>NW_028322232.1:12550000-13150000 GCF_059928025.1 Delphinapterus leucas | reverse complement strand
GACTAGGATATAATTTATAAGTCTCTGGAGGGAAAAAATGGATAGAGATGTGGCACTTATGTAGAGTGGAATATTACTCAGCCTGGAAATCAATGAAATATGGCCAGTTGTAACAACCACAGAGGAGTTACGTATGATCATTCGAAGTCACATAATTCAAAAAGAAAAAGACACACGATATTACTAATACATGGAATGTAAACGTGGCTACAAATGAACTGAATTACAAAACAGAACGGGGTCTCAAATTTAGAAAACCAACATATGCTTGCTTAAGGATAAAGGAGAGTTGGGGTGCTGCATAAAACCAGAGATAGAAATTAGCACAGATACCTTTCCATAAGCCAAATATGTAATAGTCAAGACCTACCAGTTGCTCAACGAAATGGACTAAACACCCCATATTCAACGCCTAGGAATACACCTGACTAGTAAGAATCTTCAAACCCATGGATTTATATGTCTCTGTAAGAGAATCAAGCGTGTGTATAGATTTATGAACGCAGCAGAGAAAATCCGATAAATCCAATTATCAAAATGAATTACAAAAACAAAACACAATGACAGTGAAATAGAGAGCTATTCTTAAACAATTCATTCAGAGCTTGTGATGCAACCTGGATTAACCACATCTGCACCAAGAGCTGAGTGAGACATAAGGTTGGACACTTCGGGCGGATAGCACTGGTGCGGTACGATGAGCAAATGCAGACCCTTTGAAGTCATACTGCATGGTACCCATTCCATGGGTCCCAACTCTCCAGGTTTAAGAGATTCTTCCTTCAGCTAAAACATGCATGGGAAACACAAAGTATGGTACACCATGTGGCTGGGAAGCGTTTTCAAATGCATCTCAGTTTTCGTCCCCTTTTACACGGGTTCACCATTCCAGACCCTTTACTAACACTCTCTCCACTTGGAGAGTCAGTGCCTTTAACCTCCTGTTTGGCACAGTTTGGAAATTCTGTGGAAGGTGAACAGGAATAGGGAGAACCAATGAGAGACTAGCTGTAGGTGTCTGCATGGGCAAATGGAACGCTCATTTCCCACCAGGAAGAGGAATTAACCAAAGTCTCAGCATGCGCTGCCAGAACCAGATGAGGGCCTGAAGCAATCCTGCGGTTTTGCGGCCAGCTCACAAGAAAGCGAGTTGAAGAAAGGAGCTCAGGGGCACTGTAATTCACAAACCTGCAGAGTTATGAATGACAGCTATCGTCCAAAAATGTATTGAAGTAAGTCTTCGAAGAGGACTTGAAAGTGGGGCCGAATTTCAGGAAAACGATTTCAGGGGGTAGACTGGAATTGCACTTAAAGCATAGGAAAAGAGGCAGAATGTCGACAATGATGCACTTGGCCAAAAAGGGCGTATGCGTGTTTTCCTGAATATATTCAGGAAAAAACGCATACGCTCTTTTTGGCCAACCAAGCAAGCGTGTAAAGGAAATCTGCACTACAATGAAGTCTCACTGCCCCGCGGTCCAAAGGGCCATCTGAAAAAAGTGTAAAATCCAGAAAGGCAGGACAGGTCATGGAGAACAGGGAGCCTGGTTATGCTGATGGGCGGGATGTAAATTGCCAACAGCCACTATGGAGAAGTGTATGGTGTTTCCTGAAACACGTAGGAAACAAAGCAACACAGCCTATGGCACTTCCACTTAGGGTCCTATAGCTTAGGGAAATTAAAATCAAAAACACACAGCCACCCCAAAGTTTGGGACGGCTCTGTTTAAAAGAACCTCGTCTACGGTACAAGTTCAATATCCGAGAAAGCAAAAAATGGATAAAGATGTTGTGGTATGTACGTATAATGGAATATCACTCAGCAATGAGATCTACGTCATCAGGCCCGTAGCGGCATAATGAGTGGATTCAGGTATGACGATCCTACGAGACATAAGTCACACAGAAAAAGAAACATCATAAGATATCACTAATACACGGAACGTAAACTTGTCTACACATGAACTGAATTACAAAACAGAACAGGGTCTCAAATTTAGAAAACCAACTTATGCTTGCTTATGGGGAAAGGTGAGTTGGGGTGCTGCATCAAACCAGAGATTGAAATTAGCACAGATACCGTTCCATAAGCCAAATATATAATAGACAAGACCTACTCCTTGCTCAACGAAATGGACTCAACACCCCATATTCAACGTCTGGGAATATACCTGACAAGTAAGAATCTTAAGACCCATGGATTTATATGTCTCCATAAGGAAATCAAGCGTGTGTACAGCGGCCTTAACGCAGCAGTGAAAATCCGATAAATCCCATTATCAAAATAAATTTCACAAACAAAACACAGTGACAGTGAAATAGAGAGCAATTCTTAAATAATTCATTCATGGCTTGTGATGCAACCTGGATTTACCACATCTACACCCAGAGCTGGGTGAGACATAAGGCTGGACACTTCGGGCTGATAGCATTGGTGAGGATCAGTGAGCAAACGCAGACCATTTGAAGTCATACTGCATGGTAGCCATTCCATGGGTCCCAACTCTCCAGGTTTAAGGGATTCTTCCTTCAGCTAAAACATGCATGGGAAACCCGGAGTATGGTCCACCGTGTTATTGGGAAACGTTTTCAAATGCATCTCAGGTTTCATCCCCTGGTACTTGGGTTCACCGTTACAGACGC
This sequence comes from Delphinapterus leucas, assembly GCF_059928025.1. Classification (NCBI taxonomy): domain Eukaryota; kingdom Metazoa; phylum Chordata; class Mammalia; order Artiodactyla; family Monodontidae; genus Delphinapterus; species Delphinapterus leucas. The sequence continues at coordinate 13,147,357 of NW_028322232.1, read as the reverse complement.
TTTACTAAAACTCTCCCCACTTGGAGAGTCAGTGCATTTAACCTCCTGTTTGGCACAGTTTGCAATTTCTGCGCAAGATGAACAGGAATAGGGAGAACCAATGAGAGACTAGCTGTAGGTGTCTGCACGTGAAAATGGAACGCTCATTTCCCACCAGGAAGAGGGATTAACCAAAGGCTCAGCGTGCCGAGCAGGAAACAGATTAGGGCATGAAGCAATCCTGCGGTTTTGCGGCCAGCTCACAAGAAAACGAGTTGAAGAAAGGAGCTCAGGGGCACTGTAATTCACAAACCTGCAGAGTTATGGATGACAGCTATCGTCCAAAAATGTATTGAAGTAAATCTTCGAAGAGGACTTGAAAGCGGGGCAGAATTTCAGGAAAACGATTTCAGGGGGTAGAATGGAATTGCACTTAAAGCATAGGAAAAGAGGCAGAATGTCGACAATGGTGCACTTGGCCAAAAAGGGCGTATGCGTTTTTTCCTGAATATATTCAGGAAAAAACGCATACGCCCTTTTTGGCCAACCAAGCAAGCGTGTAAAGGAAATCTGCACTACAATGAAGTCTCACTACCCCCGGTCCAAACGGCCATCTGAAACAAGTGTAAAATCCAGAAAGGCAGGACAGGTCATGGAGAACAGGGAGCCTTGTTATGCTGATGGGCGGGATTTAAATTGCCAACATCCACTCTGGAGAACTGTATGGTGTTTCCTGAAACACGTAGGAAACAAAGCAACACAGCCTATGGCACTGCCACTTATGGTACTATAGATTAGGGAAATTAAAATGAAAAACACACAGCCACCCCAAAGTTTGGGACGGCTCTGTTTACAAGAACCTCGTCTACGGTACAAGTTAAATATCCGAGAAAGCAAAAAATGGATAAAGAATTTGTGGTACGTACGTACAATGGAATATCACTCAGCAATGAGATCTACGTCATCCGGCCCATAGCGGCATAATGAGTGGATTCAGGTACGACGATTCTATGAGAAATAAGTCACACAGGAAAAGAAATATCATAAGATATCACTAATACACGGAACGTAAACTTGGCTACACATGAACTGAATTACAAAACAGAACAGGGTCTCAAATTTAGAAAACCAACTTATGCTTGCTTATGGGGAAAGGTGAGTTGGGGTGCTGCATAAAACCAGAGATTGAAATTAGCACAGATTCCGTTCCATAAGGCAAATATATAATAGACTAGACCTACTCCTTGCTCAACGAAATGAACTCAACACCCCATATTCAACGCCTGGGAATATACCTGACAAGTAAGAAACTTAAGACCCATGGATTTATATGTCTCCATAAGGATATCAAGCGTGTGTACAGCGGCCTCAACGCAGCAGTGAAAATCCGATAAATCCCATTATCAAAATATATTTCAAAAACAAAACACAATGACAGTGAAATAGAGAACAATTCTTAAAAAATTCATTCAGGGCTTGTGATGCAACCTGGATTTACCACATCTACACCCAGAGCTGGGTGAGACATAAGGCTGGACACTTCGGGCTGATAGCATTGGTGAGGTTCGGTGAGCAAACGCAGACCCTTTGAAGTCATACTGCATGGTACCCATTCCATGGGTCCCAACTCTCCAGGTTTAAGGGATTCTTCCTTCAGCTAAAACATGCATGGGAAACCCAGAGTAATGTCCACCACGTGATTGGGAAACGTTTTCAAATGCGTCTCAGGTTTCGACCCCTGGTACTCGGGTTCACCGTTCCAGACGCTTTACTAACATTCTCCCCACTTGGAGAGTAATTGCCTTTAACCTCCTGTTTGGCACAGTTTGCAATTTCTGCGCAATATTAACAGGAATAGGGACAACGAATGAGAGACTAGCTGTAGGTGTCTGCACGGGCAAATGGAACGCTCATTTCCCACCAGGAAGAGGGACTAACCAAAGGCTCAGCGTGCCCTGCCTGAACCAGATTAGGGCCTGAAGCAATCCTGCGGTTTTGCGGCCAGCTCACAAGAAAGCGAGTTGAAGAAAGGAGCTCAGGGGCACTGTAATTCACAAACCTGCAGAGTTATGAATGACAGCTATCGTCCAAAATTATATTGAAGTAAGTCTTTGAAGAGGACTTGAAAGCGGGGCAGAATTTCAGGAAAACGATTTCAGGGGGTAGACTGGAATTGCACTTAAAACATAGGAAAAGAGGCAGAATGTCCACAATGATGCACTTGGCCAAAAAGTGCGTATGCGTTTTTTCTTGAATATATTCAGTAAAAAAGGCATACGCACTTTTTGGCCAACCAAGCAAGCGTGTAAAGGAAATCTGCACTACAATGAAGTCTCACTGCCCCCCGGTCAAAAGGGCCATCTGAAAAAAGTGTAAAATCCAGAAAGGCAGGACAGGTCATGGAGAACAGGGAGCCTTGTTATGCTGATGCGCGGGATGAAAATTGCCAACAGCCACTCTGGAAAAGTGTATGGTGTTTCCTGAAACAAGTAGGAAACAAAGCAACACAGCCTATGGCACTTCCACATATGGTCCTATAGCTTAGGGAAATTAAAATCAAAAACTCACAGCCACCCCAAAGTTTGGGACGGCTCTGTTTACAACAACCTCGTCTACGGTACAAGTTAAATATCTGAGAAAGCAAAAAATGGATAAAGAAGTTGTGGTACGTACGTACAATGGAATATTACTCAGCAATGAGATCTACGTCATCAGGCCCGTAGCGGCATAATGAGTGGATTCAGGTATGATGATTCTACGAGAAATAAGTCACACAGAAAAAGAAACATCATAAGATATCACTAATACACAGAACGTAAACTTGTCTACACATGAACTGAATTACAAAACAGAACAGGGTCTCAAATTTAGAAAACCAACTTATGCTTGCTTATGGGGAAAGGTGAGTTGAGGTGCTGCATCAAACCAGAGATTGAAATTAGCACAGATACCGTTCCATAAGCCAAATATATAATAGAAAAGACCTACTCCTTGCTCAACGAAATGGACTCAACACCCCATATTTAACTCCTGGGAATATACCTGACAAGTAAGAATCTTAAGACCCATGGATTTATATGTCTCCATAAGGAAATCAAGCGTGTGTACAGCGGCCTAAACGCAGCAGTGAAAATCCGATAAATCCCATTGTCAAAATAAATTTCACAAACAAAACACAATGACAGTGAAATAGAGAGCAATTCTTAAATAATTCATTCAGGGCTTGTGATGCAACCTGGATTTACCACATCTACACCCAGAGCTGGGTGACACATAAGGCTGGACACATCGGGCTGATAGCATTGGTGAGGTTCGGTGAGCAAATGCAGACCCTTTGAAGTCATACTGCATGGTACCCATTCCATGGGTCCCAACTCTCCAGGATTAAGGGATTCTTCCTTCAGCTAAAACATGCATGGGAAACCCAGAGTATGGTCCACCGTGTGATTGGGAAACGTTTTCAAATGCATCTCAGGTTTCGTCCCCTGGTACTCGGGTTCACCGTTCCAGACGCTTTACTAACATTCTCCCCACTTGGAGAGTAATTGCCTTTAACCTCCTGTTTGGCACAGTTTGCAATTTCTGCGCAAGATGAACAGGAATAGGGAGAACCAATGAGAGACTAGCTGTAGGTGTCTGCACGGGCAAATGGAACGCTCATTTCCCACCAGGAAGAGGGACTAACCAAAGGCTCAGCGTGCCCTGCCGGAACCAGATTAGGGCCTGAAGCAATCCTGCGGTTTTGCGGCCAGCTCACAAGAAAGCGAGTTGAAGAAAGGAGCTCAGGGGCACTGTAATTCACAAACCTGCAGAGTTATGAATGACAGCTATCGTCCAAAATTATATTGAAGTAAGTCTTTGAAGAGGACTTGAAAGCGTGGCAGAATTTCAGGAAAACGATTTCAGGGGGTAGACTGGAATTGCACTTAAAGCATAGGAAAAGTGGCAGAATGTCCACAATGATGCACTTGGCCAAAAAGGGCGTATGCCCTTTTTGGCCAACCAAGCAAGCGTGTAAAGGAAATCTGCACTACAATGCAGTCTCTCTGCCCCCCGGTCAAAAGGGCCATCTGAAAAAAGTGTAAAATCCAGAAAGGCAGGAGTGGTCATGGAGAACAGGGAGCCTTGTTTTGCTAATGGGCGGGATTTAAATTGCCAACAGCCACTCTGGAGAAGTGTATGGTGTTTCCTGAAACACGTAGTTTTTGACGGCTCTGTTTACAAGAACCTCGTCTACGGTACAAGTTAAATATCCGAGAAAGCAAAAAATGGATAAAGAAGTTGTGGTACGTACGTACAATGGAATATCACTCAGCAATGAGATCTACGTCATCAGGCCCGTAGCGGCATAATGAGTGGATTCAGGTACGACGATTCTACGAGAAATAAGTCACACAGGAAAAGAAATATCATAAGATATCACTAATACACGGAACGTAAACTTGGCTACACATGAACTGAATTACAAAACAGAACAGGGTCTCAAATTTAGAAAACCAACTTCTGCTTGCTTATGGGGAAAGGTGAGTTGGGGTGCTGCATCAAACCAGAGATTGAAATTAGCACAGATACCGTTCCATAAGCCAAATATATAATAGACAACACTTACTCCTTGCTCAACGAAATGGACTCAACACCCCATATTCAACACCTGGGAATATACCTGACAAGTAAGAAACTTAAGACCCATGGATTTATATGTCTCCATAAGGAAGTCAAGCGTGTGTACAGTGGCCTAAACGCAGCAGTGAAAATCCGATAAATCCCATTAACAAAATAAATTTCAAAAACAAAACACAATGACAGTGAAATAGAGAGCAATTCTTAAATAATTCATTCAGGGCTTGTGATGCAACCTGGATTTACCACATCTACACCCAGAGCTAGTTGAGACATAAGGCTGGACACATTGGGCTGATAGCATTGGTGAGGTTTGTTGAACAAACGCAGACCCTTTGAAGTCATACTGCATGGTACCCATTCCATGGGTCCCAACTCTCCAGGTTTAAGGGATTCTTCCTTCAGCTAAAACATGCATGGGAGACCCAGAGTAATGTCCACCATGTGATTGGGAAACGTTTTCAAATGCGTCTCAGGTTTCGACTCCTGGTACTCGGGTTCACCATTCCAGACGCTTTACTAACACTCTCCCCACTTGGAGAGTCAGTGCCTTTAACTTCCTGTTTGGCACAGTTTGCAATTTCTGCGCAATATTAACAGGAATAGGGACAACGAATGAGAGACTAGCTGTAGGTGTCTGCACGGGCAAATGGAATGCTCATTTCCCACCAGGAAGAGGGACTAACCAAAGGCTGAGCGTGCCCTGCCGGAACCAGATTAGGGCCTGAAGCAATCCAGCGGTTTTTCGACCAGCTCACAAGAAAGCGAGTTGAAGAAAGGAGCTCAGGGGCACTGTAATTCACAAACCTGCAGAGTTATGAATGACAGCTATCGTCCAAAAATGTATGGAAGTAAGTCTTCGAAGAGGACTTGAAAGCGGGGCAGAATTTCAGGAAAACGATTTCAGGGGGTAGACTGGAATTGCACTTAAAGCATAGGAAAAGAGGCAGAATGTCCACAATGATGCACTTGGCCAAAAAGGGCGTATGCGTTTTTCCTGAATATATACAGGAAAAAACGCATACGCCCTTTTTGGCCAACCAAGCAAGCGTGTAAAGGAAATCTGCACTACAATGAAGTCTCACTGCCCCCCGGTCAAAAGGGCCATCTGAAAAAAGTGTAAAATCCAGAAAGGCAGGACAGGTCATGGAGAACAGGGAGCCTTGTTATGCTGATGGGCGGGATGAAAATTGCCAACAGCCACTCTGGAAAAGTGTATGGTGTTTCCTGAAACACGTAGGAAACAAAGCAACACAGCCTATGGCACTTCCACATATGGTCCTATAGCTTAGGGAAATTAAAATCAAAAACTCACAGCCACCCCAAAGTTTGGGACGGCTCTGTTTACAACAACCTCGTCTACGGTACAAGTTAAATATCTGAGAAAGCAAAAAATGGATAAAGAAGTTTTGGTACGTACGTACAATGGAATATTACTCAGCAATGAGATCTACGTCATCAGGCCCGTAGCGGCATAATGAGTGGATTCAGGTATGATGATTCTACGAGAAATAAGTCACACAGAAAAAGAAACATCATAAGATATCACTAATACACAGAACGTAAACTTGTCTACACATGAACTGAATTACAAAACAGAACAGGGTCTCAAATTTAGAAAACCAACTTATGCTTGCTTATGGGGAAAGGTGAGTTGGGGTGCTGCATCAAACCAGAGATTGAAATTAGCACAGATACCGTTCCATAAGCCAAATATATAATAGACAAGACCTACTCCTTGCTCAAGGAAATGGACTCAACACCCCATATTCAACTCCTGGGAATATACCTGACAAGTAAGAATCTTAAGACCCATGGATTTATATGTCTCCATAAGGAAATCAAGCGTGTGTACAGCGGCCTAAACGCAGCAGTGAAAATCCGATAAATCCCATTATCAAAATAAATTTCACAAACAAAACACAATGACAGTGAAATAGAGAGCAATTCTTAAATAATTCATTCAGGGCTTGTGATGCAACCTGGATTTACCACATCTACACCCAGAGCTGGGTGACACATAAGGCTGGACACATCGGGCTGATAGCATTGGTGAGGTTCGGTGAGCAAACGCAGACCCTTTGAAGTCATACTGCATGGTAGCCATTCCATGGGTCCCAACTCTCCAGGTTTAAGGGATTCTTCCTTCAGCTAAAACATGCATGGGAAACCCAGAGTATGGTCCACCGTGTGATTGGGAAAAGTTTTCAAATGCATCTCAGGTTTCTTCCCCTGGTACTCGGGTTCACCGTTCCAGACGCTTTACTAACATTCTCCCCACTTGGAGAGTAATTGCCTTTAACCTCCTGTTTGGCACAGTTTGCAATTTCTGCGCAAGATGAACAGGAATAGGGAGAACCAATGAGAGACTAGCTGTAGGTGTCTGCACGGGCAAATGGAACGCTCACTTCCCACCAGGAAGAGGGATTAACCAAAGGCTCAGCGTGCCCTGCCGGAACCAGATTAGGGCCTGAAGCAATCCTGCGGTTTTGCGGCCAGCTCACAAGAAAGCCAGTTGAAGAAAAGAGCTCAGGGGCACTGTAATTCACAAACCTGCAGAGTTATGAATGACAGCTATCGTCCAAAAATGTATTGAAGTAAGTCTTCGAAGAGGACTTGAAAGCGGGGCAGAATTTCAGGGAAACGATTTCAGGGGGTAGACTGGAATTGCACTTAAAGCATAGGAAAAGAGGCAGAATGTCGACAATGGTGCACTTGGCCAAAAAGTGCGTATGCGTTTTTTCCTGAATATATTCAGGAAGAAACGCATACGCCCTTTTTGGCCAACCAAGCAAGCGTGTAAAGGAAATCTGCACTACAATGATGTCTCACTAGCCCCGGTCATAACGGTCATCTGAAACATGTGTAAAATCCAGAAAGGCAGGACAGGTCATGGAGAACAGGGAGCCTTGTTATGCTGATGGGCGGGATGAAAACTGCCAACAGCCACTCTGGAAAAGTGTATGGTGTTTCCTGAAACACGTAGGAAACAAAGCAACACAGCCTATGGCACTTAAACTTATGGTCCTATAGCTTAGGGAAATTAAAATCAAAAACACACAGCCACCTCAAAGTTTGGGACGGCTCTGTTTACAAGAACCTCGTCTACGGTACAAGTTAAATATCCGAGAAAGCAAAACATGGATAAAGAAGTTGTGGTACATACGTACAATGGAATATCTCTCAGCAATGAAATCTATGTCATCAGGCCCGTAGCGGCATAATGAGTGGATTCAGGTACGACGATTCTACGAGAAATAAGTCACACAGAAAAAGAAATATCATAAGATATCACTAATACACGGAACGTAAACTTGTCTACACATGAACTGAATTACAAAACAGAACAGGGTCTCAAATTTAGAAAACAAACTTATGCTTGCTTATGGGGAAAGGTGAGTTGGGGTGCTGCATCAAACCAGAGATTGAAATTAGCACAGATACCGTTCCATAAGCCAAATATATAATAGACAAGACCTACTCCTTGCTCAACGAAATGGACTCACACCCCATATTCAACGCCTGGGAATATACCTGACAAGTAAGAATCTTAAGACCCATGGATTTATATGTCTCCATAAGGAAATCAAGCGTGTGTACAGTGGCCTAAACGCAGCAGTGAAAATACGATAAATCCCATTATCAAAATATATTTCAAAAACAAAACACAATGACAGTGAAATAGAGAGCAATTCTTAAATAATTCATTCAGGGCTTGTGAATCAACCTGGATTTACCACATCTACACCCACAGCTCGGTGAGACATAAGGCTGGACACTTCGGGCTGATAGCATTGGTGAGGTTCGGTGAGCAAACGCAGACCCTTTGAAGTCATACTGCATGGTACCCATTCCATGGGTCCCAACACTCCAGGTTTAAGGGATTCTTCCTTCAGCTAAAACAAGCATGGGAAACCCAGAGTAATGTCCACCGTGTGATTGGGAAACGTTTTCAAATGCATCTCAGGTTTCGTCCCCTGGTACTCGGGTTCACCGTTCCAGACGCTTTACTAACACTCTACCCACTGGGAGACTCAGTGCCTTTAACCTCCTGTTTGGCACAGTTTGCAATTTCTGAGCAAGATGAACAGGAATAGGGAGAACAAATGAGAGACTAGCTGTAAGTGTCTGCAAGAGCAAATGGAACGCTCACTTCCCACCAGGAAGAGGGATTAACCAAAGGCTCAGCGAGCCCTGCCGGAACCAGATTAGGGCCTGAAGCAATCCTGCGGTTTTGCGGCCAGCTCACAAGAAAGCGAGTTGAAGAAAGGAGCTCAGGGGCACTGTAATTCACAAACCTGCAGAGTTATGAATGACAGCTATCGTCCAAAAATGTATTGAAGTAAGTCTTCGAAGAGGACTAGAAAGCGGGGCAGAATTTCAGGAAAACGATTTCAGAGCGTAGACTGGAATTGCACTTAAAGCATAGGAAAAGAGGCAGAATGTCGACAATGATGCACTTGGCCAAAAAGAGCGTATGCGTTTTTTCCTGAATATATTCAGGAAGAAACGCATACGCCCTTGTTGGCCAAACAAGCAAGCGTGTAAAGGAAATCTGCACTACAATGAAGTCTCACTGCCCCCCGGTCAAAAGGGCCATCTGAAAAAAGTGTAAAATCCAGAAAGGCAGGACAGGTCATGGAGAACAGGGAGCCTTGTTATGCTGATGCGCGGGATGAAAATTGCCAACAGCCACTCTGGAAAAGTGTATGGTGTTTCCTGAAACACGTAGGAAACAAAGCAACACAGCCTATGGCACTTCGACATATGGTCCTATAGCTTAGGGAAATTAAAATCAAAAACTCACAGCCACCCCAAAGTTTGGGACGGCTCTGTTTACAACAACCTCGTCTACGGTACAAGTTAAATATCTGAGAAAGCAAAAAATGGATAAAGAAGTTGTGGTACGTACGTACAATGGAATATTACTCAGCAATGAGATCTACGTCATCAGGCCCGTAGCGGCATAATGAGTGGATTCAGGTATGATGATTCTACGAGAAATAAGTCACACAGAAAAAGAAACATCATAAGATATCACTAATACACAGAACGTAAACTTGTCTACACATGAACTGAATTACAAAACAGAACAGGGTCTCAAATTTAGAAAACCAACTTATGCTTGCTTATGGGGAAAGGTGAGTTGGGGTGCTGCATCAAACCAGAGATTGAAATTAGCACAGATACCGTTCCATAAGCCAAATATATAATAGACAAGACCTACTCCTTGCTCAACGAAATGGACTCAACACCCCATATTCAACTCCTGGGAATATACCTGACAAGTAAGAATCTTAAGACCCATGGATTTATATGTCTCCATAAGGAAATCAAGCGTGTGTACAGCGGCCTAAACGCAGCAGTGAAAATCCGATAAATCCCATTATCAAAATAAATTTCACAAACAAAACACAATGACAGTGAAATAGAGAGCAATTCTTAAATAATTCATTCAGGGCTTGTGATGCAACCAGGATTTACCACATCTACACCCAGAGCTGGGTGAGACATAAGGCTGGACACATCGGGCTGATAGCATTGGTGAGGTTCGGTGAGCAAACGCAGACCCTTTGAAGTCATACTGCATGGTAGCCATTCCATGGGTCCCAACTCTCCAGGATTAAGGGATTCTTCCTTCAGCTAAAACATGCATGGGAAACCCAGCGTATGGTCCACTGTGTGATTGGGAAACGTTTTCAAATGCATCTCAGGTTTCGTCCCCTGGTACTCGGGTTCACCGTTCCAGAGGCTTTACTAACATTCTCCCCACTTGGAGAGTAATTGCCTTTAACCTCCTGTTTGGCACAGTTTGCAATTTCTGCGCAAGATGAACAGGAATAGGGAGAACCAATGAGAGACTAGCTGTAGGTGTCTGCACGGGCAAATGGAACGCTCATTTCCCACCAGGAAGAGGGTTTAACCAAAGGCTCAGCGTGCCCTGCCGGAACCAGATTAGGGCCTGAAGCAATCCTGCGGTTTTGCGGCCAGCTCACAAGAAAACGAGTTGAAGAAAGGAGCTCAGGGGCACTGTAATTCACAAACCTGCAGAGTTATGAATGACAGCTATCGTCCAAAAATGTATTGAAGTAAGTCTTCGAAGAGGACTTGAAAGCGGGGCAGAATTTCAGGAAAACGATTTCAGGGGGTAGACTGGAATTGCACTTAAAGCATAGGAAAAGAGGCAGAATGTCGACAATGGTGCACTTGGCCAAAAAGGGCGTATGCGTTTTTTCCTGAATATATTCAGGAAAAAACGCATACGCCCTTTTTGGCCAACCAAGCAAGCGTGTAAAGGAAATCTGCACTACAATGAAGTCTCACTACCCCCGGTCCAAACGGCCATCTGAAACAAGTGTAAAATCCAGAAAGGCAGGACAGGTCATGGAGAACAGGGAGCCTTGTTATGCTGATGGGCGGGATTTAAATTGCCAACATCCACTCTGGAGAACTGTATGGTGTTTCCTGAAACACGTAGGAAACAAAGCAACACAGCCTATGGCACTGCCACTTATGGTACTATAGCTTAGGGAAATTAAAATGAAAAACACACAGCCACCCCAAAGTTTGGGACGGCTCTGTTTACAAGAACCTCGTCTACGGTACAAGTTAAATATCCGAGAAAGCAAAAAATGGATAAAGAATTTGTGGTACGTACGTACAATGGAATATCACTCAGCAATGAGATCTACGTCATCCGGCCCATAGCGGCATAATGAGTGGATTCAGGTACGACGATTCTATGAGAAATAAGTCACACAGGAAAAGAAATATCATAAGATATCACTAATACACGGAACGTAAACTTGGCTACACATGAACTGAATTACAAAACAGAACAGGGTCTCAAATTTAGAAAACCAACTTATGCTTGCTTATGGGGAAAGGTGAGTTGGGGTGCTGCATAAAACCAGAGATTGAAATTAGCACAGATTCCGTTCCATAAGGCAAATATATAATAGACTAGACCTACTCCTTGCTCAACGAAATGAACTCAACACCCCATATTCAACGCCTGGGAATATACCTGACAAGTAAGAAACTTAAGACCCATGGATTTATATGTCTCCATAAGGATATCAAGCGTGTGTACAGCGGCCTCAACGCAGCAGTGAAAATCCGATAAATCCCATTATCAAAATATATTTCAAAAACAAAACACAATGACAGTGAAATAGAGAACAATTCTTAAAAAATTCATTCAGGGCTTGTGATGCAACCTGGATTTACCACATCTACACCCAGAGCTGGGTGAGACATAAGGCTGGACACTTCGGGCTGATAGCATTGGTGAGGTTCGGTGAGCAAACGCAGACCCTTTGAAGTCATACTGCATGGTACCCATTCCATGGGTCCCAACTCTCCAGGTTTAAGGGATTCTTCCTTCAGCTAAAACATGCATGGGAAACCCAGAGTAATGTCCACCACGTGATTGGGAAACGTTTTCAAATGCGTCTCAGGTTTCGACCCCTGGTACTCGGGTTCACCGTTCCAGAAGCTTTACTAACACTCTCCCCACTTGGAGAGTCAGTGCCTGTAACCTCCTGTTTGGCACAGTTTGCAATTTCTGCGCAATATTAACAGGAATAGGGACAACGAATGAGAGACTAGCTGTAGGTGTCTGCACGGGCAAATAGAACGCTCATTTCCCACCAGAAAGAGGGACTAACCAAAGGCTCAGCGTGCCCTGCCTGAACCAGATTAGGGCCTGAAGCAATCCTGCGGTTTTGCGGCCAGCTCACAAGAAAGCGAGTTGAAGAAAGGAGCTCAGGGGCACTGTAATTCACAAACCTGCAGAGTTATGAATGACAGCTATCGTCCAAAATTATATTGAAGTAAGTCTTTGAAGAGGACTTGAAAGCGGGGCAGAATTTCAGGAAAACGATTTCAGGGGGTAGACTGGAATTGCACTTAAAACATAGGAAAAGAGGCAGAATGTCCACAATGATGCACTTGGCCAAAAAGTGCGTATGCGTTTTTTCTTGAATATATTCAGTAAAAAAGGCATACGCACTTTTTGGCCAACCAAGCAAGCGTGTAAAGGAAATCTGCACTACAATGAAGTCTCACTGCCCCCCGGTCAAAAGGGCCATCTGAAAAAAGTGTAAAATCCAGAAAGGCAGGACAGGTCATGGAGAACAGGGAGCCTTGTTATGCTGATGCGCGGGATGAAAATTGCCAACAGCCACTCTGGAAAAGTGTATGGTGTTTCCTGAAACAAGTAGGAAACAAAGCAACACAGCCTATGGCACTTCCACATATGGTCCTATTGCTTAGGGAAATTAAAATCAAAAACTCACAGCCACCCCAAAGTTTGGGACGGCTCTGTTTACAACAACCTCGTCTACGGTACAAGTTAAATATCTGAGAAAGCAAAAAATGGATAAAGAAGTTGTGGTACGTACGTACAATGGAATATTACTCAGCAATGAGATCTACGTCATCAGGCCCGTAGCGGCATAATGAGTGGATTCAGGTATGATGATTCTACGAGAAATAAGTCACACAGAAAAAGAAACATCATAAGATATCACTAATACACAGAACGTAAACTTGTCTACACATGAACTGAATTACAAAACAGAACAGGGTCTCAAATTTAGAAAACCAACTTATGCTTGCTTATGGGGAAAGGTGAGTTGGGGTGCTGCATCAAACCAGAGATTGAAATTAGCACAGATACCGTTCCATAAGCCAAATATATAATAGACAAGACCTACTCCTTGCTCAACGAAATGGACTCAACACCCCATATTCAACTCCTGGGAATATACCTGACAAGTAAGAATCTTAAGACCCATGGATTTATATGTCTCCATAAGGAAATCAAGCGTGTGTACAGCGGCCTAAACGCAGCAGTGAAAATCCGATAAATCCCATTGTCAAAATAAATTTCACAAACAAAACACAATGACAGTGAAATAGAGAGCAATTCTTAAATAATTCATTCAGGGCTTGTGATGCAACCTGGATTTACCACATCTACACCCAGAGCTGGGTGAGACATAAGGCTGGACACATCGGGCTGATAGCATTGGTGAGGTTCGGTGAGCAAATGCAGACCCTTTGAAGTCATACTGCATGGTACCCATTCCATGGGTCCCAACTCTCCAGGATTAAGGGATTCTTCCTTCAGCTAAAACATGCATGGGAAACCCAGAGTATGGTCCACCGTGTGATTGGGAAACGTTTTCAAATGCATCTCAGGTTTCATCCCCTGGTACTCGGGTTCACCGTTCCAGACGCTTTACTAACATTCTCCCCACTTGGAGAGTAATTGCCTTTAACCTCCTGTTTGGCACAGTTTGCAATTTCTGCGCAAGATGAACAGGAATAGGGAGAACCAAGGAGAGACTAGCTGTAGGTGTCTGCACGGGCAAATGGAACGCTCATTTCCCACCAGGAAGAGGGACTAACCAAAGGCTCAGCGTGCCCTGCCGGAACCAGATTAGGGCCTGAAGCAATCCTGCGGTTTTGCGGCCAGCTCACAAGAAAGCGAGTTGAAGAAAGGAGCTCAGGGGCACTGTAATTCACAAACCTGCAGAGTTATGAATGACAGCTATCGTCCAAAATTATATTGAAGTAAGTCTTTGAAGAGGACTTGAAAGCGTGGCAGAATTTCAGGAAAACGATTTCAGGGGGTAGACTGGAATTGCACTTAAAGCATAGGAAAAGTGGCAGAATGTCCACAATGATTCACTTGGCCAAAAAGGGCGTATGCCCTTTTTGGCCAACCAAGCAAGCGTGTAAAGGAAATCTGCACTACAATGAAGGCTCTCTGCCCCCCGGTCAAAAGGGCCATCTGAAAAAAGTGTAAAATCCAGAAAGGCAGGAGTGGTCATGGAGAACAGGGAGCCTTGTTTTGCTAATGGGCGGGATTTAAATTGCCAACAGCCACTCTGGAGAAGTGTATGGTGTTTCCTGAAACACGTAGTTTTTGACGGCTCTGTTTACAAGAACCTCGTCTACGGTACAAGTTAAATATCCGAGAAAGCAAAAAATGGATAAAGAAGTTGTGGTACGTACGTACAATGGACTATCACTCAGCAATGAGATCTACGTCATCAGGCCCGTAGCGGCATAATGAGTGGATTCAGGTACGACGATTCTACGAGAAATAAGTCACACAGGAAAAGAAATATCATAAGATATCACTAATACACGGAACGTAAACTTGGCTACACATGAACTGAATTACAAAACAGAACAGGGTCTCAAATTTAGAAAACCAACTTCTGCTTGCTTATGGGGAAAGGTGAGTTGGGGTGCTGCATCAAACCAGAGATTGAAATTAGCACAGATACCGTTCCATAAGCCAAATATATAATAGACAACACTTACTCCTTGCTCAACGAAATGGACTCAACACCCCATATTCAACACCTGGGAATATACCTGACAAGTAAGAAACTTAAGACCCATGGATTTATATGTCTCCATAAGGAAGTCAAGCGTGTGTACAGTGGCCTAAACGCAGCAGTGAAAATCCGATAAATCCCATTAACAAAATAAATTTCAAAAACAAAACACAATGACAGTGAAATAGAGAGCAATTCTTAAATAATTCATTCAGGGCTTGTGATGCAACCTGGATTTACCACATCTACACCCAGAGCTAGTTGAGACATAAGGCTGGACACATTGGGCTGATAGCATTGGTGAGGTTTGTTGAACAAACGCAGACCCTTTGAAGTCATACTGCATGGTACCCATTCCATGGGTCCCAACTCTCCAGGTTTAAGGGATTCTTCCTTCAGCTAAAACATGCATGGGAGACCCAGAGTAATGTCCACCATGTGATTGGGAAACGTTTTCAAATGCGTCTCAGGTTTCGACTCCTGGTACTCGGGTTCACCATTCCAGACGCTTTACTAACACTCTCCCCACTTGGAGAGTCAGTGCCTTTAACTTCCTGTTTGGCACAGTTTGCAATTTCTGCGCAATATTAACAGGAATAGGGACAACGAATGAGAGACTAGCTGTAGGTGTCTGCACGGGCAAATGGAATGCTCATTTCCCACCAGGAAGAGGGACTAACCAAAGGCTGAGCGTGCCCTGCCGGAACCAGATTAGGGCCTGAAGCAATCCAGCGGTTTTTCGACCAGCTCACAAGAAAGCGAGTTGAAGAAAGGAGCTCAGGGGCACTGTAATTCACAAACCTGCAGAGTTATGAATGACAGCTATCGTCCAAAAATGTATGGAAGTAAGTCTTCGAAGAGGACTTGAAAGCGGGGCAGAATTTCAGGAAAACGATTTCAGGGGGTAGACTGGAATTGCACTTAAAGCATAGGAAAAGAGGCAGAATGTCCACAATGATGCACTTGGCCAAAAAGGGCGTATGCGTTTTTCCTGAATATATACAGGAAAAAACGCATACGCCCTTTTTGGCCAACCAAGCAAGCGTGTAAAGGAAATCTGCACTACAATGAAGTCTCACTGCCCCCCGGTCAAAAGGGCCATCTGAAAAAAGTGTAAAATCCAGAAAGGCAGGACAGGTCATGGAGAACAGGGAGCCTTGTTATGCTGATGGGCGGGATGAAAATTGCCAACAGCCACTCTGGAAAAGTGTATGGTGTTTCCTGAAACACGTAGGAAACAAAGCAACACAGCCTATGGCACTTCCACATATGGTCCTATAGCTTAGGGAAATTAAAATCAAAAACTCACAGCCACCCCAAAGTTTGGGACGGCTCTGTTTACAACAACCTCGTCTACGGTACAAGTTAAATATCTGAGAAAGCAAAAAATGGATAAAGAAGTTTTGGTACGTACGTACAATGGAATATTACTCAGCAATGAGATCTACGTCATCAGGCCCGTAGCGGCATAATGAGTGGATTCAGGTATGATGATTCTACGAGAAATAAGTCACACAGAAAAAGAAACATCATAAGATATCACTAATACACAGAACGTAAACTTGTCTACACATGAACTGAATTACAAAACAGAACAGGGTCTCAAATTTAGAAAACCAACTTATGCTTGCTTATGGGGAAAGGTGAGTTGGGGTGCTGCATCAAACCAGAGATTGAAATTAGCACAGATACCGTTCCATAAGCCAAATATATAATAGACAAGACCTACTCCTTGCTCAACGAAATGGACTCAACACCCCATATTCAACTCCTGGGAATATACCTGACAAGTAAGAATCTTAAGACCCATGGATTTATATGTCTCCATAAGGAAATCAAGCGTGTGTACAGCGGCCTAAACGCAGCAGTGAAAATCCGATAAATCCCATTATCAAAATAAATTTCACAAACAAAACACAATGACAGTGAAATAGAGAGCAATTCTTAAATAATTCATTCAGGGCTTGTGATGCAACCTGGATTTACCACATCTACACCCAGAGCTGGGTGACACATAAGGCTGGACACATCGGGCTGATAGCATTGGTGAGGTTCGGTGAGCAAACGCAGACCCTTTGAAGTCATACTGCATGGTAGCCATTCCATGGGTCCCAACTCTCCAGGTTTAAGGGATTCTTCCTTCAGCTAAAACATGCATGGGAAACCCAGAGTATGGTCCACCGTGTGATTGGGAAAAGTTTTCAAATGCATCTCAGGTTTCTTCCCCTGGTACTCGGGTTCACCGTTCCAGACGCTTTACTAACATTCTCCCCACTTGGAGAGTAATTGCCTTTAACCTCCTGTTTGGCACAGTTTGCAATTTCTGCGCAAGATGAACAGGAATAGGGAGAACCAATGAGAGACTAGCTGTAGGTGTCTGCACGGGCAAATGGAACGCTCACTTCCCACCAGGAAGAGGGATTAACCAAAGGCTCAGCGTGCCCTGCCGGAACCAGATTAGGGCCTGAAGCAATCCTGCGGTTTTGCGGCCAGCTCACAAGAAAGCCAGTTGAAGAAAAGAGCTCAGGGGCACTGTAATTCACAAACCTGCAGAGTTATGAATGACAGCTATCGTCCAAAAATGTATTGAAGTAAGTCTTCGAAGAGGACTTGAAAGCGGGGCAGAATTTCAGGGAAACGATTTCAGGGGGTAGACTGGAATTGCACTTAAAGCATAGGAAAAGAGGCAGAATGTCGACAATGGTGCACTTGGCCAAAAAGTGCGTATGCGTTTTTTCCTGAATATATTCAGGAAGAAACGCATACGCCCTTTTTGGCCAACCAAGCAAGCGTGTAAAGGAAATCTGCACTACAATGATGTCTCACTAGCCCCGGTCATAACGGTCATCTGAAACATGTGTAAAATCCAGAAAGGCAGGACAGGTCATGGAGAACAGGGAGCCTTGTTATGCTGATGGGCGGGATGAAAATTGCCAACAGCCACTCTGGAAAAGTGTATGGTGTTTCCTGAAACACGTAGGAAACAAAGCAACACAGCCTATGGCACTTAAACTTATGGTCCTATAGCTTAGGGAAATTAAAATCAAAAACACACAGCCACCTCAAAGTTTGGGACGGCTCTGTTTACAAGAACCTCGTCTACGGTACAAGTTAAATATCCGAGAAAGCAAAACATGGATAAAGAAGTTGTGGTACATACGTACAATGGAATATCTCTCAGCAATGAAATCTATGTCATCAGGCCCGTAGCGGCATAATGAGTGGATTCAGGTACGACGATTCTACGAGAAATAAGTCACACAGAAAAAGAAATATCATAAGATATCACTAATACACGGAACGTAAACTTGTCTACACATGAACTGAATTACAAAACAGAACAGGGTCTCAAATTTAGAAAACAAACTTATGCTTGCTTATGGGGAAAGGTGAGTTGGGGTGCTGCATCAAACCAGAGATTGAAATTAGCACAGATACCGTTCCATAAGCCAAATATATAATAGACAAGACCTACTCCTTGCTCAACGAAATGGACTCACACCCCATATTCAACGCCTGGGAATATACCTGACAAGTAAGAATCTTAAGACCCATGGATTTATATGTCTCCATAAGGAAATCAAGCGTGTGTACAGTGGCCTAAACGCAGCAGTGAAAATACGATAAATCCCATTATCAAAATATATTTCAAAAACAAAACACAATGACAGTGAAATAGAGAGCAATTCTTAAATAATTCATTCAGGGCTTGTGAATCAACCTGGATTTACCACATCTACACCCACAGCTCGGTGAGACATAAGGCTGGACACTTCGGGCTGATAGCATTGGTGAGGTTCGGTGAGCAAACGCAGACCCTTTGAAGTCATACTGCATGGTACCCATTCCATGGGTCCCAACACTCCAGGTTTAAGGGATTCTTCCTTCAGCTAAAACAAGCATGGGAAACCCAGAGTAATGTCCACCGTGTGATTGGGAAACGTTTTCAAATGCATCTCAGGTTTCGTCCCCTGGTACTCGGGTTCACCGTTCCAGACGCTTTACTAACAGTCTACCCACTGGGAGACTCAGTGCCTTTAACCTCCTGTTTGGCACAGTTTGCAATTTCTGCGCAAGATGAACAGGAATAGGGAGAACAAATGAGAGACTAGCTGTAAGTGTCTGCAAGAGCAAATGGAACGCTCACTTCCCACCAGGAAGAGGGATTAACCAAAGGCTCAGCGAGCCCTGCCGGAACCAGATTAGGGCCTGAAGCAATCCTGCGGTTTTGCGGCCAGCTCACAAGAAAGCGAGTTGAAGAAAGGAGCTCAGGGGCACTGTAATTCACAAACCTGCAGAGTTATGAATGACAGCTATCGTCCAAAAATGTATTGAAGTAAGTCTTCGAGGAGGACTAGAAAGCGGGGCAGAATTTCAGGAAAACGATTTCAGAGCGTAGACTGGAATTGCACTTAAAGCATAGGAAAAGAGGCAGAATGTCGACAATGATGCACTTGGCCAAAAAGAGCGTATGCGTTTTTTCCTGAATATATTCAGGAAGAAACGCATACGCCCTTGTTGGCCAAACAAGCAAGCGTGTAAAGGAAATCTGCACTACAATGAAGTCTCACTGCCCCCCGGTCAAAAGGGCCATCTGAAAAAAGTGTAAAATCCAGAAAGGCAGGACAGGTCATGGAGAACAGGGAGCCTTGTTATGCTGATGCGCGGGATGAAAATTGCCAACAGCCACTCTGGAAAAGTGTATGGTGTTTCCTGAAACACGTAGGAAACAAAGCAACACAGCCTATGGCACTTCGACATATGGTCCTATAGCTTAGGGAAATTAAAATCAAAAACTCACAGCCACCCCAAAGTTTGGGACGGCTCTGTTTACAACAACCTCGTCTACGGTACAAGTTAAATATCTGAGAAAGCAAAAAATGGATAAAGAAGTTGTGGTACGTACGTACAATGGAATATTACTCAGCAATGAGATCTACGTCATCAGGCCCGTAGCGGCATAATGAGTGGATTCAGGTATGATGATTCTACGAGAAATAAGTCACACAGAAAAAGAAACATCATAAGATATCACTAATACACAGAACGTAAACTTGTCTACACATGAACTGAATTACAAAACAGAACAGGGTCTCAAATTTAGAAAACCAACTTATGCTTGCTTATGGGGAAAGGTGAGTTGGGGTGCTGCATCAAACCAGAGATTGAAATTAGCACAGATACCGTTCCATAAGCCAAATATATAATAGACAAGACCTACTCCTTGCTCAAGGAAATGGACTCAACACCCCATATTCAACTCCTGGGAATATACCTGACAAGTAAGAATCTTAAGACCCATGTATTTATATGTCTCCATAAGGAAATCAAGCGTGTGTACAGCGGCCTAAACGCAGCAGTGAAAATCCGATAAATCCCATTATCAAAATAAATTTCACAAACAAAACACAATGACAGTGAAATAGAGAGCAATTCTTAAATAATTCATTCAGGGCTTGTGATGCAACCTGGATTTACCACATCTACACCCAGAGCTGGGTGAGACATAAGGCTGGACACATCGGGCTGATAGCATTGGTGAGGTTCGGTGAGCAAACGCAGACCCTTTGAAGTCATACTTCATGGTAGCCATTCCATGGGTCCCAACTCTCCAGGATTAAGGGATTCTTCCTTCAGCTAAAACATGCATGGGAAACCCAGCGTATGGTCCACCGTGTGATTGGGAAACGTTTTCAAATGCATCTCAGGTTTCGTCCCCTGGTACTCGGGTTCACCGTTCCAGAGGCTTTACTAACATTCTCCCCACTTGGAGAGTAATTGCCTTTAACCTCCTGTTTGGCACAGTTTGCAATTTCTGCGCAAGATGAACAGGAATAGGGAGAACCAATGAGAGACTAGCTGTAGGTGTCTGCACGGGCAAATGGAACACTCATTTCCCACCAGGAAGAGGGTTTAACCAAAGGCTCAGCGTGCCCTGCCGGAACCAGATTAGGGCCTGAAGCAATCCTGCGGTTTTGCGGCCAGCTCACAAGAAAACGAGTTGAAGAAAGGAGCTCAGGGGCACTGTAATTCACAAACCTGCAGAGTTATGAATGACAGCTATCGTCCAAAAATGTATTGAAGTAAGTCTTCGAAGAGGACTTGAAAGCGGGGCAGAATTTCAGGAAAACGATTTCAGGGGGTAGACTGGAATTGCACTTAAAGCATAGGAAAAGAGGCAGAATGTCGACAATGGTGCACTTGGCCAAAAAGGGCGTATGCGTTTTTTCCTGAATATATTCAGGAAAAAACGCATACGCCCTTTTTGGCCAACCAAGCAAGCGTGTAAAGGAAATCTGCACTACAATGAAGTCTCACTACCCACGGTCCAAACGGCCATCTGAAACAAGTGTAAAATCCAGAAAGGCAGGACAGGTCATGGAGAACAGGGAGCCTTGTTATGCTGATGGGCGGGATTTAAATTGCCAACATCCACTCTGGAGAACTGTATGGTGTTTCCTGAAACACGTAGGAAACAAAGCAACACAGCCTATGGCACTTCCACTTATGGTCCTATAGCTTAGGGAAATTAAAATCAAAAACACACAGCCACCCCAAAGTTTGGGACGGCTCTGTTTACAAGAACCTCGTCTACGGTACAAGTTAAATATCCGAGAAACAAAAAATGGATAAAGAAGTTGTGGTACGTACGTACAATGGAATATCACTCAGCAATGAGATCTACGTCATCAGGCCCGTAGCGGCATAATGAGTGGATTCAGGTACGACGATTCTACGAGAAATAAGTCACACAGGAAAAGAAATATCATAAGATATCACTAATACACGGAACGTAAACTTGGCTACACATGAACTGAATTACGAAACAGAACAGGGTCTCAAATTTAGAAAACCAACTTCTGCTTGCTTATGGGGAAATGTGAGTTGGGGTGCTGCATCAAACCAGAGATTGAAATTAGCACAGATACCGTTCCATAAGCCAAATATATAATAGACAACACTTACTCCTTGCTCAACGAAATGGACTCAACACCCCATATTCAACACCTGGGAATATACCTGTCAAGTAAGAAACTTAAGACCCATGGATTTATATGTCTCCATAAGGAAATCAAGCGTGTGTACAGCGGCCTAAACGCAGCAGTGAAAATCCGATAAATCCCATTATCAAAATAAATTTCACAAACAAAACACAATGACAGTGAAATAGAGAGCAATTCTTAAATAATTCATTCAGGCCTTGTGATGCAACCTGGATTTACCACATCTACACCCAGAGCTGGGTGAGACATAAGGCTGGACACATCGGGCTGATAGCATTGGTGAGGTTTGTTGAACAAACGCAGACCCTTTGAAGTCATACTGCATGGTACCCATTCCATGGGTCCCAACTCTCCAGGTTTAAGGGATTCTTCCTTCAGCTAAAACATGCATGGGAGACCCAGAGTAATGTCCACCATGTGATTGGGAAACGTTTTCAAATGCGTCTCAGGTTTCGATTCCTGGTACTCGGGTTCACCATTCCAGACGCTTTACTAACACTCTCCCCACTTGGAGAGTCAGTGCCTGTAACCTCCTGTTTGGCACAGTTTGCAATTTCAGCGCAATATTAACAGGAATAGGGACAACGAATGAGAGACTAGCTGTAGGTGTCTGTACGGGCAAATGGAACGCTCATTTCCCACCAGGAAGAGGGACTAACCAAAGGCTCAGCGTGCCCTGCCGGAACCAGATTAGGGCCTGATGCAATCTTGCGGTTTTGCGGCCAGCTCACAAGAAAGCGAGTTGAAGAAAGGAGCTCAGGGGCACTGTAATTCACAAACCTGCAGAGTTATGAATGACAGCTATCGTCCAAAATTATATTGAAGTAAGTCTTTGAAGAGGACTTGAAAGCGGGGCAGAATTTCAGGAAAACGATTTCAGGGGGTAGACTGGAATTGCACTTAAAGCATAGGAAAAGAGGCAGAATGTCCACAATGATGCACTTGGCCAAAAAGGGCGTATGCGTTTTTTCCTGAATATATTCAGTAAAAAAGGCATACGCACTTTTTGGCCAACCAAGCAAGCGTGTAAAGGAAATCTGCACTACAATGAAGTCTCACTGCCCCCCGGTCAAAAGGGCCATCTGAAAAAAGTGTAAAATCCAGAAAGGCAGGACAGGTCATGGAGAACAGGGAGCCTTGTTATGCTGATGCGCGGGATGAAAATTGCCAACAGCCACTCTGGAAAAGTGTATGGTGTTTCCTGAAACACGTAGGAAACAAAGCAACACAGCCTATGGCACTTCCACATATGGTCCTATAGCTTAGGTAAATTAAAATCAAAAACTCACAGCCACCCCAAATTTTGGGACGGCTCTGTTTACAACAACCTCGTCTACGGTACAAGTTAAATATCTGAGAAAGCAAAAAATGGATAAAGAAGTTGTGGTACGTATGTACAATGGAATATTACTCAGCAATGAGATCTACGTCATCAGGCCCGTAGCGGCATAATGAGTGGATTCAGTTATGATGATTCTACGAGAAATAAGTCACACAGAAAAAGAAACATCATAAGATATCACTAATACACAGAACGTAAACTTGTCTACACATGAACTGAATTACAAAACAGAACAGGGTCTCAAATTTAGAAAACCAACTTATGCTTGCTTATGGGGAAAGGTGAGTTGGGGTGCTGCATCAAACCAGAGATTGAAATTAGCACAGATACCGTTCCATAAGCCAAATATATAATAGACAAGACCTACTCCTTGCTCAACGAAATGGACTCAACACCCCATATTCAACTCCTGGGAATATACCTGACAAGTAAGAATCTTAAGAACCATGGATTTATATGTCTCCATAAGGAAATCAAGCGTGTGTACAGCGGCCTAAACGCAGCAGTGAAAATCCGATAAATCCCATTATCAAAATAAATTTCACAAACAAAACACAATGACAGTGAAATAGAGAGCAATTCTTAAATAATTCATTCAGGGCTTGTGATGCAACCTGGATTTACCACATCTACACCCAGAGCTGGGTGAGACATAAGGCTGGACACATCGGGCTGATAGCATTGGTGAGGTTCGGTGAGCAAACGCAGACCCTTTGAAGTCATACTGCATGGTAGCCATTCCATGGGTCCCAACTCTCCAGGATTAAGGGATTCTTCCTTCAGCTAAAACATGCATGGGAAACCCAGCGTATGGTCCACCGTGTGATTGGGAAACGTTTTCAAATGCATCTCAGGTTTCGTCCCCTGGTACTCGGGTTCACCGTTCCAGAGGCTTTACTAACATTCTCCCCACTTGGAGAGTAATTGCCTTTAACCTCCTGTTTGGCACAGTTTGCAATTTCTGCGCAAGATGAACAGGAATAGGGAGAACCAATGAGAGACTAGCTGTAGGTGTCTGCACGGGCAAATGGAACGCTCATTTCCCACCAGGAAGAGGGTTTAACCAAAGGCTCAGCGTGCCCTGCCGGAACCAGATTAGGGCCTGAAGCAATCCTGCGGTTTTGCGGCCAGCTCACAAGAAAACGAGTTGAAGAAAGGAGCTCAGGGGCACTGTAATTCACAAACCTGCAGAGTTATGAATGACAGCTATCGTCCAAAAATGTATTGAAGTAAGTCTTCGAAGAGGACTTGAAAGCGGGGCAGAATTTCAGGAAAACGATTTCAGGGGGTAGACTGGAATTGCACTTAAAGCATAGGAAAAGAGGCAGAATGTCGACAATGGTGCACTTGGCCAAAAAGGGCGTATGCGTTTTTTCCTGAATATATTCAGGAAAAAACGCATACGCCCTTTTTGGCCAACCAAGCAAGCGTGTAAAGGAAATCTGCACTACAATGAAGTCTCACTACCCACGGTCCAAACGGCCATCTGAAACAAGTGTAAAATCCAGAAAGGCAGGACAGGTCATGGAGAACAGGGAGCCTTGTTATGCTGATGGGCGGGATTTAAATTGCCAACATCCACTCTGGAGAACTGTATGGTGTTTCCTGAAACACGTAGGAAACAAAGCAACACAGCCTATGGCACTTCCACTTATGGTCCTATAGCTTAGGGAAATTAAAATCAAAAACACACAGCCACCCCAAAGTTTGGGACGGCTCTGTTTACAAGAACCTCGTCTACGGTACAAGTTAAATATCCGAGAAACAAAAAATGGATAAAGAAGTTGTGGTACGTACGTACAATGGAATATCACTCAGCAATGAGATCTACGTCATCAGGCCCGTAGCGGCATAATGAGTGGATTCAGGTACGACGATTCTACGAGAAATAAGTCACACAGGAAAAGAAATATCATAAGATATCACTAATACACGGAACGTAAACTTGGCTACACATGAACTGTATTACGAAACAGAACAGGGTCTCAAATTTAGAAAACCAACTTCTGCTTGCTTATGGGGAAATGTGAGTTGGGGTGCTGCATCAAACCAGAGATTGAAATTAGCACAGATACCGTTCCATAAGCCAAATATATAATAGACAACACTTACTCCTTGCTCAACGAAATGGACTCAACACCCCATATTCAACACCTGGGAATATACCTGACAAGTAAGAAACTTAAGACCCATGGATTTATATGTCTCCATAAGGAAATCAAGCGTGTGTACAGCGGCCTAAACGCAGCAGTGAAAATCCGATAAATCCCATTATCAAAATAAATTTCACAAACAAAACACAATGACAGTGAAATAGAGAGCAATTCTTAAATAATTCATTCAGGCCTTGTGATGCAACCTGGATTTACCACATCTACACCCAGAGCTGGGTGAGACATAAGGCTGGACACATCGGGCTGATAGCATTGGTGAGGTTTGTTGAACAAACGCAGACCCTTTGAAGTCATACTGCATGGTACCCATTCCATGGGTCCCAACTCTCCAGGTTTAAGGGATTCTTCCTTCAGCTAAAACATGCATGGGAGACCCAGAGTAATGTCCACCATGTGATTGGGAAACGTTTTCAAATGCGTCTCAGGTTTCGATTCCTGGTACTCGGGTTCACCATTCCAGACGCTTTACTAACACTCTCCCCACTTGGAGAGTCAGTGCCTGTAACCTCCTGTTTGGCACAGTTTGCAATTTCAGCGCAATATTAACAGGAATAGGGACAACGAATGAGAGACTAGCTGTAGGTGTCTGTACGGGCAAATGGAACGCTCATTTCCCACCAGGAAGAGGGACTAACCAAAGGCTCAGCGTGCCCTGCCGGAACCAGATTAGGGCCTGATGCAATCTTGCGGTTTTGCGGCCAGCTCACAAGAAAGCGAGTTGAAGAAAGGAGCTCAGGGGCACTGTAATTCACAAACCTGCAGAGTTATGAATGACAGCTATCGTCCAAAATTATATTGAAGTAAGTCTTTGAAGAGGACTTGAAAGCGGGGCAGAATTTCAGGAAAACGATTTCAGGGGGTAGACTGGAATTGCACTTAAAGCATAGGAAAAGAGGCAGAATGTCCACAATGATGCACTTGGCCAAAAAGGGCGTATGCGTTTTTTCCTGAATATATTCAGTAAAAAAGGCATACGCACTTTTTGGCCAACCAAGCAAGCGTGTAAAGGAAATCTGCACTACAATGAAGTCTCACTGCCCCCCGGTCAAAAGGGCCATCTGAAAAAAGTGTAAAATCCAGAAAGGCAGGACAGGTCATGGAGAACAGGGAGCCTTGTTATGCTGATGCGCGGGATGAAAATTGCCAACAGCCACTCTGGAAAAGTGTATGGTGTTTCCTGAAACACGTAGGAAACAAAGCAACACAGCCTATGGCACTTCGACATATGGTCCTATAGCTTAGGGAAATTAAAATCAAAAACTCACAGCCACCCCAAAGTTTGGGACGGCTCTGTTTACAACAACCTCGTCTACGGTACAAGTTAAATATCTGAGAAAGCAAAAAATGGATAAAGAAGTTGTGGTACGTACGTACAATGGAATATTACTCAGCAATGAGATCTACGTCATCAGGCCCGTAGCGGCATAATGAGTGGATTCAGTTATGATGATTCTACGAGAAATAAGTCACACAGAAAAAGAAACATCATAAGATATCACTAATACACAGAACGTAAACTTGTCTACACATGAACTGAATTACAAAACAGAACAGGGTCTCAAATTTAGAAAACCAACTTATGCTTGCTTATGGGGAAAGGTGAGTTGGGGTGCTGCATCAAACCAGAGATTGAAATTAGCACAGATACCGTTCCATAAGCCAAATATATAATAGACAAGACCTACTCCTTGCTCAATGAAATGGACTCAACACCCCATATTCAACTCCTGGGAATATACCTGACAAGTAAGAATCTTAAGACCCATGGATTTATATGTCTCCATAAGGAAATCAAGCGTGTGTACAGGGGCCTAAACGCAGCAGTGAAAATCCGATAAATCCCATTATCAAAATAAATTTCACAAACAAAACACAATGACAGTGAAATAGAGAGCAATTCTTAAGTAATTCATTCTGGGCTTGTGATGCAACCTGGATTTACCACATCTACACCCAGACCTGGGTGAGACATAAGGCTGGACACATCGGGCTGATAGCATTGGTGAGGTTCGGTGAGCAAACGCAGACCCTTTGAAGTCATACTTCATGGTACCCATTCCATGGGTCCCAACTCTCCAGGATTAAGGGATTCTTCCTTCAGCTAAAACATGCATGGGAAACCCAGAGTATGGTCCACCGTGTGATTGGGAAACGTTTTCAAATGCATCTCAGGTTTCGTCCCCTGGTACTCGGGTTCACCGTTCCAGACGCTTTACTAACATTCTCCCCACTTGGAGAGTAATTGCCTTTAACTTCCTGTTTGGCACAGTTTGCAATTTCTGCGCAAGATGAACAGGAATAGGGAGAACCAATGAGAGACTAGCTGTAGGTGTCTGCACGGGCAAATGGAACGCTCATTTCCCACCAGGAAGAGGGATTAACCAAAGGCTCAGCGTGCCCTGCCGGAACCAGATTAGGGCCTGAAGCAATCCTGCGGTTTTGCGGCCAGCTCACAAGAAAACGAGTTGAAGAAAGGAGCTCAGGGGCACTGTAATTCACAAACCTGCAGAGTTATGAATGACAGCTATCGTCCAAAAATGTATTGAAGTAAGTCTTCGAAGAGGACTTGAAAGCGGGGCAGAATTTCAGGAAAACGATTTCAGGGGGTAGACTGGAATTGCACCTAAAGCATAGGAAAAGAGGCAGAATGTCGACAATGGTGCACTTGGCCAAAAAGGGCGTATGCGTTTTTTCCTGAATATATTCAGGTAAAAACGCATACGCACTTTTTGGCCAACCAAGCAGGCGTGTAAAGGAAATCTGCACTACAATGAAGTCTCACTACCCCCGGTCCAAACGGCCATCTGAAACAAGTGTAAAATCCAGAAAGGCAGGACAGGTCATGGAGAACAGGGAGCCTTGTTATGCTGATGGGCGGGATGGAAATTGCCAACAGCCACTCTGGAGAAGTGTATGGTGTTTCCTGAAACACGCAGGAAACAAAGCAACACAGCCTATGGCAATTCCACTTATGGTACTATAGCTTAGGGAAATTAAAATCAAAAACACACAGCCAACCCAAAGTTTGGGACGGCTCTGTTTACAAGAACCTCATCTACGGTACAAGTTAAATATCCGAGAAAGCAAAAAATGGATAAAGAAGTTGTGGTACGTACGTACAATGGAATATCACTCAGCAATGAGATCTACGTCATCAGGCCCATAGCGGCATAATGAGTGGATTCAGGTACGACGATTCTATGAGAAATAAGTCACACAGGAAAAGAAATATCATAAGATATCACTAATACATGGAACGTAAACTTGGCTACACATGAACTGAATTACAAAACAGAACAGGGTCTCAAATTTAGAAAACCATCTTATGCTTGCTTATGGGGAAAGGTGAGTTGGGGTGCTGCATAAAACCAGAGATTAAAATTAGCACAGATTCCGTTCCATAAGGCAAATATATAATAGAGAAGACCTACTCCTTGCTCAACGAAATGAACTCAACACCCCATATTCAACGCCTGGGAATATACCTGACAAGAAAGAAACTTAAGACCCATGGATTTATATGTCTCCATAAGGATATCAAGCGTGTGTACAGCGGCCTCAACGCAGCAGTGAAAATCCGATAAATCCCATTATCAAAATATATTTCAAAAACAAAACACAATGACAGTGAAATAGAGAACAATTCTTAAATAATTCATTCAGGGCTTGTGATGCAACCTGGATTTACCACATCTACACCCAGAGCTGGGTGAGACATAAGGCTGGACACTTCGGGCTGATAGCATTGGTGAGGTTCGGTGAGCAAACGCAGACCCTTTGAAGTCATACTGCATGGTACCCATTCCATGGGTCCCAACTCTCCAGGTTTAAGGGATTCTTCCTTCAGCTAAAACATGCATGGGAAACCCAGAGTAATGTCCACCATGTGATTGGGAAACGTTTTCAAATGCGTCTCAGTTTTCGACCCCTGGTACTCGGGTTCACCGTTCCAGACGTTTTACTAACATTCTCCCCACTTGGAGAGTAATTGCCTTTAACCTCCTGTTTGGCACAGTTTGCAATTTCTGCGCAAGATGAACAGGAATAGGGAGAACCAATGAGAGACTAGCTGTAGGTGTCTGCACGGGCAAAAGGAACGCTCATTTCCCACCAGGAAGATGAATTAACCAAAGTCTCAGCGTGCCCTGCGGGAACCAGATTAGGGCCTGAAGCAATCCTGCGGTTTTGCGGCCAGCTCACAAGAAAGCGAGTTGAAGAAAGGAGCTCAGGGGCACTGTAATTCACAAACCTGCAGAGTTATGAATGACAGCTATCATCCAAAAATGTATTGAATTAAGTCTTCGAAGAGGACATGAATGCGGGGCAGAATTTCAGGAAAACGATTTCAGGGGGTAGACTGGAATTGCACTTAAAGCATAGGAAAAGAGGCAGAATGTCGACAATGATGCACTTGGCCAAAAAGGGCGTATGCGTTTTTTCCTGAATATATTCAGGAAAAAACGCATACGCCCTTTTTGGCCAACCAAGCAAGCGTGTAAAGGAAATCTGCACTACAATGAAGTCTCACTGCCCCCGGTCAAAATGGCCATCTGAAAAAAGTGTAAAATCCAGAAAGGCAGGACAGGTCATGGAGAACAGGGAGCCTTGTTATGCTGATGGGCGGGATGTAAATTGCCAACAGTCAATCTGGAGAAGTGTGTAGTGTTTCCTGAAACACGTAGGAAACAAAGCAACACAGCCTATGGCACTTCCACTTATGGTCCTATAGCTTAGGGAAATTAAAATAAAAAACACACAGCCACCCCAAGGTTTGGGACGGCTCTATTTAAAAGAACCTCGTCTACGGCACGAGTTCAATATCCGAGAAAGCAAAAAATGAATAAAGAATTTGTGATACGTACGTACAATGGAATATCACTCAGCAATGAGATCTACGTCATCAGCCCCGTAGCGGCATAATGAGTGGATTCAGGTACGACGATTGTACGAGAAATAAGTCACACAGAAAAAGAAACATCATAAGATATCACTAATACACGGAACGTAAACTTGGCTACACATGAACTGAATTACAAAACAGAACAGGGTCTCAAATTCAGAAAACCAACTTATGCTTGCTTACGGGGAAAGGTGAGTTGGGGTGCTGCATCAAACCAGAGATTGAAATTAGCACAGATACCGTTCCATAAGCCAAATATATAATAGACAAGACCTACTCCTTGCTCAACGAAATGGACTCAACACCCCATATTCAACGCCTGGGAATATACCTGACAAGTAAGAATCTTAAGACCCATGGATTTATATGTCTCCATAAGGAAGTCAAGCGTGTGTACAGTGGCCTAAACGCAGCAGTGAAAATCCGATAAATCCCATTATCAAAATAAATTTCAAAAACACAACACAATGACAGTGAAATAGAGAGCAATTCTTAAATAATTCAATAAGGGCTTTTGATGCAACCTGGATTTACAACATCTACACCCAGAGCTGGGTGAGACATAAGGCTGGACACTTCGGGCTGATAGCATTGGTGAGGTTCGGTGAGCAAACGCAGACCCTTTGAAGTCATACTGCATGGTAGCCATTCCATGGATTCCAACTCTCCAGGATTAAGGGATTCTTCCTTCAGCTAAAACATGCATGGGAAACCCAGAGTATGGTCTACTGTGTGATTGGGAAACGTTTACAAATGCATCTCAGGTTTCGTCCCCTGGTACTCGGGTTCACCGTTCCAGACGCTTTACTAACACTCTCCCCACTTGGAGAGTCAGTGCCTTTAACCTCCTGTTTGTCACAGTTTGCAATTTCTGCGCAAGATGAACAGGAATAGGGAGAACCAATGAGAGACTAGCTGTAGGTGTCTGCACGGGCAAAAGGAACGCTCATTTCCCACCAGGAAGAGGAATTAAACAAAGGCTCAGCGTGCGCTGCGGGAACCACATGGGGGCCTGAGGCAATCCTGCGGTTTTGCGGCCAGCTCACAAGAAAGCGAGTTGAAGAAAGGAACTCAGGGGCACTGTAATTCACAAACCTGCAGAGTTATGAATGACAGCTATCATCCAAAAATGTATTGAAGTAAGTCTTCGAAGAGGTCTTGAAAGCGGGGCAGACTTTCAGGAAAATGATTTCAGGGGGTAGACTGGAATTGCACTTAAAGCATAGGAAAAGAGGCAGAATGTCGACAATGATGCACTTGGCCAAAAAGGGCGTATGTGTTTTTCCTCAATATATTCAGGAAAAAACGCATACGCCCTTTTTGGCCAACCAAGCAAGCGTGTAAAGGAAATCTGCACTACAATGAAGTCTCACTGCCCCCGGTCAAAATGGCCATCTGAAAAAAGTGTAAAATCCAGAAAGGCAGGACAGGTCTTGGAGAACAGGGAGCCTTGTTATGCTGATGGGCGGGATGTAAATTGCCAACGGCCACTCTGGAGAAGTGTATGGTGTTTGCTGAAACACGTAGGAAACAAAGCAACACAACCTATGGCACTTCCACTTACGGTCCTATAGCTTAGGGAAATTAAAATCAAAAACACACAGCCATCCCAAAGTTTGGGACGG
The DNA here is from genome assembly GCF_059928025.1 of Delphinapterus leucas. Taxonomy (NCBI): domain Eukaryota; kingdom Metazoa; phylum Chordata; class Mammalia; order Artiodactyla; family Monodontidae; genus Delphinapterus; species Delphinapterus leucas. The sequence goes on along the minus strand of NW_028322232.1, from coordinate 13,115,355 downwards.
CTCTGTTTACAAGAACCTTGTCTACGGTACAAGTTAAATATCCGAGAAAGCAAAAAATGAATAAATAATTTGTGATACGTACATACAATGGAATATCACTCAGCAATGAGATCTACGTCATCAGCCCCGTAGCGGCATCATGAGTGGATACAGGTACGACGATTCTACGAGAAATAAGTCACACAGAAAAAGAAACATCATAAGATATCACTAATACACGGAACGTAAACTTGTCTACACATGAACTGAATTACAAACAGAAAAGGGCCTCAAATTTAGAAAACCAACTTATGCTTGCTTATGGGGAAAGGTGAGTTGAGGTGCTGCATAAAACCAGAGATTGAAATTAGCACAGATACCGTTCCATAAGCCAAATATATAATAGACAAGATCTACTCCTTGCTCAACGAAATGGACTCAACACCTCATATTCAACGCCTGGGAATATACCTGACAAGTAAGAATCTTAAGACCCATGGATTTATATGTCTCCATAAGGAAGTCAAGCGTGTGTACAGGGGCCGAAACGCAGCAGTGAAAATCCGATAAATCCCATTATCAAAATAAATTTCACAAACAAAACAAAATGACAGTGAAATAGAGAGCAATTCTTAAATAATTCATTCAGGGCTTGTGATGCAACCTGGATTTACCACATCTACACCCAGAGCTGGGTGAGATATAAGGCTGGACACTTCGGGCTGATAGCATTGGTGAGGTTCGGTGAGCAAACGCAGACCCTTTGAAGTCATACTGCATGGTACCCATTCCATGGGTCCCAACTCTCCAGGTTTAAGGGATTCTTCCTTCAGCTAAAACATGCATGGGAACCCGAGAGTATGGTCCACCGTGTGATTGGGAAACGTTTTCAAATTCATCTCAGGTTTCGTCCCCTGGTGCTCGAGTTCAATGTTCCAGACGCTTTACAAACACTCTCCCCACTTGGAGACTCAGTGCCTTTAACGTCCTGTTTGGCACAGTTTGCAATTTCTGCGCAAGATGAACAGGAATAAGGAGAACCAATGAGAGACCAACTGTAGGTGTCTGCACGTGAAAATGGAACGCTCATTTCCTACCAGGAAGAGGAATTAACCAAATGCTCAGCATGCCCTGCCGGAACCAGATGGGGGACTGAGGCAATCCTGCGGTTTTGCGGCCAGCTCACAAGAAAGCGAGTTGAAGAAAGGAGCTCAGGGGCACTGTAATTCACAAACCTGCAGAGTTATGAATGACAGCTATCGTCCAAAAATGTATTGAAGTAAGTCTTCAAAGAGGTCTTGAAAGCGGGGCAGACTTTCAGAAAAATGATTTCAGGGGGTAGACTGGAATTGCACTTAAAGCATAGGAAAAGAGGCAGAATGTCGACAATGATGCACTTGGCCAAAATGGGCGTATGTGTTTTTCCTCAATATATTCAGGAAAAAACGCATACGCCCTTTTTGGCCAACCAAGCAAGCGTGTAAAGGAAATCTGCACTACAATGAAGTCTCACTGCCCCCGGTCAAAATGGCCATCTGAAAAAAGTGTAAAATCCAGAAAGGCAGGACAGGTCTTGTGGAACAGGGAGCCTTGTTATGCTGATGGGCGGGATGTAAATTTCCAACGGCCACTCTGGAGAAGTGTATGGTGTTTGCTGAAACACGTAGGAAACAAAGCAACACAGCCTATGGCACTTCCACTTATGGTCCTATAGCTTAGGGAAATTAAAATAAAAAACACACAGCCATCCCAAAGTTTGGGACGGCTCTGTTTACAAGAACCTTGTCTACGGTACAAGTTAAATATCCGAGAAAGCAAAAAATGAATAAATAATTTGTGATACGTACATACAATGGAATATCACTCAGCAATGAGATCTACGTCATCAGCCCCGTAGCGGCATCATGAGTGGATTCAGGTACGACGATTCTACGAGAAATAAGTCACACAGAAAAAGAAACATCATAAGATATCACTAATACACGGAACGTAAACTTGTGTACACATGAACTGAATTACAAAACAGAACAGGGCCTCAAATTTAGAAAACCAACTTATGCTTGCTTATGGGGAAAGGTGAGTTGAGGTGCTGCATCAAACCAGAGATTGAAATTAGCACAGATACCGTTCCATAAGCCAAATATATAATAGACAAGATCTACTCCTTGCTCAACGAAATGGACTCAACACCTCATATTCAACGCCTTGGAATATACCTGACAAGTAAGAATCTTAAGAACCATGGATTTATATGTCTCCATAAGGAAATCAAGCGTGTGTACAGGGGCCTAAACGCAGCAGTGAAAATCCGATAAATCCCATTATCAAAATAAATTTCACAAACAAAACACAATGACAGTGAAATAGAGAGCAATTCTTAAATAATTCATTCAGGGCTTGTGATGCAACCAGATTTACCACATCTACACCCAGAGCTGGGTGAGACATAAGGCTGGACACTTCGGGCTGATAGCATTGGTGAGGTTCGGTGAACAAAGGCAGACCCTTTGAAGTCATACTGCATGGTAACCATTCCATGGGTCCCAACTCTCCAGGTTTAAGGGATTCTTCCTTCAGCTAAAACATGCATGGGAAACCCAGAGTATGGTCCGCCGTGTGATTGGGAAACGTTTTCAAATGCATCTCAGGTTTCGTCCCCTGGTACTCGGGTTCACCGTTCCAGACGTTTTACTAACATTCTCCCCACTTGGAGAGTAATTGCCTTTAACCTCCTGTTTGGCACAGTTTGCAATTTCTGCGCAAGATGAACAGGAATAGGGAGAAACAATGAGAGACTAGCTGTAGGTGTCTGCACGGGCAAATGGAACGCTCATTTCCCACCAGGAAGAGGGATTAACCAAAGGCTCAGCGTGCCCTGCCGGAACCAGATTAGGGCCTGAAGCAATCCTGCGGTTTTACGGCCAGCTCACAAGAAAACGAGTTGAAGAAAGGAGCTCAGGGACACTGTAATTCAAAAACCTGCAGAGTTATGAATGACAGCTATCGTCCAAAAATGTATTGAAGTAAGTCTTCGAAGAGGACTTGAAAGCGGGGCAGAATTTCAGGAAAACGATTTCAGGGGGTAGACTGGAATTGCACTTAAAGCATAGGAAAAGAGGCAGAATGTCCACAATGGTGCACTTGGCCAAAAAGGGCGTATGCGTTTTTTCCTGAATATATTCAGGTAAAAACGCATACGCACTTTTTGGCCAACCAAGCAAGCGTGTAAAGGAAATCTGCACTACAATGAAGTCTCACTACCCCCGGTCCAAACGGCCATCTGAAACAAGTGTAAAATCCAGAAAGGCAGGACAGGTCATGGAGAACAGGGAGCCTTGTTATGCTGATGGGCGGGATGTAAATTGCCAACAGCCACTCTGGAGAACTGTATGGTGTTTCCTGAAACACGTAGGAGACAAAGCAACACAGCCTATGGCACTTCCACTTAGGGTCCTATAGCTTAGGGAAATTAAAATCAAAAACAAACAGCCACCCCAAAATTTGGGACGGCTCTGTTTACAAGAACCTCGTCTACGGTACAAGTTAAATATCCGAGAAAGCAAAAAAAGGATAAAGAAGTTGTGGTACCCACGTACAATGGAATATCACTCAGCAATGAGATCTACGTCATCAGGCCCGTAGCGGCATAATGAGTGGATTCAGGTACGACGATTCTACGAGAAATAAGTCACACAGGAAAAGAAATATCATAAGATATCACTAATACACGGAACGTAAACTTGGCTACACATGAACTGAATTACAAAACAGAACAGGGTCTCAAATTTAGAAAACCAACTTATGCTTGCTTATGGGGAAAGGTGAGTTGGGGTGCTGCATCAAACCAGAGATTGAAATTAGCACAGATACCGTTCCATAAGCCAAATATATAATAGACAAGACCTACACCTTGCTCAACGAAATGGACTCAACACCCCATATTCAACACCTGGGAATATACCTGACAAGTAAGAAACTTAAGACCCATGGATTTATATGTCTCCATAAGGAAGTCAATCGTGTGTACAGTGGCCTAAACGCAGCAGTGAAAATCCGATAAATCCCATTAACAAAATAAATTTCAAAAACAAAACACAATGACAGTGAAATAGAGAGCAATTCTTAAATAATTCATTCAGGGCTTGTGATGCAACCTGGATTTACCACATCTACACCCAGAGCTAGTTGAGACATAAGGCTGGACACATCGGGCTGATAGCATTGGTGAGGTTTGTTGAACAAACGCAGACCCTTTGAAGTCATACTGCATGGTAGTCATTCCATGGGTCCCAACTCTCCAGGTTTAAGGGATTCTTCCTTCAGCTAAAACATGCATGGGAGACCCAGAGTAATGTCCACCATGTGATTGGGAAACGTTTTCAAATGCGTCTCAGGTTTCGACACCTGGTACTCGGGTTCACCGTTCCAGACGCTTTACTAACACTCTCCCCACTTGGAGAGTCAGTGCCTTTAACTTCCTGTTTGGCACAGTTTGCAATTTCTGCGCAACATGAACAGGAATAGGGAGAACCAATGAGAGACTAGCTGTAGGTGTCTGCACGGGCAAACGGAACGCTCATTTCCCACCAGGAAGAGGAATTAACCAAAGTCTCAGCGTGCCCTGCGGGAACCAGATTAGGGCCTGAAGCAATCCTGCGGTTTTGCGGCCAGCTCACAAGAAAGCGAGTTGAAGAAAGGAGCTCAGGGGCACTGTAATTCACAAACCTGCAGAGTTATGAATGACAGCTATCATCCAAAAATGTATTGAATTAAGTCTTCGAAGAGGACATGAATGCGGGGCAGAATTTCAGGAAAACGATTTCAGGGGGTAGACTGGAATTGCACTTAAAGCATAGGAAAAGAGACAGAATGTCGACAATGATGCACTTGGCCAAAAAGGGCGTATGCGTTTTTTCCTGAATATATTCAGGAAAAAACGCATACGCCCTTTTTGGCCAACCAAGCAAGCGTGTAAAGGAAATCTGCACTACAATGAAGTCTCACTGCCCCCGGTCAAAATGGCCATCTGAAAAAAGTGTAAAATCCAGAAAGGCAGGACAGGTCATGGAGAACAGGGAGCCTTGTTATGCTGATGGGCGGGATGTAAATTGCCAACAGTCAATCTGGAGAAGTGTATGGTGTTTCCTGAAACACGTAGGAAACAAAGCAACACAGCCTATGGCACTTCCACTTAGGGTCCTATAGCTTAGGGAAATTAAAATAAAAAACACACAGGCACCCCAATGTTTGGGACGGCTCTATTTAAAAGAACCTCGTCTACGGCACGAGTTCAATATCCGAGAAAGCAAAAAATGAATAAAGAATTTGTGATACGTACGTACAATGGAATATCACTCAGCAATGAGATCTACGTCATCAGCCCCGTAGCGGCATAATGAGTGGATTCAGGTACGACGATTGTATGAGAAATAAGTCACACAGAAAAAGAAACATCATAAGATATCACTAATACACGGAACGTATACATGGCTACACATGAACTGAATTACAAAACAGAACAGGGTCTCAAATTTAGAAAACCAACTTATGCTTGCTCATGGGGAAACGTGAGTTGGGGTGCTGCATCAAACCAGAGATTGAAATTAGCACAGATACCGTTCCATAAGCCAAATATATAATAGACAAGACCTACACCTTGCTCAACGAAATGGACTCAACACCCCATATTCAACGCCTGGGAATATACCTGACAAGTAAGAATCTTAAGACCCATGGATTTATATGTCTCCATAAGGAAGTCAAGCGTGTGTACAGTGGCCTAAACGCAGCAGTGAAAATCCGATAAATCCCATTATCAAAATAAATTTCAAAAACACAACACAATGACAGTGAAATAGAGAGCAATTCTTAAATAATTCAATAAGGGCTTTTGATGCAACGTGGATTTACAACATCTACACCCAGAGCTGGGTGAGACATAAGGCTGGACACTTCGGGCTGATAGCATTGGTGAGGTTCGGTGAGCAAACGCAGACCCTTTGAAGTCATACTGCATGGTAGCCATTCCATGGATTCCAACTCTCCAGGTTTAAGGGATTCTTCCTTCAGCTAAAACATGCATGGGAAACCCAGAGTATGGTCTACCGTGTGATTGGGAAACGTTTTCAAATGCATCTCAGGTTTCGTCCCCTGGTACTCGGGTTCACCGTTCCAGACGCTTTACTAACACTCTCCCAACTTGGAGAGTCAGTGCCTTTAACCTCCTGTTTGTCACAGTTTGCAATTTCTGCGCAAGATGAACAGGAATAGGGAGAACCAATGAGAGACTAGCTGTAGGTGTCTGCACGGGCAAAAGGAACGCTCATTTCCCACCAGGAAGAGGAATTAACCAAAGGCTCAGCGTGCGCTGCCGGAACCACATGGGGGCCTGAGGCAATCCTGCGGTTTTGCGGCCAGCTCACAAGAAAGCGAGTTGAAGAAAGGAACTCAGGGGCACTGTAATTCACAAACCTGCAGAGTTATGAATGACAGCTATCATCCAAAAATGTATTGAAGTAAGTCTTCGAAGAGGTCTTGAAAGCGGGGCAGACTTTCAGGAAAATGATTTCAGGGGGTAGACTGGAATTGCACTTAAAGCATAGGAAAAGAGGCAGAATGTCGACAATGATGCACTTGGCCAAAAAGGGCGTATGTGTTTTTCCTCAATATATTCAGGAAAAAACGCATACGCCCTTTTTGGCCAACCAAGCAAGCGTGTAAAGGAAATCTGCACTACAATGAAGTCTCACTGCCCCCGGTCAAAATGGCCATCTGAAAAAAGTGTAAAATCCAGAAAGGCAGGACAGGTCTTGGAGAACAGGGAGCCTTGTTATGCTGATGGGCGGGATGTAAATTGCCAACGGCCACTCTGGAGAAGTGTATGGTGTTTGCTGAAACACGTAGGAAACAAAGCAACACAGCCTATGGCACTTCCACTTAGGGTCCTATAGCTTAGGGAAATTAAAATAAAAAACACACAGCCATCCCAAAGTTTGGGACGGCTCTGTTTACAAGAACCTCGTCTACAGTACAAGTTAAATATCCGAGAAAGCAAAAAATGGATAAAGAAGTTGTGGTACGTACGTACAATGGAATATCACTCAGCAATGAGATCTACGTCATCAGGCCCGTAGCGGCATAATAAGTGGATTCAGGTACGACGATTCTACGAGAAATAAGTCACACAGAAAAAGAAACATCATAAGATATCACTAATACACGGAACGTAAACTTGTCTACACATGAACTGAATTACAAAACAGAACAGGGTCTCAAATTTAGAAAACCAACTTATGCTTGCTTATGGGGAAAGGTGAGTTGGGGTGCTGCATAAAACCAGAGATTGAAATTAGCACAGATACCGTTCCATAAGCCAAATATATAATAGACAACACCTACTCCTTGCTCAACGAAATGGACTCAACACCCCATATTCAACGCCTGGGAATATACCTGACAAGTAAGAATCTTAAGACCCATGGATTTATATGTCTCCATAAGGAAATCAAGCGTGTGTACAGTGGCCTAAACGCAGCAGTGAAAATCCGATAAATCCCATTATCAAAATAAATTTCACAAACAAAACACAATGACAGTGAAATAGAGAGCAATTCTTAAATAATTCATTCAGGGCTTGTGATGCAACCTGGATTTACCACATCTACACCCAGAGCTGGGTGAGACATAAGGCTGGACACTTCGGGCTGATAGCATTGGTGAGGTTCGTTGAGCAAAGGCAGACCCTTTGAAACCATACTGCATGGTAGCCATTCCTTGGGTCCCAATTCTCCAGGTTAAGGGATTCTTCCTTCAGCTAAAACATGCATGGGAAACCCAGAGTATGGTCCACCGTGTGATTGGGAAACGTTTTCAAATGCATCTCAGGTTTCGTCCCCTGGTACTCGGGTTCACCGTTCCAGACGCTTTACTAACACTCTCCCCACTTGGAGAGTCAGTGTCTTTAACCTCCTGTTTGGCACTGTTTGCAATTTCTGCAAAACATGAACAGGAATAGGGAGAACCAATGAGAGACTAGCTGTAGGTGTCTGCACGGGCAAATGGAACGCTCATTTCCCACCAGGAAGAGGAATTAACCAAAGGCTCAGCATGCCCTGCCGGAACCAGATTAGGTCCTGAAGCAATCCTGCAGTTTTGCGGCCAGCTCACAAGATAGCGAGTTGAAGAAAGGAGCCCAGGGGCACTGTAATTCACAAACCTGCAGAGTTATGAATGACAGCTATCGTCCAAAGATTTATTGAAGTAAGTCTTCGAACAGGACTTGAAAGTGGGGCAGAATTTCAGGAAAACGATTTCATTGGGTAGACTGGAATTGCACTTAAAGCATAGGAAAAGAGGCATAATGTCCACAATGATGCACTTGGCCAAAAAGGGCGTATGCGTTTTTTCCTGAATATATTCAGGAAAAAATGCATACGCCCTTTTTGGCCAACCAAGCAAGCGTGTAAAGGAAATCTGCACTACAATGAAGTCTCACTGCCCCCTTTCAAAAGGGCCATCTGAAACAAGTGTAAAATCCAGAAAGGCAGGACAGGTCATGGAGAACAGGGAGCCTTGTTATGCTGATGGGCGGGATGTAAATTGCCAACAGCCACTCTGGAGAAGTGTATGGTGTTTCCTGAAACACGTAGGAAACAAAGCAACACAGCCTATTGCACTTCCACCTACGGCCCTATAGCTTAGGGAAATTAAAATCAAAAACACACAGCCACCCCAAAGTTTGGGACGGCTCTGTTTACAAGAACCTCGTACGGTACAAGTTAAATATCCGAGAAAGCAAAAAATAGATAAAGAAGTTGTGGTACGTATGTACAATGGAATATCACTCAGCAATGAGATCTACGTCATCAGGCCCGTAGCGGCATAATGAGTGGATTCAGGTACGACGATTCTACGAGAAATAAGTCACAAAGAAAAAGAAACATCATAAGATATCACTAATACACGGAACATTAACTTCGGTACACATGAACTGAATTACAAAACCGAACAAGGTCTGAAATTTAGAAAACCAACTTATTCTTGCTTATAGGGAAAGGTGAGTTGGGGTGCTGCATAAAACCAGAGATTGAAATTAGCACAGATACCGTTCCATAAGCCAAATATATAATAGACAAGACCTACTCCTTGCTCAACGAAATGGACTCAACATCCCATATTCAACGCCTGGGAATATACCTGACAAGTAAGAATCTTAAGACCCATGGATTTATATGCCTCCATAAGGAAGTAAAGCGTGTGTACAGTGGCCTAAACGCAGCAGTGAAAATCCGATAAATCCCATTAACAAAATAAATTTCAAAAACAAAACACAATGACAGTGAAAGAGAGAGCAATTCTTAGATAATTTATTCAGGGCTTGTGATGCCACCTGGATTTACCACATCTACACCCAGAGCTGGGTGAGACATAAGGCTGGACACTTCGGGCTGATAGCATTGGTAAGGTTCGGTGAGCAAAGGCAGACCCTTTCAAGTCATACTGCATGGTACCCATTCCATGGGTCCCAACTCTCCAGGTTTAAGGGATTCTACCTTCAACTAAAACATGCATGGGAAACACAGAGCATGGTCCACCGTGTGATTGGGAATCGTTTTCAAATGCATCTCTGGTTTCGACCCCTGGTACTCGGGTGCACCATTCCAGACGCTTTACTAACACTCTCCCCACTTGGAGAGTCAGTGCCTTTAACCTCCTGTTTGGCACAGTTTGCAATTTCTGCGCAAGATGAACAGGAATAGGGAGAACCAATGAGAGACTAGCTGTAGGTGTCTGCACGGGCAAATGGAACGCTCATTTCCCACCAGGAAGAGGAATTAACCAAAGGCTCAGCGTGCCCTGCCGGAACCAGATTAGGGCCTGAAGCAATCCTGAGGTTTTGCGGCCAGCTCAAAAGAAAGCGAGTTGAAGAAAGGAGCTCAGGGGCACTGTAATTCACAAACCTGCAGAGTTATGAATGACAGCTATCGTCCAAAAATGTATTGAAGTAAGTCTTCGAAGAGGACTTGAAAGCGGGGCAGAATTTCAGGAAAACGATTTCATGGGGTAGACTTGAATTGCACTCAAAGCATAGGAAAAGAGGCAGAATGTCGACAATGATGCACTTGGCCAAAAAGGGCGTATGCTTTTTTCCCTGAATATATTCAGGAAAAAATGCATACGCCCTTTTTGGCCAACCAAGCAAGCGTGTAAAGGAAATCTGCACTACATTGAAGTCTCACTGCCCCCCGGTCAAAAGGGCCATCTGAAAAAAGTGTAAAATCCAGAAACGCAGGACAGGTCATGGAGAACAGGGAGCCTTGTTATGCTGATGGGCGGGATGTGAATTGCCAACAGCCACTCTGGAAAAGTGTATGGTGTTTCCTGAAACACGTAGGAAACAAAGGAACACAGCCTATGGCACTTCCACTTCTGGTCCTATAGATTAGGGAAATTAAAATCAAAAACACACAGCCACCCCAAAGTTTGGGACGGCTCTTTTTACAAGAACCTCGTCGACGGTACAAGTTAAATATCCGAGAAAGCAAAAAATGGATAAAGAAGTTGTGGTACGTACGTACAATGCAATATCACTCAGCAATGAGATCTACGTCATCAGGCCCGTAGCGGCATAATGAGTGGATTCAGGTACGACGATTCTATGAGAAATAAGTCATACAGAAAAAGAAACATCATAAGATATCACTAATACACGGAACGTAAACTTGTCTACACATGAACTGAATTACAAAACAGAACAGGGTCTCAAATTTAGAAAACCAACTTATGCTTGCTTATGGGGAAAGGTGAGTTGGGGTGCTGCATCAAACCAGAGATTGAAATTAGCACAAAGACCGTTCCATAAGCCAAATATATAATAGACAAGACCTACTCCTTGCTCAACGAAATGGACTCAACACCCCATATTCAACGCCTGGGAATATACCTGACAAGAAAGAATCTTAAGACCCATGGATTTATATGTCTCCATAAGGAAATCAAGCGTGTGTACAGCGGCCTAAACGCAGCAGTGAAAATCCGATAAATCCCATTATCAAAATAAATTTCACAAACAAAACACAATGACAGTGAAATAGAGAGCAATTCTTAAATAATTCATTCAGGGCTTGTGATGCAACCTGGATTTACCACATCTACACCCAGAGCTGGTTGAGACATAAGGCTGGACACTTCGGGCTGATAGCATTGGTGAGGTTTGGTGAACAAACGCAGACCCTTTGAAGTCATACTGCATGGTACCCATTCCATGGGTCCCAACTCTCCAGGTTTAAGGGATTCTTCCTTCAGCTAAAACATGCATGGGAAACCCAGAGTATGGTCCACCGTGTGATTGGGAAACGTTTTCAAATGCATCTCAGGTTTCGTGCCCTGGTACTTGGGTTCACCGTTCCAGACGCTTTACTAACACTCTCCCCACTTGGAGAGTCAGTGCCTTTAACCTCCTGTTTGGCACAGTTTGCAATTTCTGCGCAAGATGAACAGGAATAGGGAGAACCAATGAGAGACTAGCTGTAGGTGTCTGCACGGGCAAATGGAACGCTCTTTTCCCACCAGGAAGAGGGATTAACCAAAGGCTCAGCGTGCCCTGCCGGAACCAGATTAGGGCCTGAAGCAATCCTGCGGTTTTGCGGCCAGCTCACAAGAAAACGAGTTGAAGAAAGGAGCTCAGGGGCACTGTAATTCACAAACCTGCAGAGTTATGAATGACAGCTATCGTCCAAAAATGTATTGAAGTAAGTCTTCGAAGAGGACTTGAAAGCGTGGCAGAATTTCAGGAAAACGATTTCAGGGGGTAGACTGGAATTGCACTTAAAGCATAGGAAAAGAGGCAGAATGTCCACAATGGTGCACTTGGCCAAAAAGGGCGTATGCGTTTTTTCCTGAATATATTCAGGTAAAAACGCATACGCACTTTTTGGCCAACCAAGCAAGCGTGTAAAGGAAATCTGCACTACAATGAAGTCTCACTACCCCCGGTCGAAACGGCCATCTGAAACAAGTGTAAAATCCAGAAAGGCAGGACAGGTCATGGAGAACAGGGAGCCTTGTTATGCTGATGGGCGGGATGTAAATTGCCAACAGTCAATCTGGAGAAGTGTATGGTGTTTCCTGAAACACGTAGGAAACAAAGCAACACAGCCTATGGCACTTCCACTTAGGGTCCTATAGCTTAGGGAAATTAAAATCAAAAACACACAGCCACCCCAATGTTTGGGACGGCTCTATTTACAAGAACCTCGTCTACGGTACAAGTTAAATATCCGAGAAAGCAAAAAATGGATAAAGAAGTTGTGGTACGTACGTACAATGAAATATCACTCAGCAATGAGATCCACGTCATCAGGCCCGTAGCGGCATAATGAGTGGATTCAGGTACGACGATTCTACGAGAAATAAGTCACACAGGAAAAGAAACATCATAAGATATCACTAATACACGGAACGTAAACTTGGCTACACATGAACTGAATTACAAAACAGAACAGGGTCTCAAATTTAGAAAACCAACTTATGCTTGCTTATGGGGAAAGGTGAGTTGGGGTGCTGCATCAAACCAGAGATTGAAATTAGCACAGATACCGTTCCATAAGCCAAATATATAATAGACAAGACCTACTCCTTGCTCAACGAAATGGACTCAACACCCCATATTCAACGCCTGGGAATATACCTGACAAGTAAGAATCTTAAGACCCATGGATTTATATGTCTCCATAAGGAAGTCAAGCGTGTGTACAGTGGCCTAAACGCAGCAGTGAAAATCCGATAAATCCCATTATCAAAATAAATTTCAAAAACAAAACACAATGACAGTGAAATAGAGAGCAATTCTTAAATAATTCAATAAGGGCTTGTGATGCAACCTGGATTTACCACATCTACACCCAGAGCTAGTTGAGACATAAGGCTGGACACTTCGGGCTGATAGCATTGGTGAGGTTTGGTGAGCAAACGCAGACCCTTTGAAGTCATACTGCATGGTAGCCATTCCATGGGTCCCAACTCTCCAGGTTTAAGGGATTCTTCCTTCAGCTAAAACATGCATGGGAAACCCAGAGTATGGTCCACCGTGTGATTGGGAAACGTTTTCAAATGCATCTCAGGTTTCGTCCCCTGGTACTCGGGTTCACCGTTCCAGACGCTTTACTAACACTCTCCCCACTTGAAGAGTCAGTGCCTTTAACCTCCTGTTTGTCACAGTTTGCAATTTCTGCGCAAGATGAACAGGATTAGGGAGAACCAATGAGAGACTAGCTGTAGGTGTCTGCACGGGCAAAAGGAACACTCATTTCCCACCAGGAATAGGAATTAACCAAAGGCTCAGCGTGCCCTGCCGGAACCAGATTAGGGCCTGAAGCAATCCTGCGGTTTTGCGGCCAGCTCACAAGAAAGCGAGTTGAAGAAAGGAGCTCAGGGGCACTGTAATTCACAAACCTGCAGAGTTATGAATGACAGCTATCATCCAAAAATGTATTGAAGTAAGTCTTCGAAGAGGTCTTGAAAGCGGGGTAGACTTTCAGGAAAACGATTTCAGGGGGTAGACTGGAATTGCACTTAAAGCATAGGAAAAGAGGCAGAATGTCGACAATGATGCGCTTGGCCAAAAAGGGCGTATGTGTTTTTCCTCAATATATTCAGGAAAAAACGCATACGCCCTTTTTGGCCAACCAAGCAAGCGTGTAAAGGAAATCTGCACTACAATGAAGTCTCACTGCCCCCGGTCAAAATGGCCATCTGAAAAAAGTGTAAAATCCAGAAAGGCAGGACAGGTCATGGAGAACAGGGAGCCTTGTTATGCTGATGGGCGGGATGTAAATTGCCAACAGTCAATCTGGAGAAGTGTATGGTGTTTCCTGAAACACGTAGGAAACAAAGCAACACAGCCTATGGCACTTCCACTTAGGGTCCTATAGCTTAGGGAAATTAAAATAAAAAACACACAGGCACCCCAATGTTTGGGACGGCTCTATTTAAAAGAACCTCGTCTACGGCACGAGTTCAATATCCGAGAAAGCAAAAAATGAATAAAGAATTTGTGATACGTACGTACAATGGAATATCACTCAGCAATGAGATCTACGTCATCAGCCCCGTAGCGGCATAATGAGTGGATTCAGGTATGACGATTGTATGAGAAATAAGTCACACAGAAAAAGAAACATCATAAGATATCACTAATACACGGAACGTATACATGGCTACACATGAACTGAATTACAAAACAGAACAGGGTCTCAAATTTAGAAAACCAACTTATGCTTGCTCATGGGGAAACGTGAGTTGGGGTGCTGCATCAAACCAGAGATTGAAATTAGCACAGATACCGTTCCATAAGCCAAATATATAATAGACAAGACCTACACCTTGCTCAACGAAATGGACTCAACACCCCATATTCAACGCCTGGGAATATACCTGACAAGTAAGAATCTTAAGACCCATGGATTTATATGTCTCCATAAGGAAGTCAAGCGTGTGTACAGTGGCCTAAACGCAGCAGTGAAAATCCGATAAATCCCATTATCAAAATAAATTTCAAAAACACAACACAATGACAGTGAAATAGAGAGCAATTCTTAAATAATTCAATAAGGGCTTTTGATGCAACCTGGATTTACAACATCTACACCCAGAGCTGGGTGAGACATAAGGCTGGACACTTCGGGCTGATAGCATTGGTGAGGTTCGGTGAGCAAACGCAGACCCTTTGAAGTCATACTGCATGGTAGCCATTCCATGGATTCCAACTCTCCAGGTTTAAGGGATTCTTCCTTCAGCTAAAACATGCATGGGAAACCCAGAGTATGCTCTACCGTGTGATTGGGAAACGTTTACAAATGCATCTCAGGTTTCGTCCCCTGGTACTCGGGTTCACCGTTCCAGACGCTTTACTAACACTCTCCCAACTTGGAGAGTCAGTGCCTTTAACCTCCTGTTTGTCACAGTTTGCAATTTCTGCGCAAGATGAACAGGAATAGGGAGAACCAATGAGAGACTAGCTGTAGGTGTCTGCACGGGCAAAAGGAACGCTCATTTCCCACCAGGAAGAGGAATTAACCAAAGGCTCAGCGTGCGCTGCCGGAACCACATGGGGGCCTGAGGCAATCCTGCGGTTTTGCGGCCAGCTCACAAGAAAGCGAGTTGAAGAAAGGAACTCAGGGGCACTGTAATTCACAAACCTGCAGAGTTATGAATGACAGCTATCATCCAAAAATGTATTGAAGTAAGTCTTCGAAGAGGTCTTGAAAGCGGGGCAGACTTTCAGGAAAATGATTTCAGGGGGTAGACTGGAATTGCACTTAAAGCATAGGAAAAGAGGCAGAATGTCGACAATGATGCACTTGGCCAAAAAGGGCGTATGTGTTTTTCCTCAATATATTCAGGAAAAAACGCATACGCCCTTTTTGGCCAACCAAGCAAGCGTGTAAAGGAAATCTGCACTACAATGAAGTCTCACTGCCCCCGGTCAAAATGGCCATCTGAAAAAAGTGTAAAATCCAGAAAGGCAGGACAGGTCTTGGAGAACAGGGAGCCTTGTTATGCTGATGGGCGGGATGTAAATTGCCAACGGCCACTCTGGAGAAGTGTATGGTGTTTGCTGAAACACGTAGGAAACAAAGCAACACAACCTATGGCACTTCCACTTACGGTCCTATAGCTTAGGGAAATTAAAATAAAAAACACACAGCCATCCCAAAGTTTGGGACGGCTCTGTTTACAAGAACCTCGTCTACAGTACAAGTTAAATATCCGAGAAAGCAAAAAATGGATAAAGAAGTTGTGGTACGTACGTACAATGGAATATCACTCAGCAATGAAATCTACGTCATCAGGCCCGTAGCGGCATAATAAGTGGATTCAGGTACGAAGATTCTACGAGAAATAAGTCACACAGAAAAAGAAACATCATAAGATATCACTAATACACGGAACGTAAAATTGTCTACACATGAACTGAATTACAAAAGAGAACAGGGTCTCAAATTTAGAAAACCAACTTATGCTTGCTTATGGGGAAAGGTGAGTTGGGGTGCTGCATAAAACCAGAGATTGAAATTAGCACAGATACCGTTCCATAAGCCAAATATATAATAGACAACACCTACTCCTTGCTCAACGAAATGGACTCAACACCCCATATTCAACGCCTGGGAATATACCTGAGAAGTAAGAATCTTAAGACCCATGGATTTATATGTCTCCATAAGGAAATCAAGCGTGTGTACAGTGGCCTAAACGCAGCAGTTAAAACCCGATAAATCCCATTATCAAAATAAATTTCACAAACACAACACAATGACAGTGAAATAGAGAGCAATTCTTAAATAATTCATTCAGGGCTTGTGATGCAACCTGGATTTACCACATCTACACGTAAAGCTGGTTGAGACATAAGGCTGGACACTTCGGGCTGATAGCATTGGTGAGGTTCGTTGAGCAAAGGCAGACCCTTTGAAACCATACTGCATGGTAGCCATTCCTTGGGTCCCAATTCTCCAGGTTAAGGGATTCTTCCTTCAGCTAAAACATGCATGGGAAACCCAGAGTATGGTCCACCGTGTGATTGGGAAACGTTTTCAAATGCATCTCAGGTTTCGTCCCCTGGTACTCGGGTTCACCGTTCCAGACGCTTTACTAACACTCTCCCCACTTGGAGAGTCAGTGTCTTTAACCTCCTGTTTGGCACTGTTTGCAATTTCTGCAAAACATGAACAGGAATAGGGAGAACCAATGAGAGACTAGCTGTAGGTGTCTGCACGGGCAAATGGAACGCTCATTTCCCACCAGGAAGAGGAATTAACCAAAGGCTCAGCATGCCCTGCCGGAACCAGATTAGGTCCTGAAGCAATCCTGCAGTTTTGCGGCCAGCTCACAAGATAGCGAGTTGAAGAAAGGAGCTCAGGGGCACTGTAATTCACAAACCTGCAGAGTTATGAATGACAGCTATCGTCCAAAGATTTATTGAAGTAAGTCTTCGAACAGGACTTGAAAGTGGGGCAGAATTTCAGGAAAACGATTTCATTGGGTAGACTGGAATTGCACTTAAAGCATAGGAAAAGAGGCATAATGTCCACAATGATGCACTTGGCCAAAAAGGGCGTATGCGTTTTTTCCTGAATATATTCAGGAAAAAATGCATACGCCCTTTTTGGCCAACCAAGCAAGCGTGTAAAGGAAATCTGCACTACAATGAAGTCTCACTGCCCCCTTTCAAAAGGGCCATCTGAAACAAGTGTAAAATCCAGAAAGGCAGGACAGGTCATGGAGAAAACGGAGCCTTGTTATGCTGATGGGCGGGATGTAAATTGCCAACAGCCACTCTGGAGAAGTGTATGGTGTTTCCTGAAACACGTAGGAAACAAAGCAACACAGCCTATTGCACTTCCACCTACGGCCCTATAGCTTAGGGAAATTAAAATCAAAAACACACAGCCACCCCAAAGTTTGGGACGGCTCTGTTTACAAGAACCTCGTACGGTACAAGTTAAATATCCGAGAAAGCAAAAAATAGATAAAGAAGTTGTGGTACGTATGTACAATGGAATATCACTCAGCAATGAGATCTACGTCATCAGGCCCGTAGCAGCATAATGAGTGGATTCAGGTATGACGATTCTACGAGAAATAAGTCACACAGAAAAAGAAACATCATAAGATATCACTAATACACGGAACATTAACTTGGGTACACATGAACTGAATTACAAAACAGAACAAGGTCTGAAATTTAGAAAACCAACTTATTCTTGCTTATAGGGAAAGGTGAGTTGGGGTGCTGCATAAAACCAGAGATTGAAATTAGCACAGATACCGTTCCATAAGCCAAATATATAATAGACAAGACCTACTCCTTGCTCAACGAAATGGACTCAACACCCCATATTCAACGCCTGGGAATATACCTGACAAGTAAGAATCTTAAGACCCATGGATTTATATGCCTCCATAAGGAAGTAAAGCGTGTGTACAGTGGCCTAAACGCAGCAGTGAAAATCCGATAAATCCCATTAACAAAATAAATTTCATAAACAGAACACAATGACAGTGAAATAGAGAGCAATTCTTAGATAATTTATTCAGGGCTTGTGATGCCACCTGGATTTACCACATTTACACCCGGAGCTGGGTGAGACATAAGGCTGGACACTTCGGGCTGATAGCATTGGTGAGGTTCGGTGAGCAAAGGCAGACCCTTTGAAGTCATACTGCATGGAACCCATTCCATGGGTCCCAACTCTCCAGGTTTAAGGGATTCTACCTTCAACTAAAACATGCATGGGAAACCCAGAGCATGGTCCACTGTGTGATTGGGAATCGTTTTCAAATGCATCTCTGGTTTCGACCCCTGGTACTCGGGTGCACCATTCCAGACGCTTTACTAACACTCTCCCCACTTGGAGAGTCAGTGCCTTTAACCTCCTGTTTGTCACAGTTTGCAATTTCTGCGCAAGATGAACAGGAATAGGGAGAACCAATGAGAGACTAGCTGTAGGTGTCTGCACGGGCAAATGGAACCCTCATTTCCCACCAGGAAGAGGAATTAACCAAAGGCTCAGCGTGCCCTGCCGGAACCAGATTAGGGCCTGAAGCAATCCTGCGGTTTTGCGGCCAGCTCAAAAGAAAGCGAGTTGAAGAAAGGAGTTCAGGGGCACTGTAATTCACAAACCTGCAGAGTTATGAATGACAGCTATCGTCCAAAAATGTATTGAAGTAAGTCTTCGAAGAGGACTTGAAAGCGGGGCAGAATTTCAGGAAAACGATTTCATGGGGTAGACTTGAATTGCACTCAAAGCATAGGAAAAGAGGCAGAATGTCGACAATGATGCACTTGGCCAAAAAGGGCGTATGCTTTTTTCCCTGAATATATTCAGGAAAAAACGCATACGCCCTTTTTGGCCAACCAAGCAAGCGTGTAAAGGAAATCTGCACTACATTGAAGTCTCACTGCCCCCCGGTCAAAAGGGCCATCTGAAAAAAGTGTAAAATCCAGAAAGGCAGGACAGGTCATGGAGAACAGGGAGCCTTGTTATGCTGATGGGCGGGATGTAAATTGCCAACAGCCACTCTGGAAAAGTGTATGGTGTTTCCTGAAAAACGTAGGAAACAAAGCAACACAGCCTATGGCACTTCCACTTATGGTCCTATAGCTTAGGGAAATTAAAATCAAAAACTCACAGCCACCCCGAGTTTGGGACGGCTCTATTTACAAGAACCTCGTCTACGGTACAAGTTAAATATCCGAGAAAGCAAAAAATGGATAAAGAGGTTGTGGTACGTACGTACAATGGAATATTACTCAGCAATGAGATCTACGTCATCAGGCCCGTAGCGGCATAATGAGTGGATTCAGGTACGACGATTCTATGAGAAATAAGTCACACAGAAAAAGAAACATCATAAGTTATCACTAATACACGGAACGTAACCTTGTCTACACATGAACTGAATTACAAAACAGAACAGGGTCTCAAATTTAGAAAACCAACTTATGCTTGCTTATGGGGAAAGGTGAGTTGGGGTGCTGCATCAAACCAGAGATTGAAATTAACACAAAGACCGTTCCATAAGCCAAATATATAATAGACAAGACCTACTCCTTGCTCAACGAAATGGACTCAACACCCCATATTCAACTCCTGGGAATATACCTGACAAGAAAGAATCTTAAGACCCATGGATTTATATGTCTCCATAAGGAAATCAAGCGTGTGTACAGCGGCCTAAACGCAGCAGTGAAAATCCGATAAATCCCATTATCAAAATAAATTTCACAAACAAAACACAATGACAGTGAAATAGAGAGCAATTCTTAAATAATTCATTCAGGGCTTGTGATGCAACCTGGATTTACCACATCTACACCCAGAGCTAGTTGAGACATAAGGCTGGACACATCGGGCTGATAGCATTGGTGAGGTTTGGTGAACAAACGCAGACCCTTTGAAGTCATACTGCATGGTACCCATTCCATGGGTCCCAACTCTCCAGGTTTAAGGGATTCTTCCTTCAGCTAAAACATGCATGGGAAACCCAGAGTATGGTCCACCGTGTGATTGGGAAACGTTTTCAAATGCATCTCAGGTTTCGTGCCCTGGTACTTGGTTTCACCGTTCCAGACGCTTTACTAACACTCTCCCCACTTGGAGAGTCAGTGCCTTTAACCTCCTGTTTGGCACAGTTTGCAATTTCTGCGCAAGATGAACAGGAATAGGGAGAACCAATGAGAGACTAGCTGTAGGTGTCTGCACGGGCAAATGGAACGCTCTTTTCCCACCAGGAAGAGGGATTAACCAAAGGCTCAGCGTGCCCTGCCGGAACCAGATTAGGGCCTGAAGCAACCCTGCGGTTTTGCGGCCAGCTCACAAGAAAGCGAGTTGAAGAAAGGAGCTCAGGGGCACTGTAATTCACAAACCTGCAGAGTTATGAATGACAGCTATCGTCCAAAAATGTATTGAAGTAAGTCTTCGAAGAGGACTTGAAAGCGTGGCAGAATTTCAGGAAAACGATTTCAGGGGGTAGACTGGAATTGCACTTAAAGCATAGGAAAGAGGCAGAATGTCCACAATGATGCCCTTGGCCAAAAAGGGCGTATGCGTTTTTTCCTGAATATATTCAGGAAAAAACGCATACGCCCTTTTTGGTCAAACAAGCAAGCGTGTAAAGGAAATCTTCACTACAATGAAGTCTCACTGCCCCCCGGTCAAAAGGGCCATCTGAAAAAAGTGTAAACTCCAGAAAGGCAGGACAGGTCATGGAGAACAGGGAGCCTTGTTATGCTGATGTGCGGAATGTAAATTGCCAACAGCCACCCTGGAGAAGTGTATGGTGTTTCGTGAAACACGTACGAAACAAAGCAACACAGCCTATGGCACTTCCACTTATGGTCCTATAGCTTAGGGAAATTAAAACAAAAACACACAGCCACCCCAATGTTTGGGACGGCTCTGTTTACAAGAACCTCGTCTATGGTACAAGTTAAATATCCGAGAAAGCAAAAAATGGATAAAGAAGTTGTGGTACGCACGTACAATGGAATATAACTCAGCAATGAAATCTACGTCATCAGGCCCATAGCGACATAATGAGTGGATTCAGGTACGACGATTCTACGAGAAATAAGTCACACAGAAAAAGAAACAACATAAGATATCAATAATACACGGAATGTAAACTTGGCTACACATGAACTGAATTACAAAACAGAACAGGGTCTCAAATTTAGAAAACCAACTTATGCTTGCTTATGGGAAATGTTGAGTTGGGGTGCTGCATAAACCAGAGATTAAAATTAGCACAGATACCGTTCCATAAGCCAAATATATAATAGACAAGACCTACTCCTTGCTCAACGAAATGGACTCAACACCCCATATTCAACGCCTCGGTAGATACCTGACAAGAAAGAATCTTAAAACCCATGGATTTATATGTCTCCATAAGGAAATCAAGCGTGTGTACAGCGGCCTCAACGCAGCAGTGAAAATCCGATAAATCCCATTATCAAAATAAATTTCAAAAACAAAACACAATGACAGTGAAATAGAGAGCAATTCTTAAATAATTCATTCAGGGCTTGTGATGCAACCTGGATTTACCACATCTACACCCAGAGCTGGGTGAGACATAAGGCTGGACACTTTGGCTGATAGCATTGGTGAGGTTCGGTGAGCAAACGCAGACCCTTTGAAGTCATACTTCATGTTACCCATTCCATGGGTCCCAACTCTCCAGGTTTACGGGATTCTTCCTTCAGCTAAAACATGCATGGGAAACCCAGAGTATGGTCCACCGTGTGATTGGGAAACGTTTTTAAATGCATCTCAGTTTTCGAACCCTGGTACTCGGTTGCAACATTCCACACGCTTTACTAACACTCTCCCCACTTGGAGAGTCAGTGCCTTTAACCTCCTGTTTGGCACAGTTTGCAATTTCTGCGCAAGATGAACAGGAATAGGGAGAACCAATGAGAGACTAGCTGTAGGTGTCTGCACGGGCAAATGGAACGCTCATTTCCCAACAGGAAGAGGAATTAACCAAAGGCTCAGTGTGCCCTGCCGGAACCAGATTAGGGCCTGAAGCAATCCTGCGGTTTTGTGGCCAGCTCACGAGAAAGCGAGTTGAAGAAAGGAGCTCAGGGGCACTGTAATTCACAAACCTACAGAGTTATGAATAACATCTATCGTCCAAAAATGTACTGAAGTAAGTCTTCGAAGAGGACTTGAAAGCGTGGCAGAATTTCAGGAAAACGATTTCAGGGGGTAGACTGGAATTGCACTTAAAGCATAGGAAAAGAGGCAGAATGTCCACAATGATGCACTTGGCCAAAAAGGGCGTATGCGTTTTCTCCTGAATATATTCAGGAAAAAATGCATACGCCCTTTTTGGCCAACCAAGCAAGCGTGTAAAGGAAATCTGCACTACAATGAAGTCTCACTGCCCCCCGGTCAAAAGGGCCATCTGAAAAAAGTGTAAAATCCAGAAAGACAGGACAGGTCATGGAGAACAGGGAGGCTTGTTATGCTGATGGGTGGGATGTAAATTGCCAACAGCCAATCTGGAGAAGTGTATGGTGTTTCCTGAAACACGTAGGAAACAAAGCAACACAGCCTATGGCACTTCCCCTTATGGTCCTATAGCTTAGGGAAATTAAAATCAAAATCACACAGCCACCGCAATGTTTGGGATGGCTCTGTTTACAAGAACCTCGTCTACGGTACAAGTTAAATATCCGAGAAAGCAAAAAATGGATAAAGAAGTTGTGGTACGCACGTACAATGGAATATCACTCAGCAATGAAATCTACGTCATCAGGCCCATAGCGGCATAATGAGTGGATTGAGGTACGATGGTTCTACGAGCAATAAGTCACACAGAAAAAGAAACATCATAAGATATCACTAATACACGGAATGTAAACTTGGCTACACATGAACTGAGTTACAAAACAGAACAGGGTCTCAAATTTAGAAAACCAACTTATGCTTGCTTATGGGGAAAGGTGAGTTGGGGTGCTGCATAAAAGCAGAGATTGAAATTAGCACAGATACCTTTCCATAAGCCAAATATATAATAGACAAGACTTACTCCTTGCTCAACGAAATGGACTCAACACCACATATTCAACGCCTGGGAATATACCTGACAAGTAAGAATCTTAAAACCCATGGATTTATATGTCTCCATAAGGAAATCAAGTGTGTGTACAGCGGCCTAAACGCAGCAGTGAAAATCCGATAAATCCCATTATCAAAACAAATTTCAAAAACAAAACTCAATGACAGTGAAATAGAGAGCAATTCTTAAATAATTCATTCAGGGCTTGTGATGCAACCTGGATTTACCACATCTACACCCAGAGCTGGGTGAGACATAAGGCTGGACACTTCATGCTGATAGCATTGGTGAGGTTCGGTGAGCAAACGCAGACCCTTTGAAGTCATACTGCATGGTAGCCATTCCATGGGTCCCAACTCTCCAGGTTTAAGGGATTCTTCCCTGAGCTAAAACATGCATGGGAAACCCAGAGTATGGTCCACCTTGTGATTGGGAAACGTTTTCAAATGAATCTCAGTTTTCGAACCCTGGTACTCGGGTTAACCATTCCAGACACTTAACTAACATTCTCCCCACTTGGAGAGTCAGTGTCTTTTACCTCCTGTTTGGCACAGTTTGGAATTTCTGCGCAAGATGAACAGGAATAGGGAGAACAAATGAGAGACTAGCTGTAGGTGTCTGCACTGGCAAATGGAACGCTCATTTCCCACCAGGAGGAGGAATTAACCAAAGGCTCAGCGTGCCCTGCCAGAAACAGATTAGGGCCTGAAGCAATCCTGTGGTTTTGCGGCCAGCTCACAAAAAAGCGAGTTGAAGAAAGGAGCTCAGGGGCACTGTAATTCACAAACCTGCAGAGTTATGAATGACAGCTATCGTCCAAAAATGTATTGAAGTAAGTTTTCGAAGAGGACTTGAAAGCGGGGCAGAATTTCAGGAAAACGATTTCAGGGGGTAGACTGGAATTGCACTTAAAGTATAGGAAAAGAGGCAGAATGTCGAAAATGATGCCCTTGGCAAAAAAGGGCGTATGCGATGTTTCCTGAATATATTCAAGAAAAAGCGCATACGCCCTTTAGGCCAACCAAGCAAGCGTGTAAAGGAAATGTGCACTACAATGAAGTCTCACTGCCCCCCGGTCAAAAGGGCCATCTGAAAAAAGTGTAAAATACAGAAAGGCAGGACAGGTCATGGAGAACAGGGAGCCTTGTTATGCTGATGTGCGGGATGTAAACTGCCAACAGCCACCCTGGAGAAGTGTATGGTGTTTCCTGAAACACGTAGGAAACAAAGCAACACAGCCTATGGCACTTCCACTTATGGTCCTATAGCTTAGGGAAATTAAAACAAAAACACACAGCCACCCCAATGTTTGGGACGGCTCTGTTGACAAGAACCTCGTCTATGGTACAAGTTAAATATCCGAGAAAGCAAAAAATGGATAAAGAAGTTGTGGTACGCACGTACAATGGAATATCACTCAGCAATGAGATCTACGTCCTCAGGCCCGTAGCGGCATAATGAGTGGATTCAGGTACGATGATTCTACGAGAAATAAATCACACAGAAAAAGAAACATCATAAGATATCACTAATACACGGAATATAAACTTGACTACACATGAACTGAATTACAAAACAGAACAGGCTCTCAAATTTAGAAAACCAACTTATGCTTGCTTAAGGGGAAAGGTGAGTTGGGGTGCTGCATAAAACCAGAGATTGAAATTAGCACAGATACCGTTCCATAAGCCAAATATATAATAGACAAGACCTACTCCTTGCTCAACGAAATGGACTCAACACCCCATATTCAACGCCTCGGTAGATACCTGACAAGTAAGAATCTTAAAACCCATGGATTTATATGTCTCCATAAGGAAATCAAGCGTGTGTACAGCGGCCTAAATGCAGCAGTGAAAATCCGATAAATCCCATTATCAAAATAAATTTCAAAAACAAAACACAATGACAGTGAAATAGAGAGCAATTCTTAAATAATTCATTCAGGGCTTGTGATGCAACCTGGATTTACCACATCTACACCCAGAGCTGGGTGAGACATAAGGCTGGACACTTCAGGCTGATAGCATTGGTGAGGGTCGGTGAGCAAACGCAGACTCTTTGAAGTCATACTTCATGATACCCATTCCATGGGTCCCAACTCTCCAGGTTTAAGGGATTCTTCCTTCAGCTAAAACATGCATGGGAAACCCAGAGTATGGTCCACCGTGTGATTGGGAAACTTTTTCAAATGCATCTCAATTTTCGTCCCCTGGTACTCGGGTTCACCATTCCAGAGGCTTTACTAACAGTCTCCTCACTTGGAGAGTCAGTGCCTTTAACCTCCTGTTTGGCACAGTTGGCAATTTCTGCGCAAGATGAACAGGAATAGGGAGAACCAATGAGAGACTAGCTCTAGGTGTCTGCACGGGCAAATGGAACGCTCATTTCCCACCAGGAAGAGGAATTAACCAAAGGCTCAGCGTGCCCTGCCGGAAACAGATTAGGGCCTGAAGCAATCCTGCGGTTTTGCAGCCAGCTCACGAGAAAGCGAGTTGAAGAAAGGAGCTCAGGGACACTGTAATTCACAAACCTGCAGAGTTATGAATGACAGCTATCGTCCAAAAATGTATTGAAGTAAGTCTTCGAAGAAGACTTGAAAGTGGGGCAGAATTTCAGGAAAACGATTTCAGGGGGAAGACTGGAATTGCACTTAAAGCATAGGAAAAGAGGCAGAATGTCGACAATGATGCACTTGGCCAAAAAGGGCGTATGCGTTTTTTCCTGAATATATTCAGGAAAAAACGCATACGCCCTTTTTGGCCAACCAAGCAAGCGTGTAAAGAAATCTGCACTACAATGAAGTCTCACTGCCCACTGGTCCAAAGGGCCATCTGAAAAACCTGTAAAATCCAGAAAGGCATGACAGGTCATGGAGAACATGGAGCCTTGTTATGCTGCTGGGCGGGATTTAAATTGCCAACAGCCACTCTGGAGAAGTGTATGGTGTTTCCTGAAACACGTAGGAAACAAAGCAACACAGCCTATGGCACTTCCACTTATGGTCCTATAGCTTAGGGAAATTAAAATCAAAAACACACAGCCACCCCAAAGTTTGGGACGGCTCTGTTTACAAGAACCTCGTCTACGGTACAAGTTAAATATCCGAGAAAGCAAAAAATGGATAAAGAAGTTGTGGTATGTACGTACAATGGAATATCACTCAGCAATGAAATCTACGTCATCAGGTCCCTAGCGGCATAATGAGTGGATTCAGTTACGATGATTCTATGAGAAATAAGTCACACAGAAAAAGAAACATCATAAAATATCACTAATACACGGAATGTAACCTTGGCTACACATGAACTGAATTACAAAACAGAACAGGGTCTCAAATTGAGAAAACCAACTTATGCTTGCTTACGGGGAAAGGTGAGTTGGGGTGCTGCATAAAACCAGAGATTGAAATTAGCACAGATACCGTTCCATAAGCCAAATATATAATAGACAAGACCTACTCCTTGTTCAACGAAATGGACTCAACACCCCATATTCAACGCCTGGGAAGATACCTGACAAGTAAGAATCTTAAAACCCATGGATTTATATGTCTCCATAACTAAATCAAGAGTGTGTACAGCGCCCTAAATGCAACAGTGAAAATCCGATAAATTCCATTATCAAAATAAATTTTAAAAACAAAACACAATGACAGTGAAATAGAGAGTAATTCTTAAATAATTCATTAAGGGCTTGTGATGCAACCTGGATTTACCACATCTACACCCAGAGCTGGGTGAGACATAAGGCTGAACACTTCGGGCTGATAGCATTGGTGAGGTTCGGTGAGCAAACGCAGACCCTTTGAAGTCATACTGCATGGTACCCATTCCATGAGTCCCAACTCTGCAGGTTTAAGGGATTCTTCCTTCAGCTAAAACATGCATGGGAAACCCAGAGTATGGTCCACCGTGTGATTGGGAAACGTTTTCAAATGCATCTCAGTTTTCATCCCCTGGTACTCGTGTTCACCATTCCAGACGCTTTACTAACACCCTCCCCAGTAGGAGAGTCAGTGCCTTTAACCTCCTGTTTGGCACAGTTTGCAATTTCTGTGCAAGATGAACAGGAATAGGGAGAACCAATGAGAGACTAGCTGTAGGTGTCTGCACGGGCAAATGGAACGCTCATTTCCGACCAGGCAGAGGAATTAACCAAAGGCTCAGCGTGCCCTACCTGAAAGAGATTAGGGCGTGAAGCAATCCTGCGGTTTTGCGGCCAGCTCACAAGAAAGCGAGTTGAAGAAAGGAGCTCAGGGGCACTGCAATTCACAAACCTGCAGAGTTATGAATGACAGCTATCGTCCAAAAATGTATTGAAGTAAGTCTTCGAAGAGGACTTGAACGTGGGGCAGAATTTCAGGAAAACAATTTCAGGGGGTAGACTGGAATTGCACTTAAAGCATAGGAAAAGGGGCAGAATGTTGACAAAGATGCGCTTGGCCAAAAAGGGCCTATGCGTTTTTTCCTGAATATATTCAGGAAAAAACGCATACGCCCTTTTTGGCCAACCAAGCAAGCGTGTAAAGGAAATCTGCACTACAATGAAGTCTCACTGCCCCCCGGTCAAATGGGCAATCTGAAAAAAGTGTAAAATCCAGAAAGGCAGGACAGGTCATGGAGAACAGGGAGCCTTGTTATGCTGATGGGCGGATGTAAATTGCCAACAGCCACTCTGGAGATGTTTATGGTGTTTCTGAAACACGTAGGAAACAAAGCAACACAGCCTATGGCACTTCCACTTATGGTCCTATAGCTTAGGGAAATTAAAATCAAAAACACACAGCCACCCCAAAGTTTGGGATGGCTCTGTTTACAAGAACCTCGTCTACGGTAGAAGTTAAATATCCGAGAAAGCAAAAAATGGATAAAGAAGTTGTGGTACACCCGTACAATGGAATATCACTCAGCAATGAAATCTACGTCATCAGGTCCCTAGTGGCATAATTAGTGGATTCAGGTACGATGATTCTACGAGTAATAAGTCACACAGAAAAAGAAACATCATAAGATATCACTAATACACGGAATGTAACCTTGGCTACACATGAACTGAATTACAAAACAGAACAGGGTCTCAAATTTAGAAAACCAACTTATGCTTGCTTACGGGGAAAGGTGAGTTGGGGTACTGCATAAAACCAGAGATTGAAATTAGCACAGATACCGTTCCATAAGCCAAATATATAATAGACAAGACCTACTCCTTGCTCAACGAAATGGACTCAACACCCCATATTCAACGCCTGGGAAGATACCTGACAAGTAAGAATCTTAAAACCCACGGATTTATATGTCTCCATAAGGAAATCAAGAGTGTGTACAGCGGCCTAAATGCAGCAGTGAAAATCCGATAAATCCCATTATCAAAATAAATTTCAAAAACAAAACACAATGACAGACAAATAGAGAGCAATGCTTAAATAATTCATTCAGGGCTTGTGATGCAACCTGGATTTACCACATCTACACCCAGAGCTGGGTGAGACATAAGGCTGGACACTTCGGGCTGATAGCATTGGTGAGGTTCGGTGAGCAAACGCAGACCCTTTGAAGTCATACTGCATGGTACCCATTCCATGAGTCCCAACTCTGCAGGTTTAAGGGATTCTTCCTTCAGCTAAAACATGCATGGGAAACCCAGAGTATGGTCCACCGTGTGATTGGGAAACGTTTTCAAATGCATCTCAGTTTTCATCCCCTGGTACTCGTGTTCACCATTCCAGACGCTTTACTAACACCCTCCCCAGTAGGAGAGTCAGTGCCTTTAACCTCCTGTTTGGCACAGTTTGCAATTTCTGTGCAAGATGAACAGGAATAGGGAGAACCAATGAGAGACTAGCTGTAGGTGTCTGCACGGGCAAATGGAACGCTCATTTCCGACCAGGCAGAGGAATTAACCAAAGGCTCAGCGTGCCCTACCTGAAAGAGATTAGGGCGTGAAGCAATCCTGCGGTTTTGCGGCCAGCTCACAAGAAAGCGAGTTGAAGAAAGGAGCTCAGGGGCACTGCAATTCACAAACCTGCAGAGTTATGAATGACAGCTATCGTCCAAAAATGTATTGAAGTAAGTCTTCGAAGAGGACTTGAAAGTGGGGCAGAATTTCAGGAAAACAATTTCAGGGGGTAGACTGGAATTGCACTTAAAGCATAGGAAAAGGGGCAGAATGTTGACAAAGATGCGCTTGGCCAAAAAGGGCGTATGCGTTTTTTCCTGAATATATTCAGGAAAAAACGCATACGCCCTTTTTGGCCAACCAAGCAAGCGTGTAAAGGAAATCTGCACTACAATGAAGTCTCACTGCCCCCCGGTCAAATGGGCAATCTGAAAAAAGTGTAAAATCCAGAAAGGCAGGACAGGTCATGGAGAACAGGGAGCCTTGTTATGCTGATGGGCGGATGTAAATTGCCAACAGCCACTCTGGAGATGTTTATGGTGTTTCTGAAACACGTAGGAAACAAAGCAACACAGCCTATGGCACTTCCACTTATGGTCCTATAGCTTAGGGAAATTAAAATCAAAAACACACAGCCACCCCAAAGTTTGGGATGGCTCTGTTTACAAGAACCTCGTCTACGGTAGAAGTTAAATATCCGAGAAAGCAAAAAATGGATAAAGAAGTTGTGGTACACCCGTACAATGGAATATCACTCAGCAATGAAATCTACGTCATCAGGTCCCTAGTGGCATAATTAGTGGATTCAGGTACGATGATTCTACGAGTAATAAGTCACACAGAAAAAGAAACATCATAAGATATCACTAATACACGGAATGTAACCTTGGCTACACATGAACTGAATTACAAAACAGAACAGGGTCTCAAATTTAGAAAACCAACTTATGCTTGCTTACGGGGAAAGGTGAGTTGGGGTACTGCATAAAACCAGAGATTGAAATTAGCACAGATACCGTTCCATAAGCCAAATATATAATAGACAAGACCTACTCCTTGCTCAACGAAATGGACTCAACACCCCATATTCAACGCCTGGGAAGATACCTGACAAGTAAGAATCTTAAAACCCACGGATTTATATGTCTCCATAAGGAAATCAAGAGTGTGTACAGCGGCCTAAATGCAGCAGTGAAAATCCGATAAATCCCATTATCAAAATAAATTTCAAAAACAAAACACAATGACAGACAAATAGAGAGCAATGCTTAAATAATTCATTCAGGGCTTGTGATGCAACCTGGATTTACCACATCTACACCCAGAGCTGGGTGAGACATAAGGCTGGACACTTCGGGCTGATAGCATTGGTGAGGTTCGGTGAGCAAACGCAGACCCTTTGAAGTCATACTGCATGGTACCCATTCCATGGGTCCCAAATCTCCAGGTTTAAGGGATTCTTCCTTCAGTTAAAACATGCATGGGAAACCCAGAGTATGCTCCACCGTGTGATTGAGAAACGTTTTCAGATGCATCTCAGTTTTCGTCCCCTGGTACTCGGGTTCACCATTCCAGACGCTTTACTAACACTCTCCCCACATGGAGAGTCAGTGCCTTTAACCTCCTGTTAGGCACAGTTTGCAATTTCTGCGCAAGATGAACAGGAATAGGGAGAACCAATGAGAGACTAGCTGTAGGTGTCTGCACGGGCAAATGGAATGCTCATTTCCCACCAGGAAGAGGAATTAACCAAAGTCTCAGCATGCCCTGCTGGAAAGAGATTATGTCCTGAAGCAATCCTGCGGTTTTGCGGCCAGCTCACAAGAAAGCGAGTTGAAGAAAGGAGCTCAGGGGCACTGTAATTCACAAACCTGCAGAGTTATGAATGACAGCTATCGTCCAAAAATATATTGACGTAAGTCTTCGAAGAGGACTTGAAAGCGGGGCAGAATTTCAGGAAAACAATTTCAGGGGGTAGACTGGAATTGCACTTAAAGCATAGGAAAACAGGCAGAATGTCGACAATGATGCACTTGGACAAAAAGGGTGTATGCGTTTTTTCCTGAATATATTCAGGAAAAAACGCATACGCCCTTTTTGGCCAACCAAGCAAGCGTGTAAAGGAAATCTGCACTACAATGAAGTCTCACTGCCCCCGGTCAAAAGGGCCATCTGAAAAAAGTGTGAAATCCAGAAAGGCAGGACAGGTCATGGAGAACAGGGAGCCTTGTTATGCTGATGGGCAGATGTAAATTGCCAACAGCCACTCTGGAGAAGTGTATGGTGTTTCCTGAAACACGTAGGATACAAAGCAACACAGCCTATGGCACTTCCACTTATGGTCCTATAGCTTAGGGAAATTAAAATCAAAAACACACAGCCACCCCAAAGTTTGGGATGGCTCTGTTTACAAGAACCTCATGTTCGGTTGAAGTTAAATATCCAAGAAAGCAAAAAATGGATAAAGAAGTTGTGGTACGCCCGTACAATGGAATATCACTCAGCAATGAAATCTACGTCATCAGGCCTGTAGCGGCATAATGAGTGGATTCAGGTAGGATGATTCTACGAGAAATAAGTCACACAGAAATAGAAACATCATAAGATATCACTAATACACGGAATGTAAACTTGGCTACACATGAACTGAATAACAAAACAGAACAGGGTCTCAAATTTAGAAAACAAACTTATGCTTGCTTACGGGGAAAGGTGAGTTGGGGTGCTGCATAAAACCAGAGATTGAAATTAGCACACATACCGTTCCATAAGCCAAATATATAATAGACAAGATCTACTCCTTGCTCAACGAAATGGACTCAACACCCCATATTCAACGCCTGGGAAGATACCTGACAAGTAAGAATCTTAAAACCCATGGATTTATATGTTTCCATAAGGAAATCAAGAGTGTGTACAGCGGCCTAAATGCAGCAGTGAAAATCCGATAAATCCCATTATCAAAATAAATTTCAAAAACAAAACACAATGACAGTGAAATAGAGAGCAATGCTTAAATAATTCATTCGGGTTGTGATGCAACCGGGATATGCCACATCTACACCCAGAGCTGGGTGAGACATAAGGCTGGACACTTCGAGCTGATAGAATTGGTGAGGTTCGGTGAGCAAACGCAGACCCTGTGAAGTCATACTGCATGGTTAACATTCCATGGGTCCCAACTCTCCAGGTTTAAGGGATTCTTCCTTCAGCTAAAACATGCATGGGCAACCCAGAATATGGTCCACCGTGTGACCAGGAAACCTTTTTAAATGCATCTCAGTTTTCGTCCCCTCGTACTCGGTTTGACCATTCCAGACGCTTTACTAACACTCTCCCCACTTGGAGAGTCAGTGCCTTTAACCTCCTCTTTGGCACAGTTTGGAATTTCTGTGCAAGATGAACAGGAATAGGGAGAACCAATGACAGATTAGCTGTAGGTGTCTGCACGAACAAATTTAACGCTCATTTCCCACCAGAAAGAGGAATTAGCCATAGGCTCAGCATGCCGTGCCGGAACCAGATTAGGGCCTGAAACAATCCTGCGGTTTTCTGGCCAGCTCACAAGAAAGCGAGTTGAAGAAAGGAGCTCAGGGACACTGTAATTCACAAACCTGCAGAGTTATAAATGACAGCTATCGTCCAAAAATATATTGAAGTAAGGCTGCAAAGAGGACTTGAACGCGGGGCAGAATTCCAGGAATACGATTTCAGGAGGTAGACGGGAAGACCTGTGAAAGTATAGGAGAAGAGTCAGAACCTCGACAATGATGCACTTGGTCAAAAAGGGCATATGCGTTTCTTCCAGGGCCCTTATTAAAGAGGGTAGGAGGCTCCCAGCATGCTTCAGTGGCCAACAGAGGGCCTACGTCGCCAAAGCGACATGAGCCATCCAGGCAGGAGTGACCTCACATCAGAGGGCCCACCTCACAGAAGGGTAAGAAACCCAGTCAGGATTAGACTCTCACCAGAGTGCCCACATAAGCAAGGGGCTGGGAACCAGGCAGGAGTGTCCTCACACCCGTGGGGCCACATCATCGAAAGTTGAGGTGCCCAGCACATGTGGCCTAAACCAGAGGATCCAGATCTCCAAGGGGCTCGGAGTGAGGCAGGCAGGAGTAGTCTCACAACACAGGGCCAATAGAATAAAAAAGCTGAGGAATCCTGCAGTGGGAACCTCCCAGCAGGCGGCCCAGAGCACCGAGTCTATGCGATCCAGGCCGCAGTGAACTCACAGCAGAGGGCCCACATCATGAAACTGTGAGCAACCCAGCCGTTGGGACCTCAGAGCAGAAGGCCCACATCCCCATGGGGTTGGGAACATGGCACGAGTGTCCTCGCACCACTTAGCACGTATCAGAAAATGTGGGTACCCAGCAGTTAGGGCCTGACGCCAGAGGGCCCTCATCACCGAGGGGAGGAGGCTCCCAGCAAGCTCCAACTGCCACAAGAGGGCCGACATGGCCAAGGCGGGTTGTGCCAGCCAGGCAGGAGTGACCTCACAGCAGAGGGCCCACCTCCCAGAAGTGGGAGGAATCCAGACAGGATCAGACTCTCACCAGAGGGCCCCCATCACCAAGTGGATGGGAACCAGGCAGGAGTGTCCTCACACCAGTGGGGCCACATCAATAAAGGTGAGGAAACCAGTACATGTGGCCTTAAACCAGAGAACCTACATCACAAATGGGCTGGGAGTGAGTCAGGAAGTAGGAGCATGAAAACACAGGACTCAAAGAATAAAAAAGGTAAGGAATCCAGCAGTAGGAACCTCCCAGCAGGCCGCTCAGAGCACAGAGTCTATGGGATCTAGGCCTGAGTGAACTAACACCAGAGAGCCAACATCATGAAACTGTGAACAACACAGGTGTTGGGACCTTAGAGCAGAAGGCCCAAATGCCCATGGGGATGGGAACCTCGCAGGAGTGTCCTCGCACCACTTAGCATGTATCAGAAAATGTGGGTACCCAGCAGTTAGGGCCTGACGCAAGAGGGCACCCATCACCGTGGGGAGGTTCCCAGCAGGCTCCAACTGCCACAAGAGGGCCGATGTTGCCCAGGTGGGGTGTGCCAGCCAGGCAGGAGTGACCTCACAGCAGAGGGCCCCCCTCACAGAAGGGTGAGGAACCCATCAAGGATCAGACTCTCACCAGAGGGCCCACATCATCAAGGGCATAGGAACCAGGCAGGAGTGTCCTCACACCAGTGGGGCCACATCATCGAAAGGCGAGGGACCCAGCATACGTGGCCTCAAACCAGAGGACACACATCACCAAGGGGCTGGGAGTGAGGCAGGCAGGAGGAGTCTCAAAACAGAGGGCCCATAGAAGAAAAAATGTGAGGAATCCCGCAGTTGTAACCTCCCAGCAGGTGGCCAAGAGCAGCTAGGCTATGGGATCCAGGCCAGAGAGAACTCACAGCAGAGGGCCCTCATCATGAAACTGAGCAACCCACGGTTGGGACCTCAGAGCAGAAGGCCCACATTCCCATGGGGTTGGGAACCTGGCAGGAGTGTAATCGATCCACAGGGCGCATATCAGAAAATATTGGGAGCCCAGGAGTTAGGGCCTGGCGTTAGAGGGCCCTCATTACCGAGGGGAGGAGACACCCAGCAGGCACCAAATCCCACCAGAGGGCCGACGTCGCCAAGGCGGGGTGGGCCAGCCAGGCAGGAGTGACCTCAGAGAAGAGGGCCCACCTCACAGAAGTGTGAGGAACCCAACCAGTATCAGACTCTCACCGGAGGGCCCACATCACCAAGGGGATGGGAACCAGGCAGGAGTGTCCTCACACCAGTGGGGCCACATCAGCCAAAGGTGAGGAACCCAGCACATGTGGCCTCAAACCAGAGGACACACATCACCAAGGGGCTAGGAGTGAGGCAGGTGTCTGGAGGGGCACATTTAACTCTAATTTCCCACCAGGAAGTGGAATGAACCAAAGTCTCAGAGTGCCGTGCCGGACACTGATTACGGCCTGAAGCAAACCTGCGGTTCTGTGGCCAGTTTTCAAGGAAACGAGTTAAGAAAGGAAATCACGGGCACTGTAATTCACAAACCTGCAGAGTTATAAATGACAGCTATTGGCAAAAATATATGGAAGTAAGTCTGCAAAGAGGACTTGAAAACGAGGCAGAATTGCAGGAATCATATTTCAGGAGGTAGATTGGAATTGCATTTAAAGCATGTGAAAAGCGGCAGATCTTTGACAGTGATGCACTTGGACAAAAGTGCGTAAACATTTTTTCCTGAATATATTCAGGAAAAAACACATATGCCCTTTTTGGCCAACCAAGCACTCGAGAAATGGAAATCTGCACTACAGTGAAGTCTCATTTCCCATTCGTCAAAAGGGCCATCTGAAAAAAGTGTAAAAACCAGAAACACAGGACAGGCCATGGAGAACAGGGAGCCTTGTTATGCTGATGGGTGGGATGTAAATTGCCAACAGACACTCTGGAGATGTTTATGGTGTATCCTGAAACATCTGAAAAACAAAGCTACAGACTCTAGGGCACTTCCACTTTTGGCCCTATAGCTTAGGAGAATTAAAATCAACAAGACACAGCCAACACCAAATTTAGGGCTGCTGTGTTTACAAGAACCTTGAGTCCAGTACAAATTAAATATCCCAGAAAGAAAAAAATGGATAAAGGAGTTGTGCTACTTACGTACAACGGAATATCACTCAGCAATGAAATCAATGTCATCAGGCCTGTAGCAGCAAATTGAGTGGATTTAAGTATGATGATTCTAAGAGAAATAGGTCACACAGAGAAAGATAATTATCATAAGATATCACTAATAGAGAGAGTGTAAACTTGGCTACACATAAACTGAATTCCAAAACCGAACAGAGTCTCACAT
Organism: Delphinapterus leucas; assembly: GCF_059928025.1. Taxonomy (NCBI): domain Eukaryota; kingdom Metazoa; phylum Chordata; class Mammalia; order Artiodactyla; family Monodontidae; genus Delphinapterus; species Delphinapterus leucas. The sequence goes on along the minus strand of NW_028322232.1, from coordinate 13,079,482 downwards.
TTAGATAAAAACTTATGCTTGCTTAAGGGGAAAGTTGAGTTGGGGTGCTGTATAAAACCAGAGATTGAAATTAGCACACATACCGTTCCATAAGCCAAATATGTAATAGACAAGACCTACTCTTTGCTCAACGAAATAGACTCATCCATGGTGTATCACCTCACACCTGTTAGAATGGGCATCATCAGAAAATCTACAAACAACAAATGCTGGAAAGGGTGTGGAGATAAGGAACCCTCTTCCACTATTGTTGGGAATGTAAATTGATACAGTCACTGTGGAGAACATTATGGAGTTTCTTATAAAACTAAGAATAGAATTACCATATGATACAGCAATCCCACTACTGGGCATATACCCAGACAAAACCATAAATCAAAAAGAGACATTCACCGCAATGTTCATTGCATCACTATTTACAATATCCAGGTAATGGAAGCAACCTAAATGCCCACAGACAGACGAATGCATAAAGATGTGGTACATATATAAAATGGAATATTACTAAGCCATAAAAAGGAATGAAATTGGGTCATTTGTAGAGACGTTGATGGATCTAGAGACTGTCATACAGAGTGAAGTAAGTCAGAAAGAGAAAAACAAATCTTGTCTATTAATGCATATATGTGGAACCTAGAAAAATTGTACAGATGAACCGTTTTGCAAGGCAGAAATAGAGCAACAGATGTAGACAACAAACGTATGGACACCAAGGGGGGAAAGCTGTTGGGGGGTGGTGGTGGGAGGAGTTGAGAGATTGGGATTGGCATGTATACATTTATATGTATAAAATAGATAACCAAAAAGAACCTGCTGTATAAAAAAATAAAATAAAATTCAAATTCAAAAAGTAAAACAGAAAAAATATTCTTCCCTTCACATACATGTATTTATATGAATAAATTATTTCCATGCTTATATCTGTAAATACAAAAAAGAGGAATAAAATCTACCTTGAACCAAAAACGAAAAAAAGAAAAAAACACAGAACCCACCAGTTACACAGAGGAAAACCGTATCAGGGCACTTGCTCCAGTTGTAAACAATTCTGAAGTTGGTCAGTGGTGGGGAATCATCTCCCATTCAGCCAGCAGGCCCCACGCAACAAGCGTCCTCATTGCAAAGCGGGGGGACCGTGCCGAGGCATCTGTGAGTAAACGTGGGCCGAGCCCCAGGCCAGCTGCTGCTGAAATGTTCCCACCCTTCCCAGGTAAAACACCTGAATATGTACAAGGACTTGAAAGCCTAGAGGAAGGGCCATGGAGCCACATGAGTGACAGCATGCCAGCCGACTTGGTGCCTGCAGGCCAGCCAGGATGGTCCTAGCCCTGGGTGCTCTTCTGGAAGCTTTCCATTTCCCTGCCTGAGATACCCCTGCTGTCCGGGCCCCCACTGCTTTCTTCCTCACTCACCTCTGCCCAGGGAGAAATTCCAGCGGCAGGTATGGGTGACACATCCTCTTCTTTAGCAGGTGGCATCTTGGCAACTGCTGCAGAAAGTCCAGCAGAGCCCCACTCACACTGGGCCACCCACAAAGCCGTGGCCTCTCACTCCCTCCCACCAGTCCAGCCCCAAGACTGCTGACAGGGCAGAGAAAATGGCGTCAGGCACAGCTGCAGGGGCTCTTGCTGCCTGGAGCAGTGTTTATATTGATCTGAACCCAGGCACACCTGGGGACGGCTGGCCGGCACGGTCGGGCTGCCCAGGCCAGGCAATAATCACCCCTCAGGGGCTCACAGTTGCAGAAACTGGAACTTGCTGAATCGGCCAGGTCCAAGGAACAGGTGTGGGCTCCTGAGAGTCAGGATAGACAAGGGGCTGCAGCTCTGGCTTGTTTTCTAATTATATTATCTGGCCCATGAGTGGGAGACAACTTCAAGAAAACCCTCTCCTAATGAGAGGAACCCAGGAGTCAGGGAGAGGAAGGGTGGGTGGTGGGTGGAGACAGAGGCCTGGTGCCCCGGGTGCAGTGGAAGTCTCTGGAAGACCAGGTGGAGGGAGGCCACACAGAGTGATGCCCAGGGTCACAGACCTGTCGGAGCTGCTGTTTGTTAGTTCAAGTCCTGCTCTGAGGTGCTCTGTGTCAGATCTGAGTGACAGGTGAGCTGGGAGTGCTCTGCAATGAGGGCGTTATGCACGGTTCCTGTGTTCCCAGCCCTGCCATGGTACCTGCAAGGGTAGCTCTGTATCCTGGGAGGGGCCTGAACACGAGAGCCCCGTGGGCTGGGGTGGGGGTGGGGTACCTGCCCAGGTGAGCTCCATATCCTGGGATTGGCCTGACCTCGAGAGCCCCATGGGCTGCTGGAGTCCTGGTAAAGGATGTCAGGACTGTCAGTGAAGCCACCGAGGATATACCTCCAGTAGTTCCTAAATCCTACACCCTGCTGGTCATTCTACCAACCACCAGGACATGGTATTCTGTATTAGTCTTCAATGATGCCTTCTTTTGTATTCTATTAGTCCCAGAGTCACAAGAAATTTTGGCTTGTGAGTGGCAGGACTCAACATACAACTAAAACAATACTTCTGGGCCGTGTTGCCCCAAGGGTTCAAAAATTCCCACACCATCTTTGGGGAAAGCTCAGCTAAAGAACTAAAAGTTCTACCTCTGGAAAAGGAAACACTCCTTCAATATGCAGACGACATTCTGATCGCCAGCCCTACTAAGGAGACCTCTGAACTACCAAGCCAATAAAGGATACAAGTTGTCCAAGAAAAAGCTCAAATATCACAGACTACGGTGACCTGCCTGGGCTTCATTCTCACAGAAGGTCGGAGAAGCCCATCCCAGGAAAGGGAAGAAACAATTTACAGCCTTACCCATTTCTGAAACTAGAAGACAGCTTAGGGGTTCCTGGGGAGGCCAGGGTTTGCTGCTTCTGGATCCCTAACTACAGTCTACTAGCTGGGCCTCTATATGAAACACTGAAAGGAAAAGATGATGATCCTTTTGAATAGAATGCAGAAGTGGCCTTTCAAGAATGGAAAGAGCAGTCAATTCAGACCCTTGCCCTGGAACTCCCTAATTTAGCTAAACCCTTTGACCTTTACATTCCTGGTGAACGGTGAATCGCCATTGGAGTATTAGTGCAAAACCTGGGACCACTTGAAATGGAACAATGCAAGAATGCGATCCAGGTAGGATAAACTACGGTCACCAAGGGGCTTGGCCCACCGCCACATCTGGCCAAGATACTGGCAGTATCTGAAAACCTGGAAATCAGCAGCCCAAAAGGCCACCTCCCTCCTCAGGGAAAAGGACCCCACGTGGTGATCCTAACACCCAGCCATGCCCTGAAGTTGCAGGGTTGGCTCCGTGGGCACACTGACCTTGAGTGAGGAGGCCCTCCAACTCCAACCTCCATAGAGATAACTGGGGCAAAGAGGTACCATGACGACTCGTGTGAAGGTGTCTGCACGGGCAAATTTAACGCTCATTTCCCACCAGGAAGAGGAATTAACCAAAGGCTCAGCATGCCGTGCCTAAACCAGATTAGGGCCTGAAGCAATCCTGCGGGTTTGCGGCCAGCTCACAAGAAAGCGAGTTGAAGAAAGGAGCTCAGGGACACTGTAATTCACAAACCTGAAGAGTTATAAATGACAGCTATCACCCAAAACTATATTGAAGGAAGGCTGCGAAGAGGACTTGAAAGCGGGGCAGAATTGCAAGAAAACGATTTCAGGGGGTAGACTGGAATTGCATTTAAAGCATAGGAAAAGAGGCAGAACGTCGACAATGATGCACTTGGCCAAAAACGGTGTATGCGTTTTTTCCTGAATATATTCAGGAAAAAACGCATACGCCCTTTTTGGCCAACCAAGCAAGCATGTTAAAGAAATCTGCACTACAATGAAGTCTCACTGCCCCCCGGTCAAAAGGGCCATCTGAAAAAAGTGTAAAATCCAGAAAGGCAGCACAGGCCATGGAGAACAGGGAGCCTTGTTATGCTGATGGGCGGGATGTAAATTGCCAACAGCCACTCTGGAGAATTGTATGGTGTTTCCTCAAAAACCTAAAAAACAAAGCAATGGAGCCTACGGCATTACCACTTATGGTCCTATAGCTTAGGGAAATTAAAATCAAAAACACACAGCCACCCCAAAGATTCGGACGGCTCTGTTTACAAGAACTTCGTCTACGGTACAAGTTAAATATCCCAGAAAGCGAAAAATGGATAAAGAAGTGTGGTACATACGTACAAAGGAATATCAATCACCAATGAAACCTATTTCATCAGGTCCGTCGCGGCATAATGAGTGGATTCAGGTACGATGATTCTAAGTGAAATAAGTCACACAGAAAATGAAACATCATAAGTTATCACTAATACACGGAATGTAAACTTGGCTACACATGAACTGAATTACAAAACAGAACAGGGTCTCAAATTTAGAAAAGCAACTTATGCTTGCTTAAGGGGAAAAGTGAGTTGGGGTGCTGCATAAAAGCAGAGATAGAAATTAGCACAGATACCTTTCCATAAGCCAAATATGTAATAGTCAAGACCTACCCCTTGCTCAACGAAATGGACTAAACACCTCATATTCAACGCCTAGGAATACACCTGACTAGTAAGAATCTTCAAACCCATGGATTTATATGTCTCCGTAAGACAATCAAGCGTGTGTACAGCTGCATGAATGCAGCAGAGAAAATCCAATAAATCCCATTATCAAAATGAATTACAAAAACAAAACCCAATGACAGAGAAATAGAGAGCAATGCTTAAATAATTCATTCAGGGCTTGTGATGCAACCTGGATTTACCACATCTACACCCAGAGCTGGGTGAGACATAAGGCTGAACACTTCGGGCTGATAGCATTGGTGAGGTTCGGTGAGCAAACGCAGACCCTTTGAAGTCATACTGCATGGTACCCATTCCATGGGTCCCAACTCTCCAGTTTTAAGGGATTCTTCCTTCAGCTAAAACGTGCATGGGAAACCCACAGTATGGTGCACCGTGTGACCAGGAAACGTTTTCAAATGCATCTCAGTTTTCATCCCCTGGTACTCGTGTTCACCATTCCAGACGCTTTACTAACACCCTCCCCAGTTGGAGAGTCAGTGCCTTTAACCTCCTGTTTGGCACAGTTTGCAATTTCTGCGCAAGATGAACAGGAATAGGGAGAACCAATGAGAGACTAGCTGTAGGTGTCTGCACGGGCAAATGGAACGCTCATTTCCGACCAGGCAGAGGAATTAACCAAAGGCTCAGCGTGCCCTGCCTGAAAGAGATTAGGGCGTGAAGCAATCCTGCGGTTTTGCGGCCAGCTCACAAGAAAGCGAGTTGAAGAAAGGAGCTCAGGGGCACTGCAATTCACAAACCTGCAGAGTTATGAATGACAGCTATCGTCCAAAAATGTATTGAAGTAAGTCTTCGAAGAGGACTTGAAAGCGGGGCAGAATTTCAGGAAAATGATTTCAGGGGGTGGACTGGAATTGCACTTAAAGCATAGGAAAAGAGGCAGAATGTCGACAATGATGCGCTTGGCCAAAAAGTGCGTATGCGTTTTTTCCTGAATATATTCAGGAAGAAACGCATACGCCCTTTTTGGCCAACCAAGCAAGCGTGTAAAGGAAATCTGCACTACAATGAAGTCTCACTGCCCCCGGTCAAAAGGGCCATCTGAAAAAAGTGTAAAATCCAGAAAGGCAGGACAGGTCATGGAGAACAGGGAGCCTTGTTATGCTGATGGGCGGGATGTAAATTGCCAACAGCCACTCTGGAGAAGTGTATGGTGTATCCTGAAACACGTAGGAAACAAAGCAACACAGCCTATGGCACTTCCACTTATGGTCCTATAGCTTAGGGAAATTAAAATCAAAAACACACTGCCACCCCAAATTTTGGGACGGCTCTGTTTACAAGAACCTCGTCTACGGTACAAGTTAAATATCCGAGAAAGCAAAAAATGGATAAAGAAGTTGTGGTACGCACGTACAATGGAATATCACTCAGCAATAAAATCTACGTCATCAGGTCCCTAGCGGCATAATGAGTGGATTCAGGTACGATGATTCTACGAGAAATAAGTCACACAGAAAAAGAAACATCATAAGATATCACTAATACACGGAATGTAAACTTGGCTACACATGAACTGAATAACAAAACAGAACAGGGTCTCAAATTTAGAAAACCAACTTATGCTTGCTTACGGGGAAAGGTGAGTTGGGGTGCTGCATCAAACCAGAGATTGAAATTAGCACAGATACCGTTCCATAAGCCAAATATATAATAGACAAGATTTACTCCTTGCTCAACGAAATGGACTCAACACCCCATATTCAACGCCTGGGAAGATACCTGACAAGTAAGAATCTTAAAACCCATGGATTTATATGTTTCCATAAGGAAATCAAGAGTGTGTACAGCGGCCTAAATGCAGCAGTGAAAATCCGATAAATCCCATTATCAAAATAAATTTCAAAACAAAACACAATGACAGTGAAATAGAGAGCAATGCTTAAATAATTCATTCGGGTTGTGATGCAACCGGGATTTGCCACATCTACACCCAGAGCTGGGTGAGACATAAGGCTGGACACTTCGAGCTGATAGAATTGGTGAGTTTCGGTGAGCAAACGCAGACCCTGTGAAGTCATACTGCATGGTTAACATTCCATGGGTCCCAACTCTCCAGGTTTAAGGGATTCTTCCTTCAGCTAAAACATGCATGGGCAACCCAGAATATGGTCCACCGTGTGACCAGGAAACCTTTTTAAATGCATCTCAGTTTTCGTCCCCTCGTACTCGGTTTGACCATTCCAGACGCTTTACTAACACTCTCCCCACTTGGAGAGTCAGTGCCTTTAACCTCCTCTTTGGCACAGTTTGGAATTTCTGTGCAAGATGAACAGGAATAGGGAGAACCAATGACAGATTAGCTGTAGGTGTCTGCACGAACAAATTTAACGCTCATTTCCCACCAGAAAGAGGAATTAGCCAAAGGCTCAGCATGCCGTGCCGGAACCAGATTAGGGCCTGAAACAATCCTGCGGTTTTCTGGCCAGCTCACAAGAAAGCGAGTTGAAGAAAGGAGCTCAGGGACACTGTAATTCACAAACCTGCAGAGTTATAAATGACAGCTATCGTCCAAAAATATATTGAAGTAAGGCTGCAAAGAGGACTTGAACGCGGGGCAGAATTCCAGGAATACGATTTCAGGAGGTAGACGGGAAGACCTGTGAAAGTATAGGAGAAGAGTCAGAACCTCGACAATGATGCACTTGGTCAAAAAGGGCATATGCGTTTCTTCCAGGGCCCTTATTAAAGAGGGTAGGAGGCTCCCAGCATGCTTCAGTGGCCAACAGAGGGCCTACGTCGCCAAAGCGACATGAGCCATCCAGGCAGGAGTGACCTCACATCAGAGGGCCCACCTCACAGAAGGGTAAGAAACCCAGTCAGGATTAGACTCTCACCAGAGTGCCCACATAAGCAAGGGGCTGGGAACCAGGCAGGAGTGTCCTCACACACGTGGGGCCACATCATCAAAAGTTGAGGTGCCCAGCACATGTGGCCTAAACCAGAGGATCCAGATCTCCAAGGGGCTCGGAGTGAGGCAGGCAGGAGTAGTCTCACAACACAGGGCCAATAGAATAAAAAAGCTGAGGAATCCTGCAGTGGGAACCTCCCAGCAGGCAGCCCAGAGCACCGAGTCTATGCGATCCAGGCCGCAGTGAACTCACAGCAGAGGGCCCACATCATGAAACTGTGAGCAACCCAGCCGTTGGGACCTCAGAGCAGAAGGCCCACATCCCCATGGGGTTGGGAACATGGCACGAGTGTCCTCGCACCACTTAGCACGTATCAGAAAATGTGGGTACCCAGCAGTTAGGGCCTGACGCCAGAGGGCCCTCATCACCGAGGGGAGGAGGCTCCCAGCAAGCTCCAACTGCCACAAGAGGGCCGACATGGCCAAGGCGGGTTGTGCCAGCCAGGCAGGAGTGACCTCACAGCAGAGGGCCCACCTCCCAGAAGTGGGAGGAATCCAGACAGGATCAGACTCTCACCAGAGGGCCCCCATCACCAAGGGGATGGGAACCAGGCAGGAGTGTCCTCACACCAGTGGGGCCACATCAATAAAGGTGAGGAAACCAGTACATGTGGCCTTAAACCAGAGAACCTACATCACAAATGGGCTGGGAGTGAGTCAGGAAGTAGGAGCATGAAAACACAGGACCCAAAGAATAAAAAAGGTAAGGAATCCAGCAGTAGGAACCTCCCAGCAGGCCGCTCAGAGCACAGAGTCTATGGGATCTAGGCCTGAGTGAACTAACACCAGAGAGCCAACATCATGAAACTGTGAACAACACAGGTGTTGGGACCTTAGAGCAGAAGGCCCAAATGCCCATGGGGATGGGAACCTCGCAGAAGTGTCCTCCCACCACTTAGCACGTATCAGAAAATGTGAGTACCCAGCAGTTAGGGCCTGACGCAAGAGGGCACCCATCACCGTGGGAAGGTTCCCAGCAGGCTCCAACTGCCACAAGAGGGCCGATGTTGCCCAGGTGGGGTGTGCCAGCCAGGCAGGAGTGACCTCACAGCAGAGGGCCCACCTCACAGAAGGGTGAGGAACCCATCAAGGATCAGACTCTCACCAGAGGGCCCACATCATCAAGGGCATAGGAACCAGGCAGGAGTGTCCTCACACCAGTGGGGCCACATCATCGAAAGGCGAGGGACCCAGCATACGTGGCCTCAAACCAGAGGACACACATCACCAAGGGGCTGGGAGTGAGGCAGGCAGGAGGAGTCTCAAAACAGAGGGCCCATAGAAGAAAAAAGGTGAGGAATCCCGCAGTTGTAACCTCCCAGCAGGTGGCCAAGAGCAGCTAGGCTATGGGATCCAGGCCGGAGAGAACTCACAGCAGAGGGCCCTCATCATGAAACTGAGCAGCCCACGGTTGGGACCTCAGAGCAGAAGGCCCACATTCCCATGGGGTTGGGAACCTGGCAGGAGTGTACTCGATCCACAGGGCGCATATCAGAAAATATTGGGAGCCCAGGAGTTAGGGCCTGGCGTTAGAGGGCCCTCATTACCGAGGGGAGGAGACACCCAGCAGGCACCAAATCCCACCAGAGGGCCGACGTCGCCAAGGCGGGGTGGGCCAGCCAGGCAGGAGTGACCTCAGAGAAGAGGGCCCACCTCACAGAAGTGTGAGGAACCCAACCAGTATCAGACTCTCACCGGAGGGCCCACATCACCAAGGGGATGGGAACCAGGCAGGAGTGTCCTCACACCAGTGGGGCCACATCAGCCAAAGGTGAGGAACCCAGCACATGTGGCCTCAAACCAGAGGACACACATCACCAAGGGGCTAGGAGTGAGGCAGGTGTCTGGAGGGGCACATTTAACTCTAATTTCCCACCAGGAAGTGGAATGAACCAAAGTCTCAGAGTGCCGTGCCGGACACTGATTACGGCCTGAAGCAAACCTGCGGTTCTGTGGCCAGTTTTCAAGGAAACGAGTTAAGAAAGGAAATCACGGGCACTGTAATTCACAAACCTGCAGAGTTATAAATGACAGCTATTGGCAAAAATATATGGAAATAAGTCTGCAAAGAGGACTTGAAAACGTGGCAGAATTGCAGGAATCATATTTCAGGAGGTAGATTGGAATTGCATTTAAAGCATGTGAAAAGCGGCAGATCTTTGACAGTGATGCACTTGGACAAAAGTGCGTAAACATTTTTTCCTGAATATATTCAGGAAAAAACACATATGCCCTTTTTGGCCAACCAAGCACTCGAGAAATGGAAATCTGCACTACAATGAAGTCTCATTTCCCATTCGTCAAAAGGGCCATCTGAAAAAAGTGTAAAAACCAGAAACACAGGACAGGCCATGGAGAACAGGGAGCCTTGTTATGCTGATGGGCGGGATGTAAATTGCCAACAGACACTCTGGAGATGTTTATGGTGTATCCTGAAACATCTGAAAAACAAAGCTACAGACTCTAGGGCACTTCCACTTTTGGCCCTATAGCTTAGGAGAATTAAAATCAACAAGACACAGCCAACACCAAATTTAGGGCTGCTGTGTTTACAAGAACCTTGAGTCCAGTACAAATTAAATATCCCAGAAAGAAAAAAATGGATAAAGGAGTTGTGCTACTTACGTACAACGGAATATCACTCAGCAATGAAATCAATGTCATCAGGCCTGTAGCAGCAAATTGAGTGGATTTAAGTATGATGATTCTAAGAGAAATAGGTCACACAGAGAAAGATAATTATCATAAGATATCACTAATAGAGAGAGTGTAAACTTGGCTACACATAAACTGAATTCCAAAACCGAACAGAGTCTCACATTTAGATAAAAACTTATGCTTGCTTAAGGGGAAAGTTGAGTTGGGGTGCTGTATAAAACCAGAGATTGAAATTAGCACACATACCGTTCCATAAGCCAAATATGTAATAGACAAGACCTACTCTTTGCTCAACGAAATAGACTCATCCATGGTGTATCACCTCACACCTGTTAGAATGGGCATCATCAGAAAATCTACAAACAACAAATGCTGGAAAGGGTGTGGAGATAAGGAACCCTCTTCCACTATTGTTGGGAATGTAAATTGATACAGTCACTGTGGAGAACATTATGGAGTTTCTTATAAAACTAAGAATAGAATTACCATATGATACAGCAATCCCACTACTGGGCATATACCCAGACAAAACCATAAATCAAAAAGAGACATTCACCGCAATGTTCATTGCATCACTATTTACAATATCCAGGTAATGGAAGCAACCTAAATGCCCACAGACAGACGAATGCATAAAGATGTGGTACATATATAAAATGGAATATTACTAAGCCATAAAAAGGAATGAAATTGGGTCATTTGTAGAGACGTTGATGGATCTAGAGACTGTCATACAGAGTGAAGTAAGTCAGAAAGAGAAAAACAAATCTTGTCTATTAATGCATATATGTGGAACCTAGAAAAATTGTACAGATGAACCGTTTTGCAAGGCAGAAATAGAGCAACAGATGTAGACAACAAACGTATGGACACCAAGGGGGGAAAGCTGTTGGGGGGTGGTGGTGGGAGGAGTTGAGAGATTGGGATTGGCATGTATACATTTATATGTATAAAATAGATAACCAAAAAGAACCTGCTGTATAAAAAAATAAAATAAAATTCAAATTCAAAAAGTAAAACAGAAAAAATATTCTTCCCTTCACATACATGTATTTATATGAATAAATTATTTCCATGCTTATATCTGTAAATACAAAAAAGAGGAATAAAATCTACCTTGAACCAAAAACGAAAAAAAGAAAAAAACACAGAACCCACCAGTTACACAGAGGAAAACCGTATCAGGGCACTTGCTCCAGTTGTAAACAATTCTGAAGTTGGTCAGTGGTGGGGAATCATCTCCCATTCAGCCAGCAGGCCCCACGCAACAAGCGTCCTCATTGCAAAGCGGGGGGACCGTGCCGAGGCATCTGTGAGTAAACGTGGGCCGAGCCCCAGGCCAGCTGCTGCTGAAATGTTCCCACCCTTCCCAGGTAAAACACCTGAATATGTACAAGGACTTGAAAGCCTAGAGGAAGGGCCATGGAGCCACATGAGTGACAGCATGCCAGCCGACTTGGTGCCTGCAGGCCAGCCAGGATGGTCCTAGCCCTGGGTGCTCTTCTGGAAGCTTTCCATTTCCCTGCCTGAGATACCCCTGCTGTCCGGGCCCCCACTGCTTTCTTCCTCACTCACCTCTGCCCAGGGAGAAATTCCAGCGGCAGGTATGGGTGACACATCCTCTTCTTTAGCAGGTGGCATCTTGGCAACTGCTGCAGAAAGTCCAGCAGAGCCCCACTCACACTGGGCCACCCACAAAGCCGTGGCCTCTCACTCCCTCCCACCAGTCCAGCCCCAAGACTGCTGACAGGGCAGAGAAAATGGCGTCAGGCACAGCTGCACGGGCTCTTGCTGCCTGGAGCAGTGTTTATATTGATCTGAACCCAGGCACACCTGGGGACGGCTGGCCGGCACGGTCGGGCTGCCCAGGCCAGGCAATAATCACCCCTCAGGGGCTCACAGTTGCAGAAACTGGAACTTGCTGAATCGGCCAGGTCCAAGGAACAGGTGTGGGCTCCTGAGAGTCAGGATAGACAAGGGGCTGCAGCTCTGGCTTGTTTTCTAATTATATTATCTGGCCCATGAGTGGGAGACAACTTCAAGAAAACCCTCTCCTAATGAGAGGAACCCAGGAGTCAGGGAGAGGAAGGGTGGGTGGTGGGTGGAGACAGAGGCCTGGTGCCCCGGGTGCAGTGGAAGTCTCTGGAAGACCAGGTGGAGGGAGGCCACACAGAGTGATGCCCAGGGTCACAGACCTGTCGGAGCTGCTGTTTGTTAGTTCAAGTCCTGCTCTGAGGTGCTCTGTGTCAGATCTGAGTGACAGGTGAGCTGGGAGTGCTCTGCAATGAGGGCGTTATGCACGGTTCCTGTGTTCCCAGCCCTGCCATGGTACCTGCAAGGGTAGCTCTGTATCCTGGGAGGGGCCTGAACACGAGAGCCCCGTGGGCTGGGGTGGGGGTGGGGTACCTGCCCAGGTGAGCTCCATATCCTGGGATTGGCCTGACCTCGAGAGCCCCATGGGCTGCTGGAGTCCTGGTAAAGGATGTCAGGACTGTCAGTGAAGCCACCGAGGATATACCTCCAGTAGTTCCTAAATCCTACACCCTGCTGGTCATTCTACCAACCACCAGGACATGGTATTCTGTATTAGTCTTCAATGATGCCTTCTTTTGTATTCTATTAGTCCCAGAGTCACAAGAAATTTTGGCTTGTGAGTGGCAGGACTCAACATACAACTAAAACAATACTTCTGGGCCGTGTTGCCCCAAGGGTTCAAAAATTCCCACACCATCTTTGGGGAAAGCTCAGCTAAAGAACTAAAAGTTCTACCTCTGGAAAAGGAAACACTCCTTCAATATGCAGACGACATTCTGATCGCCAGCCCTACTAAGGAGACCTCTGAACTACCAAGCCAATAAAGGATACAAGTTGTCCAAGAAAAAGCTCAAATATCACAGACTACGGTGACCTGCCTGGGCTTCATTCTCACAGAAGGTCGGAGAAGCCCATCCCAGGAAAGGGAAGAAACAATTTACAGCCTTACCCATTTCTGAAACTAGAAGACAGCTTAGGGGTTCCTGGGGAGGCCAGGGTTTGCTGCTTCTGGATCCCTAACTACAGTCTACTAGCTGGGCCTCTATATGAAACACTGAAAGGAAAAGATGATGATCCTTTTGAATAGAATGCAGAAGTGGCCTTTCAAGAATGGAAAGAGCAGTCAATTCAGACCCTTGCCCTGGAACTCCCTAATTTAGCTAAACCCTTTGACCTTTACATTCCTGGTGAACGGTGAATCGCCATTGGAGTATTAGTGCAAAACCTGGGACCACTTGAAATGGAACAATGCAAGAATGCGATCCAGGTAGGATAAACTACGGTCACCAAGGGGCTTGGCCCACCGCCACATCTGGCCAAGATACTGGCAGTATCTGAAAACCTGGAAATCAGCAGCCCAAAAGGCCACCTCCCTCCTCAGGGAAAAGGACCCCACGTGGTGATCCTAACACCCAGCCATGCCCTGAAGTTGCAGGGTTGGCTCCGTGGGCACACTGACCTTGAGTGGGGAGGCCCTCCAACTCCAACCTCCATAGAGATAACTGGGGCAAAGAGGTACCATGACGACTCGTGTGAAGGTGTCTGCACGGGCAAATTTAACGCTCATTTCCCACCAGGAAGAGGAATTAACCAAAGGCTCAGCATGCCGTGCCTAAACCAGATTAGGGCCTGAAGCAATCCTGCGGGTTTGCGGCCAGCTCACAAGAAAGCGAGTTGAAGAAAGGAGCTCAGGGACACTGTAATTCACAAACCTGAAGAGTTATAAATGACAGCTATCACCCAAAACTATATTGAAGGAAGGCTGCGAAGAGGACTTGAAAGCGGGGCAGAATTGCAAGAAAACGATTTCAGGGGGTAGACTGGAATTGCATTTAAAGCATAGGAAAAGAGGCAGAACGTCGACAATGATGCACTTGGCCAAAAACGGTGTATGCGTTTTTTCCTGAATATATTCAGGAAAAAACGCATACGCCCTTTTTGGCCAACCAAGCAAGCATGTTAAAGAAATCTGCACTACAATGAAGTCTCACTGCCCCCCGGTCAAAAGGGCCATCTGAAAAAAGTGTAAAATCCAGAAAGGCAGCACAGGCCATGGAGAACAGGGAGCCTTGTTATGCTGATGGGCGGGATGTAAATTGCCAACAGCCACTCTGGAGAATTGTATGGTGTTTCCTCAAAAACCTAAAAAAAAAATCAACGGAGCCTACGGCATTACCACTTATGGTCCTATAGCTTAGGGAAATTAAAATCAAAAACACACAGCCACCCCAAAGATTCGGACGGCTCTGTTTACAAGAACTTCGTCTACGGTACAAGTTAAATATCCCAGAAAGCGAAAAATGGATAAAGAAGTGTGGTACATACGTACAAAGGAATATCAATCACCAATGAAACCTATTTCATCAGGTCCGTCGCGGCATAATGAGTGGATTCAGGTACGATGATTCTAAGTGAAATAAGTCACACAGAAAATGAAACATCATAAGTTATCACTAATACACGGAATGTAAACTTGGCTACACATGAACTGAATTACAAAACAGAACAGGGTCTCAAATTTAGAAAAGCAACTTATGCTTGCTTAAGGGGAAAAGTGAGTTGGGGTGCTGCATAAAAGCAGAGATAGAAATTAGCACAGATACCTTTCCATAAGCCAAATATGTAATAGTCAAGACCTACCCCTTGCTCAACGAAATGGACTAAACACCTCATATTCAACGCCTAGGAATACACCTGACTAGTAAGAATCTTCAAACCCATGGATTTATATGTCTCCGTAAGACAATCAAGCGTGTGTACAGCTGCATGAATGCAGCAGAGAAAATCCAATAAATCCCATTATCAAAATGAATTACAAAAACAAAACACAATGACAGTGAAATAGAGAGCAATTCTTAAATAATTCATTCAGGGCATGTGATGCAACCTGGATTTACCACATCTACACCCAGAGCTGAGTGAGACATAAGGTTGGACACTTCGGGCTGATAGCATTGGTGAGGTTCGATGAGCAAATGAAGACCCTTTGAAGTCATACTGCATGGTACCCATTCGATGGGTCCCAACTCTCCAGTTTTAAGGGATTCTTCCTTCAGCTAAAACGTGCATGGGAAACCCACAGTATGGTGCACCGTGTGACCAGGAAACGTTTTCAAATGCATCTCAGTTTTCATCCCCTGGTACTCGTGTTCACCATTCCAGACTCTTTACTAACACCCTCCCCAGTTGGAGAGTCAGTGCCTTTAACCTCCTGTTTGGCACAGTTTGCAAATTCTGCGCAAGATGAACAGGAATAGGGAGAACCAATGAGAGACTAGCTGTAGGTGTCTGCACGGGCAAATGGAACGCTCATTTCCGACCAGGCAGAGGAATTAACCAAAGGCTCAGCGTGCCCTGCCTGAAAGAGATTAGGGCGTGAAGCAATCCTGCGCTTTTGCGGCCAGCTCACAAGAAAGCGAGTTGAAGAAAGGAGCTCAGGGGCACTGCAATTCACAAACCTGCAGAGTTATGAATGACAGCTATCGTCCAAAAATGTATTGAAGTAAGTCTTCGAAGAGGACTTGAAAGCGGGGCAGAATTTCAGGAAAACGATTTCAGGGGGTGGACTGGAATTGCACTTAAAGCATAGGAAAAGAGGCAGAATGTCGACAATGATGCGCTTGGCCAAAAAGTGCGTACGCGTTTTTTCCTGAATATATTCAGGAAAAAACGCATACGCCCTTTTTGGCCAACCAAGCAAGCGTGTCAAGGAAATCTGCACTACAATGAAGTCTCACTTCCCTCCGGTCAAAAGGGCCATCTGAAACAAGTGTAAAATCCAGAAAGGCAGGACAGGTCATGGAGAACAGGGAGCCTTGTTATGCTGATGGGCGAGATGTAAATTGCCAACAGCCACTCTGGAGAAGTGTATGGTGTTTCCTGAAACACGTAGGAAACAAAGCAACACAGCCTATGGCACTTCCACTTAGGGTCCTATAGCTTAGGGAAATTAAAATCAAAAACACACAGCCAACCCAAAATTTGGGACGGTTCTGTTTACAAGAACCTCGTCTACGGTACAAGTTAAATATCCGAGAAAGCAAAAAATGGATAAAGAAGTTGTGGTACGTACGTACAATGGAATATCACTCAGCAATTAGATCTACGTCATCAGGCCCATAGCGGCATAATGAGTGGATTCAGGTAGAACGATTCTACGAGAAATAAGTCACACAGAAAAAGAAACATCATGAGATATCTCTAATACACGGAACGTAAACTTGTCTACACATGAACTGAATTACAAAACAGAACAGGGTCTCAAATTTAGAAAACCAACTTATGCTTGCTTATGGGGAAAGGTGAGTTGGGGTGCTGCATCAAACCAGAGATTGAAATTAGCACAGATACCGTTCCATAAGCCAAATATATAATAGACAAGACCTACTCCTTGTTCAACGAAATGGACTCAACACCCCATATTCAACGCCTGGGAATATACCTGACAAGTAAGAATCTTAAGACCCATGGATTTATATGTCTCCATAAGGAAATCAAGCGTGTGTACAGCGGCCTAAACGCAGCAGTGAAAATCCGATAAATCCCATTATCAAAATAAATTTCACAAACAAATCACAATGACAGTGAAATAGAGAGCAATTCTTAAATAATTCATTCAGGGCTTGTGATGCAACCTGGATTTACCACATCTACACCCAGAGCTGGGTGAGACATAAGGCTGGACCCTTCGGGCTGATAGCATAGGTGAGGTTGGGTGAGCAAACGCAGACCCTTTGAAGTCATACTGCATGGTACCCATTCCATGGGTCGCAACTCTCCAGGTTTAAGGGATTCTTCCTTCAGCTAAAACATGCATGGGAATCCCAGAGTATGGTCCACCGTGTGACTGGGAAACGTTTTCAAATGCATCTCAGGTTTCGTCCCCTGGTACTCGGGTTCACCGTTCCAGACGCTTTACTTACACTGTCCCTACCTGGAGAGTCAGTGCCTTTAACCTCCTGTTTGGCACAGTTTGCAATTACTGCGCAAGATGAACAGGAATAGGGAGAACCAATGAGAGACTAGCTGTAGGTGTCTGCACGGGCAAATTTAACGCTTATTACCAACCAGGAAGAGGAATTAGCCAAAGGCTCATCATGCCGTGCCGGAACCAGATTAGGGCCTGAAGCAATCCTGCGGTTTTGCGGCCAGCTCACAAGAAAGCGAGTTGAAGAAAGGAGCTCAGGGGCACTGTAATTCACAAACCTGCAGAGTTATAAATGACAGCTATCATCCAAAAATATATTGAAGTAAGGCTACAAAGAGGACTTGAACATGGGGCAGAATTCCAGGACTACGATTTCAGGAGGTAGACGGGAAATCCTCTGAAAGTATAGGAAAAGAGTCAGAATGTCGACAATGATGCACTTGGTCAAAAAGGGCATATGCGTTTTTCCAGGGCCCTCATTAAAGAGGGTAGGAGGCTCCCAGTATGCTTCAGTGGCCAACAGAAGACCCACGTCGCCAAGGCGACGTGAGCCAGCCATGCAGGAGTGACCTCACATCAGAGGGCCCACCTCACAGAAGGGTAAGGAACCCAGGAAGGATCAGACCCTCACCAGAGTGCCCACAACAGCAAGGGGCTGGGTACCAGGCAGGAGTGTCCTCACACCCGTGGGACCACATCATCGAAAGTTGAGGTACTCAGCACATGTGGCCTCAAACCAGAGGACCCACATCACCATGGGTCTCGGAGCAAGGCAGGCAGGATTATCCTCCCAACACATGGCCCATTGTATAAAAAAGGTGAGGAATCCAGCCGTTGGAACATCCCAGCAGGCGGCCCAGATCACCGAGTCTATGGGATCCAGGCAGTGATGAACTCACAACAGAGGGCCCTCATCGTGTTACTGTAAGCAACCCAGCCGTTGTGACCTCAGAGCACAAGGCCCACATCCCCATGGGGGAGGGAACCAAGCAGGAGTGTCATCGCACCAGTGGGCACACATCAGAAAATGTGGGGAGCCCAGCAGTTAGGGCCGGACGCCAGAGGGCCCTCATCACTGAGGAGAGGAGGCTCCCAGCAAGCTCCAACTGCTACCAGAGGGCTGACGTCGCCAATGCGGTGTGTGCCAGCCAGGCAGGAGTGACCTCAGAGCAGAGGGCCAACCACACAAAAGTGTGAGGGACCCAAAGAGGATCAGACTCTCACCAGAGGGCCCACATCACCAAGGGAATGGAAACCAGGCAGGAGTGTCCTCACACCAGTGGGGCCACATCACCGAAATGTGATGGACCCAGCACACGTGGCCTCAAACTAGAGGACACACATCACCAAGGGGCTGGGAGTGAGGCAGGCAGGAGGAGCCTCAAAACAGAGGGCCCATAGAATAAAAAAGGTGAGGAATCCCGCAGTTGGAACCTCCCAGCAGGCGGCCAGGAGCAGCGAGGATATGGGAACCAGGCCTGACTGAACACAAAACAGAGGGCCCTCATCATGAAACTGTGAGCAACCTAGCCGTTGGGACCTCAGAGCAGAAGGCCCACATTCCCATGTGGTTGGGAACCTGGCAGGAGTGTACTCGCACCACAGGGCGCACATTAGAGAATTTTGGGAACCCAGAAGTTAGGGCCTGACGCCAGAGGGCCCTCATCACCGAGGAGAGGAAGCTCCCAGCAGGCTCCAACTGCCACAAGAGGGCCGACGTTGCCAAGGTGGGGTGTGCCAGCCAGGCAGGAGTGATCTCACAGCAGAGGGTCCACCTCACAGAAGGGTGAGGAACCCAGCCAGGATCAGACTCTCACCAGAGGGCCCACATCACCAAGGGGATAGGAACCAGGCAGGAGTGTCCTCACACCAGTGGGGCCACATAATCGAAAGGTGAGGGACCCAGCACACGTAGCCTCAAACCAGAGGACACACATCACCAAGGGGCTGGGAGTCAGGCAGGCAGGAGGAGTCTCAAAACAGAGGGCCCATAGAAGAAAAAAGGTGAGGAATCCCGCAGTTGGAACCTCCCCGCAGGCAGCCAGGAGCAGCGAGGCTATTGGATCCAGGGCGGAGTGAACTCACACCAGAGGACCCTCATCATGAAACTGAGCAACCCACAGTTGGGACCTCAGAGCAGAAGGCCAACATTCCCATGGGGTTAGGAACCTGGCAGGAGTGTACTCGCACCACAGGGCGCACATCAGAAAATTTTGGGAGCCCAGGAGTTAGGGTCTGACGCCAGAGGGCCCTCATTACCGAGGGGTGGAGACCCCCAGCAGGCACCAACTCCCAACTGAGGGCCCACGTCGCCAAGGTGATGTGTGCCAGCCAGGCAGGAGTGACCTCACAGCAGAGGGTCTACCTCACAGAAGGGTGAGGAAACCAGCCAGGATAAGACTCTCACCAGAGAGCCCACATCACCAAGGGGATCGGAAAAAGGCAGCAGTGCCCTCACACCAGTGTGGCCACATTATAGAAAGGTGAGGAACCCAGCACATGTGGCCTAAACCAGAGGACCCACATTTCCAAGATGCTCCGAGTGAGGCAAGCAGGAGTAGCCTAACAACACAGGGCCCACAGAATAAGAAATGTGAGGAATCCAGCAGTTGGAACCTCCCAGCAGGTGGCCCAGAGCACGGAGTCTATGGGATCCAGGCCACAGTGAACTCACAGCAGAGGGCCCACATCATGAAACTGTGAGCAACCCAGACGGTGGAACCTCAGAGCAGAAGACCCACATCCCCATGGGGATAGGAACCTCGCAGGAGTGTCCTCGCACAACTTAACACGTATCAGAAAATGTGGGAACCCAGCAGTTAGGGCCTGACGCCAGAGGGCCCTCATCACCGAGGAGAGGAGGCTACCAGCAGGCTCCAAATGCCACCAGAGGGCCGACGTCACTAAGGCAATGGGAGCAAGCCAGGCAGGAGTTACCTCACAGCAGAGGGCCCACCTCACAGAAGTGTGAGGAACCCAACCAGGATCAGACTCTAACCAGAGCGCCCACATCACCAAGGGGATGGAAACCAGGCAGGAGTGTCCTCACACCAGTGGGACCACATCAGCCAAAGGTGAGGAACACAGCACATGTGGCCTCAAATAAGGGGACACACATCACGAAAGGGCTGGGAGTGAGGCATGCAGGAGGAGACTCACAACAGAGGGCCCATAGAATAAAAAGGTGAGGAACCCCGCCGTTGGAAGCTCCAAGCAGGTGGCCCAGAGCACCGAGGCTATGGGATCCATGCCGGAGTGAACTCACAGCAGAGGGCCCACATTCTGACACTGTGAGCAACCCAGCCGTTGGGACCTCAGAGCAGAAAGCCAACATCCCCAAGGGGATGGGACCCTGGCAGGAGTGTGCTCGCACGACAGGGCGCACATCAGAAAATTTTGGGAGCCCATGAGTTAGGGCCGGACGCCAGAGGGCCCTCATTACCGAGGGGAGGAGACTCCCAGCAGGCACCAACTCCCAACTGAGGGCCCACATCGCCAAGGTGACGTGTGCCAGCCAGGCAGGAGTGACCTCACAGCAGAGGGTCTACCTCACAGAAGGGTGAGGAATCCAGCCAGGATCAGGCTCTCACCAGAGGGCCCCCATCACCAAGTGGATGGGAACCAGGCAGGAGTGTCCTCACACCAGTGGGGCCACATCAATAAAGGTGAGGAAACCGGCACATGTGGCCTCAAACCAGAGGACCTACATCACAAAGGGGCTGGGAGTGAGTCAGGAAGGAGGAGCATGAAAACACAGAACCCAAAGAATAGAAAAGGTAAGGAATTCAGCAGTAGGAACCTCCCAGCAGGCGGCTCAGAGCACAGAGTCTATGGGATCTAGGCCTGAGTGAACTAACACCAGAGAGCCAACATCATGAAACGGTGAACTACACAGGTGTTGGGACCTTAGAGCAGAAGGCCCACATGCCCATGGGGATGGGAACCTGGCAGGAGTGCCCTCGCACCACTTAGGACGTATCAGAAAATGTGGGAACCCAGCAGTTAGGGCCTGATGCCAGAGGGCCTCATCACCGAGGGGAGGAGGCTCCCAGCAGGCTCCAACTGCCACCAGAGGTCTGACGTCGCCAAGGCGGGGTGTGCTAGCCAGGCAGGAGTGACCTCAGAGAAGAGGGCCCACCTCACAGAAGTGTGAGGAACCCAACCAGGATCAGACTCTCGCCGGAGGGACCACATCACCAAGGGGATGGGAAGCAGGCAGGAGTGTCCTCACACCAGTGGGGCCACATCATCAAAAGATGAGGAACCCATCACATGTGGCCTCAAACCAGAGGACACACATCACCAAGGGGCTGGGAGTGAGGCAGGTGTCTGGAGGGGCACATTTAACTCTAATTTCCCACCAGGAAGAGGAATTAACCAAAGGCTCAGAGTGCCGTGCCACACCCTGATTACGGCCTGAAGCAAACCTGCGGTTTTGTGGCCAGCTTTCAAGGAAGCGAGTTAAGAAAGGAAATCACGGGCACTGTAATTCACAAACCTGCAGAGTTATAAATGACAGCTATTGGCAAAAATATATTGAAGTAAGTCTGCAAAGAGGACTTGAAAACGAGGCAAAATTGAGGAATCATATTTCAGGAGGAAGATTGGAATTGCATTTAAAACATGTGAAAAGTGGCAGATCTTTGACAGTGATGCACTTGGACGCACAGTGCGTATACATTTTTTCCTGAATATATTCAGGAAAAAACGCATATGCCCTTTTTGGCCAACCAAGCACTCGAGAAATGGAAATCCGTACTACAATGAAGTCTCATTTCCCATTCGTCAAAAGGGCCATCTGAAAAAAGTGTAAAAACCAGAAACACAGGACAGGCCATGGAGAACAGGGAGCCTTGTTATGCTGATGGGTGGGATGTAAATTGCCAACAGACACTCTGGAGATGTTTATGGTGTATCCTGAAACATCTGAAAACCAAAGCTACAGAGACTAGGGCACTTCCACTTTTGGCCCTATAGCTTAGGAAAATTAAAATCAACAAGACACAGCCAACACCAAATTTAGGGCTGCTGTGTTTACAAGAACCTTGAGTCCAGTACAAATTAAATATCCCAGAAAGAAAAAAATGGATAAAGGAGTTGTGCTACTTACGTACAACAGAATATCACTCAGCAATGAAATCAATGTCATCAGGCCTGTAGCAGCAAATTGAGTGGATTTAAGTATGATGATTCTAAGAGAAATAGGTCACACAGAGAAAGATAATTATCATAAGATATCACTAATAGAGGGAGTGTAAACTTGGCTACACATAAACTGAATTACAAAACCGAACAGTCTCACATTTAGATAAAAACTTATGCTTGCTTAAGGGGAAAGTTGAGTTGGGGTGCTGTATAAAACCAGAGATTGAAATTAGCACACATACCGTTCCATAAGCCAAATATGTAATAGACAAGACCTACTCTTTGCTCAACGAAATAGACTCATCCATGGTGTATCACCTCACACCTGTTAGAATGGGCATCATCAGAAAATCTACAAACAACAAATGCTGGAAAGGGTGTGGAGATAAGGAACCCTCTTCCACTATTGTTGGGAATGTAAATTGATACAGTCACTGTGGAGAACATTATGGAGTTTCTTATAAAACTAAGAATAGAATTACCATATGATACAGCAATCCCACTACTGGGCATATACCCAGACAAAACCATAAATCAAAAAGAGACATTCACCGCAATGTTCATTGCATCACTATTTACAATATCCAGGTAATGGAAGCAACCTAAATGCCCACAGACAGACGAATGCATAAAGATGTGGTACAAATATAAAATGGAATATTACTAAGCCATAAAAAGGAATGAAATTGGGTCATTTGTAGAGACGTTGATGGATCTAGAGACTGTCATACAGAGTGAAGTAAGTCGGAAATAGAAAAACAAATCTTGTCTATTAATGCATATATGTGGAACATAGAAAAATTATACAGATGAACCGTTTTTTAAGGCAGAAATAGAGCAACAGATGTAGACAACAAACGTATGGACACCAAGGGGGGAAAGCTGTTGGGGGGTGGTGGTGGGAGGATTGAGAGATTGGGATTGGCATGTATACATTTATATGTATAAAATAGATAACCAAAAAGAACCTGCTGTATAAAAAAATAAAATAAAATTCAAAATTACAAAAAGTAAAACAGAAAAAATATTCTTCCCTTCACATACATGTATTTATATGAATAAATTATTTCCATGCTTATATCTGTAAATACAAAAAAGAGGAATAAAATCTACCTTGAACCAAAAATGAAAAAAAGAAAAAAAAAACAGAACCCACCAGTTACACAGAGGAAAACCGTATCAGGGCACTTGCTCCAGTTGTAAACAATTCTGTAGTTGGCCAGTGGTGGGGAATCATCTCCCATTCAGCCAGCAGGCCCCACGCAACAAGCGTCCTCATTGCAAAGCTGGGGGACCGTGCCAAGGCATCTGTGAGTAAACGTGGGCCGAGCCCCAGGCCAGCTGCTGCTGAAATGTTCCCACCCTTCCCAGGTAAAACACCTGAATATGTACAAGGACTTGAAAGCCTAGAGGAAGGGCCATGGAGCCACATGAGCGACAGCATGCCAGCCGATTTGGTGCCTGCAGGCCAGCCAGGATGGTCCTGGCCCTGGGTACTCTTCTGGAAGCTTTCCATTTCCCTGCCTGAGATACCCCTGCTGTCCGGGCCCCCACTGCTTTCTTCCTCACTCACCTCTGCCCAGGGAGAAATTCCAGAGGCAGGTATGGGTGACACATCCTCTTCTTTAGCAGGTGGCATCTTGGTAACTGCTGCAGAAAGTCCAGCAGAGCCCCACTCACACTGGGCCACCCACAAAGCCGTGGCCTCTCACTCCCTCCCACCAGTCCAGCCCCGAGACTGCTGACAGGGCAGAGAAAATGGCGTCAGGCACAGCTGCAGGGGCTCTTGCTGCCTGGAGTGGTGTTTATATTGATCTCAAACAGGCACACCTGGGGAGGGCTGGCCGGCACGGTCAGGCTTCCCAGGCCAGCCAATAATCACCCCTCAGGCGCTCACAGTTGCAGAAACTGGAACTTGCTGAATCGGCCAGGTCCAAGGAACAGGTGTGGGCTCCTGAGAGTCAGGATAGACAAGGGGTTGCAGCTCTGGCTTGTTTTCTAATTATATTATCTGGCCCATGAGTGGGAGAGAACTTCAAGAAAACCCTCTCCTAATGAGAGGAACCCAGGAGTCAGGGAGAGGAGGGGTGGGTGGTGGGTGGAGACAGAGGCCTGGTGCCCCGGGTGCAGTGGAAGTCTCTGGAAGACCAGGTGGAGGGAGGCCACACAGAGTGATGCCCAGGGTCACAGACCTGTTGGAGCTGCTGTTTCTTAGTTCAAGTCCTGCTCTGAGGTGCTCTGTGTCAGATCTGAGTGACAGGTGAGCTGGAAGTGCTCTGCAATGAGGGCGATGTGCACGGTACCTGTGTGCCCAGCCCTGCCAGGGTAACTGCAAGGGTAGCTCTGTATCCTGGGAGGGGCCTGACCATGAGAGCCCCATGGGCTGCAGGGGAACCTGCCCAGGGAACCCCATATCCTGGGAGGGGCCTGAACAGGAGAGCACCGTGGGCTGCGGTGGGGGTGGGGTACCTGCCCAGGTGAGCTCCATATCCTGGGATTGGCCTGACCTCGAGAGCCCCATGGGCTGCTGGAGTCCTGGTAAAGGATGTCAGGACAGTCAGTGAAGCCACCGAGGATATACCTCCAGTAGTTCCTAAATCCTACACCCTGCTGGTCATTCTACCAACCACCGGGACATGGTATTCTGTATTAGTCTTCAATGATGCCTTCTTTTGTATTCTATTAGTCCCAGAGTCACAAGAAATTTTGGCTTGTGAGTGGCAGGACTCAACATACAACTAAAACAATACTTCTGGGCCGTGTTGCCCCAAGGGTTCAAAAATTCCCACACCATCTTTGGGGAAAGCTCAGTTAAAGACCTAAAAGTTCTACCTCTGGAAAAGGAAACACTCCTTCAATATGCAGACGACATTCTGATCGCCAGCCCTACTAAGGAGACCTCTGAACTACCAAGCCAATAAAGGATAGAAGTTGTCCAAGAAAAAGCTCAAATATCACAGACTACGGTGACCTGCCTGGGCTTCATTCTCACAGAAGGTCGGAGAAGCCCATCTCAGGAAAGGGAAGAAACAATTTACAGCCTTACCCATTTCTAAACCTAGAAGACAGCTTAGGGGTTCCTGGGGAGGCCAGGGTTGGTGCTTCTGGATCCCTAACTACAGTCTACTAGCTGGGCCTCTATATGAAACACTGAAAGGAAAAGATGATGATCCTTTTGAATAGAATCCAGAAGTGGCCTTTCAAGAATGGAAAGAGCAGTCAATTCAGACCCTTGCCCTGGAACTCCCTAATTGAGCTAAACCCTTTGACCTTTACATTCCTGGTGAATGGTGAATCGCTATTGGAGTATTAGTGCAAAAACTGGGACCACTTGAAATGGAACAATGCAAGAATGCCATCCCGGTAGGATAAACTACGGTCACCAATGGGCTTGGCCCACCGCCACATCTGGCCAAGATACTGGCGGTATCTGAAAACCTGGAAATCAGCAGCACAAAAGGCCACCTCCCTCCTAAGGGAAAAGGACCCCACGTGGTGATCCTAAGCCCCAACCATGCCCTGAAGTTGCAGGGTTTGCTCCGTGGGCACACTGACCTCGAGTGAGGAGGCCCTCCAACTCCAACCTCCAGAGAGATAACCGGGGTAAAGGGGCACCATGACGACTCATGTGACCATCACTTGACCTGGAGTTTCTCTCATAAAACAACAAGAGTGTGTCCCAAAAGAGTAGACTACTGCTTGCAGGACTTACTGCACCCAGAGCGGACCTAATAATCTTGGCGGGGGAAGCGTATATCACGCTGTCACCATAGAAGAGCCTACAGACACTGTGATGATGGTGGCCAATAAGACCGGCTGGACTCCTGTTTACTTCAAAAGGCTGTTGACTCAGTGGCCATCATGGTCCTTCATCACCACTGACCCTGGACTGTCTGGGAGTTGAGCAGGCAGGGCCCTGACACCTGGTGCTCTTTTTACGTTAATTCAGGGGCCTAATTGAAGAAAGTGCAGACTACTGGTCAGAGCATCTAGTCTGGCAGAAACGGTCAGCCTAAGGTGGCCGAACAAATGCAGGGCGGGGTGAAACTGGACCTCACAGCGTCACTGCACATCTCCTTCCTGGACACTTAAAGGTCATTAGAATCTATAACGCTTCCAATACTGGTGCTCAGGTGGACGAGCGGGGAGGCAGGAGGCCTGGGGACAATCAACGTCACCTGGAGGCTGCTGGGGAGAAGTTCTGACCCTCGCCCACGGGTATGAGGGCTCCTAACTCAGCACTCAGCAATAACAGAAGAAGGGTCTGCACCCTCAGCACTCTAAGAATGAGGAAGGGGAAAAAAGTCAGAAGAGGGCTTTTTCCCAGGCAAAGCCCCTTAAAAATCCCTGGGAGATAAAAATAGAATCTGGGCAATAAAATAAAGTCTAACCTTTTTTATCCTTTGTGCTTTGTCTAATTTCACGTGCTCCTAGGGTCCCGCATACAGAGGTTCAACAGCCGGCACTTCAGACCAGATTTCCTAGTGCGGAATGGCTGGGTCGACACCTCAGCTCCTGGGACACAGTGCACACTCCGCGATATAGAGCCTGAGCTGCAGCCAACCGGGCCCTCGAGAGCTCCGACCCCTCCCTCCCACTGACTCTGACAGGATCTCTAAACAGCAGCCCAGCCCACAGCCCACGGGGTAGCACATGCTCTCACCTCTCCATTCTCTGATCAAAATATAAAGTTTCCTTTGCTTCTGAACCAAACTCAGTCTCAATCTGTTGGCTCCAATGACACTGGGCAGGGGGACACTTGTTGGGGTCCACTCTGGAGGATCAGTAACAGAAATTGAGAACATTGTAACTTCAATGAACAGATGATTGAGCCAAACTGTAATTAACATAGAACAGTGTATAAGGCTCGGGTAAAATAAGATGTTTCTAACACTCCCATTTGATATTTCCATCACTTTATTATAAGCAAGTTCAGTGAAAAGGTTTGTCTTATTTGTCAGGTCAATATTAGAGAAACGAAGTGATTTCTTTCCAAGGATGTACATCTAAAAATCTTGGTTAAAGCTTCAATCTTGTTTTAAATGCTTTTCCATTGAAAATGATACCTCTCTTTCAGTTCCCCCAATTCTGAGAAGTATAAAATCTTATAATTTATTATTACCAAAGGGGAAAGGTGGGAGGAGGGATAAATTAACAGTTTGGGATTAACACATACACACTGCTATGTATAAAATCGATCATCAACAAGGAACTACTGTATAGCCCCGGGAACTACACTCAATATTTTACAATAACCTATAAGGGGAAATAATCTGAAAAAGAATAGATATTTTTATTGACATCATCTATTAATGACAGTTAAAATGGAGCCTAAGAGAAGCCGGTGGTGAGTGCTTCTGACCCTGAAGACTTCAATCATCTAAAGTTTGGACTCTGCCTACTTCCCAAGGCCCTTAATGAACATATGTGTAGCCGTAGCTTAAAAAATTCCCCAGTTTGGGTTGTGGAGAGACACTGATTTTGTAAAAGCCCTGGTGTTCTCCTCACATGAATGGGACACTTCCTACAGCTAAAACATGCCTGTCACACCCAGAGGATTGTATACCGTCTGATCGGGAAGAGTTTGGAAAAGGCATCTCATCTCCTCATCTCCTGGTGCTCGGGTTCACCCCTCCAGCGTCTTTACGAACAGTCTCCCCACTTGGAGATGTCAGCACTGTCAACATCCTGTTGCAGACAGTTTGGAATTTGTCCAGAGGATGAAGCAGAAGGAGGAGGAACAATGAGAGACAAGTCCTAGGTGTTCGGACAGGCACATGTCACTCTTATTTCCAATCAGGAAGACGAATTGACCAAAGGCTAGGGTTGCCCATGGAAACAGAATAAGGCTTGAGGAAATTCCGCTGCTTTGTGGCCAGTTCCCATAAACACAAGTTGAAAAATGGAAGTCAGGGACACTAAAATTCACGAAACTGCAGAGTTGAAAATATCTATCACTGAAAAATGTCTTGAGGAAAGTCAGAGGAAAGGACTTGTAAGCAACAGAGAATGGCAGGAAAGGGATTGGAAGAGGTAGAAAGGACTCGCCATTAAGCACAAGAAAAGGGGCTGAACATTGCCAACATTGCAATTGGCCAAAAAGGGTGTATGCGTCTTTTTCTGTATGTATTCAAGAAAAGGGCATACACTTTTTTAGCCAACCAAACAGGTGGGCACTGGAAATCAATACTACAAAACATATCACTTCGCATCAGTCAGAAGAGCCTTCCTCATAAAGTGTAAACACCAGAAATGCAGGACAGGGCAAGGAGAAAAGGGAGCCCTCTGAGGCTTATACTGGAAATGTATATTGCCAACGGTCACTCTGGAGAAGTGTATTGTGTTTACTAAAGCATCTAAAAAATGAGCTACAGAGCACAGGGCACTTGCACTCATGGACGTATATCTTGGGAAAAACAAAAATCGAGAGGACACAGGCACCCCAATATTTACCGCCTCTATGTTTAAAAGATCCTCGACTAGGATATAATTTATAAGTCTCTGGAGGGAAAAAATGGATAGAGATGTGGCACTTATGTAGAGTGGAATATTACTCAGCCTGGAAATCAATGAAATATGGCCAGTTGTAACAACCACAGAGGAGTTACGTATGATCATTCGAAGTCACATAATTCAAATAGAAAAAGACACACGATATTACTAATACATGGAATGTAAACGTGGCTACAAATGAACTGAATTACAAAACAGAATGAGGTCTCAAATTTAGAAAACCAACTTATGCTTGCTTAAGGATAAAGGAGAGTTGAGGAGCTGCATAAAACCAGAGATTGAAATTAGCACAGATACCATTCCATAAGCCAAATATGTAATAGAAAAAACCTACTCCCTGGTGAACGAAATGGACTCAACACCCCATATTCAGCGCCTAGGAATATACGGGACGAGTAAGAGTCTTAATACCTATGGATTTATATGTCTCCGTAAGAGAATCAAGCATGTGTACAGTGACATAAACGCAGCAGTGAAAATCAGCTAAATCCCATTATCAAAATAAATTTCAAAAACAAAACACAATGACAGTGAAATAGAGAGCAATTCTTAAATAATTCATTCAGGGCTTGTGATGCAACCTGGATTTACCACATCTACACCCAGAGCTGAGTGAGACATAAGGTTGGACACTTCGGGCTGATAGCATTGGTGAGGTTCGATGAGCAAATGCAGACCCTTTGAAGTCATACTGCATGGTACCTATTCCATGGGTCCCAACTCTCCAGGTTTAAGGGATGCTTCCTTCAGGTAAATCATGCATGGAAATCCCACAGTATGGTCCACCGTGTGACCGGGAAACGTTTCTAAATGCATCTCAGTTTTTGTCACCTGGTACTTGGGATCACCATTCCAGACGCTTTACTAACACTCTCCCCACTTGGAGAGTCAGTGCCTTTAAACTCCTGTTTAGCTCATTTTGCAAATTCTACGCAAGATGAACAGGAATAGGGAGAACCAATGAGAGACTAGCTGTAGGTGTCTGCATGGGCAAATTTAACACTTATTTCCCACCAGGAAGAGGAATTAACCAAAGACTCAGTGTGCCATGCCGGAACCAGATTAGGGCCTGAAGCAATCCTGCGGTTTTTCGGCCCGCACACAAGAAAGCGAGTTGAAGAAAGGGGCTCAGGGGCACTGTAATTCACAAACCTGCAGAGTTATAAATGACAGCTATCGTCCAAAAATATATTGAACTAAGGCTGCGAAGAGGACTTGAAAGCGGGGCAGAATTGCAGGAAAACGATTTCAGGGGGTAGACTGGAATTGCATTTAAAGCATAGGAAAAGAGGCAGAACGTCGACAATGATGCACTTGGCTAAATAGGGCGTATGTGTTTTTTCCTGAATATATTCAAGAAAAAATGCATACGCCCTTTTTGGCCAACCAAGCAAGCATGTTATAGTAACCTGCACTACAATGAAGTCTCACTGTCCCCTGGTCAAAAGGGCCATCTGAAAAAAGTGTAAAATACAGAAAGGCAGGACAGGCCATGGAGAACAGGGAGCCTTGTTATGCTGATGGGCGGGATGTAAATTGCCAACAGCCACTCTGGAGAAGTGTATGGTGTTTCCTGAAACACCTAAAAAACAAAGAAACGGAGCTTACGGCACTTCCACTTATGGTCCTACAGTTTAGGGAAATTAAAATCAAAACCACACAGCCACCCCAATGTTTCGGACGGCTCTGTTTACAAGAACCTTGTCTACGGTACAAGTTAAATATCCCAGAATGCCAGAATTGGATAAAGACGTTATGGTACGTACGTACAATGGAATATCACTCAGCAATGAAATCAATGTCATCAGGCCCGTCGCGGCATAATGAGTGGATTCAGGTATAATGATTCTAAGTGAAATAAGTCACACAGAAAAAGAAACATCATAAGTTATCACTAATACACGGAATGTAAACTTGGCTACACATGAACTGAATTACAAGACAGAACAGGGTCTCAAATTTAGAAAACCAACTTATGCTTGCTTAAGGGGAAAGGTGAGTTGGGGTGCTGCATAAAACCAGAGATAGCAATTAGCACAGATACCGTTCCATAAGCCAAATATGTAATAATCAAGACCTACTCCTTGCTCAACGAAATGGACTAAACACCACATATTCAACGCCTAGGAATACACCTGACTAATAAGAATCTTCAAACCCATGGATTTATATGTCTGCGTAACAAAATCAAGTGTGTGTACAGCGGCATGAATGCAGCAGAGAAAATCCTATAAATCCAATTATCAAAATGAATTACAAAAACAAAGCACAATGACAGTGAAATAGAGAGCAATTCTTAAATAATTCATTCAGGGCTTGTGATGCAACCTGGATTTACCACATCTACACCCAGAGCTGAGTGAGACATAAGGTTGGACACTTCGGGCTGATAGCATTGATGAGGTTCAGCGAGCAAATGCAGACCCTTTGAAGTCATGCTGCATGGTACCCATTCCATGGGTCCCAACTCTCCAGGTTTAAGGGATTCTTCCTTCAGCTAAAACATGCATGGGAAACCCACAGTATGGTGCAATGTGTTACTGGGAAAAGGTTTCCAGTGCATCTCAGGTTTCATCCCCTCTTACTCGGGTTCAACATTCCAGAACGTTTACTAACACTCTCCCCACATAGAGAGTCAGTGCCTTTAACCTCCTGTTTGGCACAGTTTGCAATTTCTGCGCAAGATGAACAGGAATAGGGAGAACCAATGAGAGACTAGCTGTAGATGTCTGCACGGGCAAATGGAACGCTCATTTCCCGCCAGGAAGAGGAATTAACCAAAGGCTCAGTGTGCCTTGCTGGAAACAGATTAAGTCCTGAAGCAATCCTGCGGTTTTGCGGCCAGCTCACAAGAAAGCGAGTTGAAGAAAGGGGCTCAGGGGCACTCTAATTCACAAAACTGCAAAGTTATAAATGACAGCTATCGTCCAAAAATATATTGAAAGAAGGCTGTGAAGAGGACTTGAAAGTGGGGCAGAATTGCAGGAAAACGATTTCAGGTTGTAGACAGGAATTGCATTTAAAGCATTGGAAAAGAGGCAGAACGTCGACCATGATGCACTTGGCCCAAAAGGGCCTATGCGTTTTTTCCTGAATATATTCAGGAAAAAACGCATACGCCCTTTTTGGCCAACCAAGCAAGCATGTTAAAGAAATCTGCACTAAAATGAAGTCTCACTGCCCCCCGGTCAAAATGGCCATCTGAAATAGGTGTAAAATCCAGAAAGGCAGCACAGCCCATGGAGAACAGGGAGCCTTGTTATGCTGATGGGCGGGATGTCAATTGCCAACAGCCACTCTGGAGAAGTGTATGGTGTTTTCTGAAACACGTAGAAAACAAATCAACACAGCCCATGGCACTTTCACTTATGGTCCTATAGCTTAGGGAAATTAAAATCAAAAACACACAGCCACTCCAAATTTCGGACAGCTCTGTTTACAAGAACCTCGTCTATGGTACAAGCTAAATATCTCAGAAAGCAAAAAATGGATAAAGAAGTTGTGGTACGTACGTAGAATGGTATATCACTCAGCAATGATATCTATGTCATCAGGCCCGTAGCGGCATAATGAGTGGATTCAGGTAGGATGATTCTACGTGAAATAAGTCACACAGAAAAAGAAACATCATAAGATATCACTAATACACAGAATGTAAACTTGGCTACACATGAAGTGAATTACAAAACACAATAGGGTCTCACATTTAGAAAACCAACTTATGTTTGCTTATGGGGAAAGGTGAGTTGAGGTGCCGCATAAAACCAGAGAATGAAATTAGCACAGATACCGTTCCATAAGCCATATATGTAATATACATGATCTACTCCTTGCTCAACGAAATGGACTCAACATCACATATTCAACCCCAAGAATATACCTGACTAGAACGAGTCTTAAAACCTATGTATTTATATGTCTCCATAAGGGAATCCAGTGTGTTTACAGCGGCATAAACGCAGCATTGAAAATCAGCTAAATCCCATTATACAAATAAATTTTAAAAACTATCACAAAGACTGTGAAATAGAGAGCAATTCTTAAATAATTCATTCATGGTTTGTGATGAAACCTTGGTTTACCACATGCACACCCACAGCTGGGTTAGACATAAGGCTGGACCCTTGGGGCTGATAGGATTGGTGAGGTTCAGTGAGCAAATGCAGACCGTTAGAAGTAATACTGCATGGTACCTATTCCAAGGGTCCCAGCTCTCCAGGTTTAAGGGATTCGTCCTTCAGCTCAAACATGCATGGGGAACGCAGAGTGTGGTCCACCGTGTGATCAGAAAACGTTTTTAAATGCATCTCAGTTTTCGTCCCCTAGTCCTCGGGTTCACCATTCAAGACACTTTACTAACACTCTCCCCACTTGGAGAGTCAGTTCCTTTAACCTCCTGTTTGGTACATTTTGCAATTTCTGCCGAAGTTGAACAGGAATAGGGAGAACCAATGAGAGACTTGCTGTAGGTTTGTGGACAGGCACATTTAACTCTCATTTCCCTCCAGGAAGAGGAACTAACCACAGGCTCAGCGTGCCATGCTGGAAACAGATTAAGGCCTGAAGCAATCCTGCGGTTTTGCGGCCAATTCACCAGAAAGCGAGTTGAAGAAAGAGGCTCAGGGGCACTGTAATTCACAAACCTGCAGAGTTATAAATGACAGCTATCGTCCAAAAACGTATTCAAGTAAGGCTGCAAAGAGGACTTGAAAACGGGGCAGAATTGCCGGAATGCGATTTCAGGAGGTAGACGGGAATTGCTCTGAAAGCATAGGAAAAGAGGCAAAACCTCGACAATGATGCACTTGACCAAAAAGGGCATATTCGTTTTTTCCAGGGCCCTCATTTACAAGGGTAGGAGGCTCCCAGCATGCTCCAGGGGCCAACAGAGGCCCCACATTGCCAAGGTGACGTGAGCCAGCCAGCCAGCCACGTGTGACCTCACATCAGAGGGCCCACCTCACATAAGGGTATGGAACCCAGCCAGGATCAGACTCTCACCAGAGAGCCCACATCACCAAGGGGATGGGAACCAGGCAGGAGTGTCCTCACACCCGTGGGGCCACATCATCGAAAGTTGAGGTACCCAGCACATGTAGCCTCAAACCAGAGGACCCACATCACCATGGGTCTCGGAGTGAGGCAGGAAGGGTTAACCTCACAACACATGGCCCACTGTATAAAAAAGGTGAGGAATCCAGCAGTTGGAACTTCCCAGCAGGCGGCCCAGAGCACCGAGGCTATGAGATCCAGGCCACAGTGAACTCACAGCAGAGGGCCCTCATCGTGATACTGTAAGCAACCCAGCCGTTGTGACCTCAGAGCACAAGGTCCACATCCCCATGGGGAAGGGAACCAAGCAGGAGTGTCATCGCACCAGTGGGCACACATCAGAAAAGGTTGGGAGCACAGCAGTTAGGGCCTGATGCCAGAGGGCCCTCATCACTGAGGGGACGTGGCTCCCAGAAGGCTCCAACTGCTACCAGAGGGCCGACGTAACCAATGCGGGGTGTGCCAGCCAGGCAGGAGTGACCTCAGAGCAGAGGGCCAACCTCACAGAAGTGTGAGGAAACCAAAGATGATCAGACTCTCACCAGAGGGCCCACATCACCAAGGGAATGGGAACAGGGCAGGAGTGTCCTCACACCAGTGGGGCCACATCACCGAAATGTGAGGGACCCAGCACACGTGGCCTCAAACTAGAGGACACACATCACCAAGGGACTGGGAGTGAGGCAGGCAGGAGGAGCCTCAAAACAGAGGGCCCATAGAATAAAAAAGGTGAGGAATCGTGCAGTTGGATCCTCCCAGCAGCGAGGCTATGGGATCCAGGCCGGAATGAACTCACACCAGAGGACCCTCATCATTAAACTGTGAGCAACCCAGCCGTTGGGACCTCAGAGCAGAAGGCCCACATCCACATGGGTATGGGAAACTGGCAGGAGTGCCATCGCACCAGTGGGCACACATCAGAAAATATGGGTACACAGCAGTTAGTGACTGACGCCACAGGGCCCTCATCCCCGAGGGGAGGAGGCTCCCAGCAAGCTCCAACTGCCACCAGAGGGCCGACGTCACCAAGGCAACGGGAGCAAGCCAGGCAGGAGTGACCTCACAGCAGAGGGCCCACCTCCCAGAAGTGTGACGAAACCAGTCAGGATCAGACTCTCACCAGACGGCCCACATCACCAAGGGGATGGGAACCAGGCAGGAGTGTCCTAACACCAGTGGGTCCACATCACTAAAAGGTGAGTAAACCGGCACATGTGGCCTGAAACCACAGGACCCACATCACGAAGGGGCTGGGAGTGAGGCAGGCAGGAGGAGCCTCACAACACAGGGCCCAAAGAATAAAAAAGGTGAGGTATCCAGCAGTTGGAACCTCGCAGCAGGCGGCCCAGAGCACAGAGACTATGGGATCCCAGCCTGAGTGAACTAACACCAGAGAGCCTATATCATGGAACTGTGAGCAACCCAGACGTTGGAACCACAGAGCAGAAGGCCCACATCCCCATGGGGATGGGAACCTTACAGGAGTGTCCTGTTATCACTGGGCTCACATCAGATAACGTGGGGAGCCCAGCAGTTATGGCCTGACGCCAGAGGGCCCTCATCACCGAGGGGAGGAGGCTCCCAGTAGGTTCCAACTGCCACCAGAGGGCCGATGTCACCAAGGCAATGGGAAGCCAGGAAGGAGTTACCTCACAGCAAAGGGCCCACCTCACAGAAGTGTGAGGAACCCAGCCAGGATCAGACTCTCACCAGAGGGCTCATATCGCCAAGGGGATGGGAACCAGGCAGAAGTATCCTCAAACCAGTGGGGCCACATCATCGAAAGGTGAGGGACCCAGCACACGTGGCCTCTAATCAGAGGACACACATAAACAAGGGGCTGGGAATGAGGCAGGCAGGAGTAGCCTCAAAACAGATGGCCCATAGAATAAAAAAGGTGAGGAATCCCGCAGTTGGAACCTCCCAGCAGGCGGCCTGGAGTAGCGAGGCTATGGGATCCAGGCTGAGTGAACTCACACCAGAGGGCCCTCATCATGAAACTGTGAGAAACCCAGACGTTGGGA
The DNA here is from genome assembly GCF_059928025.1 of Delphinapterus leucas. Classification (NCBI taxonomy): domain Eukaryota; kingdom Metazoa; phylum Chordata; class Mammalia; order Artiodactyla; family Monodontidae; genus Delphinapterus; species Delphinapterus leucas. The sequence goes on along the minus strand of NW_028322232.1, from coordinate 13,043,629 downwards.
CCTCAGAGCAGAAGACCCACATTCCCATGGGTTTGGGAACCTGACAGGCGTGTACTCGCACCACAGGGTGCACATCAGAAAATTTTGAGAGCCCAGGAGTTAGGGCCTGACACCAGAGAGCCCTCATTACCGAGGGAAGGAGGCTCCCAGCAGGCACCAACACACAATTGAGGGCCCACATCGCCAAGATGACGTGTGCCAGTCAGGTAGGAGTGACCTCACAGCACAGTGCCTACCTAACAGAAGGGTGAGGAAACCAACCAGGATAAGACTCTCGCCAGAGGGCCCACATCACCGAGGGGATCGGAACCACGCAGGAGTGTCCTAACACCAATGTGGCCACATCATAGAAAGGTGAGGAACCCAGCACATGTGGCCTCAAAGCAGAGGACCCACATCTCCAAGGGGCTCAGAGTGAGGCAGGCAGGAGTAGCCTTACAACACAGGGCCCATAGAATAAAAAGATGAGGAATCCAGTAATTGGAAGCTCCCAGCAGGCGGCCCAGGGCACCCAGTCTATGAGACCTAGGCCGCAGTGAACTCACAGCAGAGGGCCCACATCATGATACTGTGAGCAACCCAGCAATTGGGACCACAGAGCAGAAAGCCCACATCCCCATGGGGATGGGAAACTGGCAGGAGTGTCATCGCACCAGTGGGCGCACATCAGAAAATGTGGAGAGCCCAGCAGTTAGGGCCTGATGCCAGCGGGCCCTCATCACCGAGGGGAGGAGGCTCCCATCCCGCTCCAACTGCAACCAGAGGGCTCACTTGGCCAAGGCGATGTGTGCCAGCCAGGCAGGAGTGACCTCACAGCAGAGAGCCCACCTCCCAGAAGTGTGAGGTATCCAGCCAGGATCAGACTCTCACCAGAGGGCCCACATCACCAAGGGGATGGGATCCAGGCAGGAGTGTCCTCACACCAGTGGGGCCACATCACTAAAAGGTGAGGAAACCGGCACATGTAGCCTCAAACCACAGGACCTACATCACCAACGGGGGAAGTGAGGAAGGCAGGAGGAGCCTCACAACACAGGGCACAAAGAATAAAAAAGGTGAGGAATCCAGCAGTTGGAACCTCGCAGCAGGCGGCCCAGAGCACAGGGGCTATGGGATCTAGGCCTGAGTGAACTAACATCAGAGAGCCAACACCATGAAACTGTAAGGAACCCAGGCGTTGGGACCTCAGAGCAGAAGGCCCACATCCCAATGGGGATGGGAACCTGGCAGGAGTGTCCTGGCATCACTGGGCTCACATCAGAAAACGTGGGGAGCACAGCAGTTAGAACCTGACGTCAGAGGGCACTCATCACTGAGGAGAGGAGGCTCCCAGCAGGCTCCAACTGCCACCAGAGGGCCTACGTCTCCAAGGCAATGGGAGCAAGCCAGGCAGGATTTACCTAAGAGCCGAGGGCCCACCTCACAGAAGGGTGAGGAACCCAGTCAGGATCAGACTCTCACCAGAGGGCCCACATCACCAAGGGGATGGGAACCAGGCAGGAGTTTCCTCACACCATTGGGGCCACATCATTGAAAGGAGAGGAACCCAGCACATGTGGTCTCGAACCAGAGGACACACATCACCAAGGGGCTGGGAATGAGGCAGGTGTCTGGACGGGCACATTTAACTCTCATTTCCCACCAGGAAGAGGAATTAACCAAACGCTGAGCATGCCATGCCGGAACCAGATTACAGCCTGAAGCAAACCTGCGGTTTTGTGGCCAGCTCACAAGGAAGCAAGTTAAGAAAGGAAATCAGGGGCACTGTAATTCACAAACCTGCAGAGTTATAAATGACAGCTATTGTCAAAAATATATTGAAGTAAGGCTGCAAAGAGGACTTGAAAACGAGGCAGAATTGCAGGAATCAGATTTCAGGAGGTAGATTTGAATTGCATTTAAAGCATATGAAAAGCAGCAGATCTTTGACAGTGATGCACTTGGACAAAAAGAGCGTATGCATTTTTTCCTGAATACATTCATGAAAAAACGCATACGCCCTTTTTTGTCAACCAAGCACTCCAGCAATGGAAATCCGCACTACAATGAAGTCTCTTTTCCCATTCGTCAAAAGGGCCATCTGAAAAAAGTGTAAAAACAAGAAACACAGGACAGGCCATGGAGAACAGGGAGCCTTGTTATGCTGATGGGTGGGATGTCAATTGCCAACAGACACTCTGGAGATGTTTATGATGTATCCTGAAACATCTAAAAAACAAAGCTACAGAGCCTAGGTCACTTCCACTTATGGCTCTATAGCTTAGGAATATTAAAATCAACAAGACACAGCCAACACAAAATTTAGGGCTGCTGTGTTTACAAGAAACTTGAGTCCAGTGCACATTAAATATCCCAGAAAGAAAAAAATGGATAAAGAAGTTGTGCTACTTACGTACAATGGAATATCACTCAGCAATGAAATCAATGTCATCAGGCCTGTAGCAGCAAATTGAGTGAATTTAAGCACGATGATTCTAAGAGAAATATGTCACACAGAGAAAGATAGTTATCATAAGATATCACTAATAGAGGGAGTGTAAACTTGGCTCCACATGAACTGGATTACAAAACCGAACAGAGTCTCACATTTAGATAAAAAACTTATGCTTGCTTAAGGGGAAAGTTGAGTTGGGGTGCTGTATAAAACCAGAGATTGAAATTAGCACAGATACCTTTCCATAAGCCAAATATGTATTAGACAAGACCTACTCCTTGCTCAACGAAATAGACTCATCCATGGTGTATCACCTCACACTGGTTAGAATGGGCATCATCAGAAAAATCTACAAACAACAAATGCTGGAAAGGGTGTGGAGATATGGAACCCTCTTCTACTATTGTTGGGAATGTAAATTGATACAGTCACTGTGGAGAACATTACAGAGTTTCTTATAAAACTAACAATAGAATTACCATCTGATACAGCAATCCCACTACTGGTCATATACCCAGACAAAACCAAAAATTAAAAAACGACATTCAACGCAATGTTCATTGCATCACTATTTACAATATCCAGGTAATGGAAGCAACCTAAATGCCCACAGACAGACGAATGCATAAAGATGTGGTACATATATAAAATGGAATATTACTGAGCCATAAAAAGGAACGAAATTGGGTCACCGGTAGAGATGTTGATGGATCTAGAGACTGTCATACACAGTGAAGTAAGTCAGAAAGAGAAAAACAAAACAAATCTTGTATATTAATGCATATATGTGGAACCTAGAAAAATTGTACAGATGAACCGTTTTGCAAGGCAGAAATAGAGCAACAGACGTAGACAACGAACTTATGGACACCAAGGGGGGAAAGCTGTTGGGGGGATGGTGGTGGGAGGAGTTGAGATATTGGGATTGGCATGTATACATTTATATGTATAAAACAGATAACCAAAAAAAAACCTGCTGTATAAAAAATAAAATAAAATTCAAAATTAAAAAAAATAAAATTAAAAAAAGTAAAACAGAAAAAATATTCTGCCCTTCACATACATGTATTTATATGAATAAATTATTTCCATGCATATATCTGTAAATACAGAAAAGAGGAATAAAATCTACCTTGAACCAAAAACGAAAAAAAGAAAAAGAAAAACAGAACCCACCAGTTACACAGAGGAAATCCCTATCAGGGCAATTGCTCCAGTTGTAAACAATTCTGAAGTTGGTCAGTGGTGGGGAATCATCTCCCATTCAGCCAGCAGGCCCCACGCAACAAGCGTCCTCATTGCAAAGCTGGGGGACCGTGCCGAGGCATCTGTGAGTAAACGTGGGCCGAGCCCCAGGCCAGCTGCTGCTGAAATGTTCCCACCCTTCCCAGGTAAAACACCTGAATATGTACAAGGACTTGAAAGCCTAGAGGAAGGGCCATGGAGCCACACGAGCGACAGCATGCCGGCCGACTTGATGCCTGTAGGCCAGCCAGGATGGCCCTGGCCCTGGGTGCTCTTCTGGAAGCTTTCCATTTCCCTGCCTGAGATACCCCTCCTGTCCCGGCCCCCACTGCTTTCTTCCTTCCTCACCTCTGCCCAGGGAGGAATTCCAGCGGCAGGTATGGGTGACACATCCTCTTCTTTAGCAGGTGGCATCTTGGCAACTGCTGCAGAAAGTCCAGCAGAGCCCCACTCACACTGAGCCACCCACAAAGCCGTGGCCTCTCACTCCCTCCCACCAACCCAGCCCCGAGACTGTTGACAGGGCAGAGAAAATGGCGTCAGGCACAGCTGCAGGGGCTCTTGCTGCCTGGAGTGGTGTTTATATCGATCTCAACCCAGGCACACCTGGGGAGATCTGGCCGGCACGGTCAGGCTGCCCAGGTCAGCCTATCATCACCCCTCAGGGTCTCACAGTTGCAGAAAATGGAACTTGCTGAATCGGCCAGGTCCAAGGAACAGGTGTGGGCTCTTGAGAGTCAGGATAGACAAGGGGCTGTAGCTCTGGCTTGTTTTCTAATCATTTTATCTGGCCCATGAGTGGGAGACAACTTCAAGAAAACCCTCTCCTAATGAGAGGAACCCAGGAGTCAGGGAGAGGAGGGGTGGGTGGTGGGTTTAGACAGAGTCCTGGTGCCCCGGGTGCAGTGGAAGCCTCTGGAAGACCAGGTGGAGGGAGGCCGCACAGAGTGATCCCCAAGGTCACAGACCTTTTGGAGCTGCTGTTTGTTAGTTCAAGTACTGCTCTGAGGTGCTCTGTGTCAGATCTGAGCGACAGGTGAGCTGGGAGTGCTTTGCAATGTGCACTATGTGCACGGTTCCTGTTTGCCCAGACTTGCCATTGTACCTGCAAGGGTAGCTCTATATCCTGGGAGGGACCTGACCACGAGAACCCCATGGGCTGCAGGGTACCTGCCCAGGGAACACCATATCCTGGGAGGGGCCTGACCACGAGGGCCCTGTGTCCTGGGGTGGGGGTGGGGTACCTGCCTGGGTAAGCTCCATATCCTGGGATTGGCCTGACCTTGAGAGCCCCATGGGCTGCAGCAGTCAAGGTAACGGATGTCAGGAGAGTCAGTGAAGCCACCGAGGATATACCTCTAGTAGTTCCTAAATCCTATACCCTGCTGGTCATTCTACCAACAACCAGGACTTGGTATTCTGTATTAGTCTTCAATGAAGCCTTCTTTTACACTTTTTTCACATGGCCCGTTTGACCGGGGGGCAGTGAGGCTTCATTGTAGTGCAGATTTCCTTTACACGCTTGCTTGGTTGGCCAAAAAGTGCATATGTGTTTTTTCCTGAATATAGTCAGGAAAAAACCCATATGCACTTTTTGGCCAAGTGCATCATTGTCGACATTCTGCCTCTTTTCCTATGCTTTAAGTGCAATTCCAGTCTACCCGCTGAAATCGTTTTCCTGAAATTCTGCACTGCTTTAAAGCCCTCTTCACAGACTTACTTGAATATATTTTTGGACGATAGCTATCATTCATAACTCTGCAGGTTTGTGGACTACAGTCCACTTGAGCTCTTTTCTTCAACACGCTTTCTTGTGAGCTGACCGCAAAACCGCAGGATTGCTTCAGGCCCTAATCTGTTTCTGGCAGGGCATGCTGAGCCTTTGGTTAATTCCTCTTCCTGGTGGGAAATGAGCGTTCCATTTGCCCGTTCAGACACCTACAGCTAGTCTCTCATTGGTTCTCCCTATTCCTATTCATCTTGCGCAGAAATTGCAAACTGTGCCAAACAGGAGGTTAAAGGCACAGACTCTCCAAGAGGGGAGAGTGTTGGTAAACCGTCTGGAATGGCGAACCCGAGTACCAGGGGACGAAAACTGCGATGCATTTGAAAACGTTTCCCAATGACATGGTGGACCGTACTCTGCGTTTCCCATGCATGTTTTAGCTGAAGGAAGACTCCCTTAAACCTGGAGAGTTGAGACCCATGGAATGGGTACCATGCAGTATGACTTCAAAGGGTCTGCATTTGCTCACCGAACCTCACCAATGCCATCAGCCCGAAGTGTCCAGCCTTATGTCTCACCCTAACCCTTACTCGAAGCCTTGCCCTAATCCGTCCCGTAATCCTAACCCATACGCAAACACTAACCCGTATCCTAACACGTACGCTCATCCTAAACAGTTGTCGTACCCTAACCTGTACCCTAAACCGTCCCCATCCCCTAACCCTAACAAACCATAACCCTAACACTTACCCAAAGCCTTACCCTAAACCGTTCCCTAATCCTAACCCGTACGTTAACACTAACTCATACCCTAACATGTACGCTCACCCTAAACCATTGTCGTACCCTAACCTGTACCCTAAACTGTCCCCGTCCCCTAAACATAACACTAACCCTAACCCTAAACCTAACCCTTACCCGAAGCCTTACCGTAACCCGTCCCCTAAAACTAACCTGGGCCCTAACACTAACCCATACCCTAACACGTACACTCACCCTAAACCGTTGGCGAACCCTAACCTGTACCCTAAACTGTCCCCATCCCTGTCCTCTAACACTAACCCTAACCCTTACCCGAAGCGTCACCCTAATCCGTCCCATAATCCTAAACCGTACGCTAAAACTAACCCGTGCCCTACCACATACGCTCACCTGAAAACGTTGTCGTACCCTAACCTGTACCCTAAACCGTCACCGTCCCCTAATCCTAACCCTAACCCTTACCCAAAGCCTTACCCTAACCGTCGCATAATCCTAACCCGTACGCTAACACTAACTGTACCCTAACACGTATGCTGACCCTAAACCGTTGTCGTACCCTAACCTGTACCCTAAACAATCCCCGTCCCCTAACCCTAACCCTAACCCTAACCCTAACCATTAAGCGAAGCCTTACCCTAACCCGTCCCTAATCCTAACCCGTACGCTAACACTAACACGTACCCTAACACATACGCTCACACTAAACCCTTGTTGTACCCTAACCTGTACCCTAAACCGTCCCCGTACCTTACCCTAACCCTAACCCTAACCCTAACCCTAAACCTTACCTGAAGCCTTGCCCTAACCCGTCCCCTAATCCTAACATGGACGCTAACACTAACCCGTACCCTAACATGTACGCTCACCCTAAACCGTTGTCGTACCCTAACCTGTACCCTAAACCGTCACCGTCCCCTAACCCTAACCCTAACCCTAACACTTACACGAAGCCTTACACTAACCCGTCCCCTAATCCTAACCCGTACTCTAACAATAACCCGTACTCTAACACGTACACTCACGCTAAACCGTTGTCTTACCCTAACCTCTACCCTAAACCGTCACTGTCCCCTAACACTAACCCTAATCCTAACCCTTAACCGAAGCCTTACCCTAACCCGTCCCCTTATCCTAACCAGTACACTAACACTAACCCGTAACCTAACACGTACGCTCACCCTAAACCGTTGTCGTACCCTAACCTGTACCCTAAACCGTCCCCGTCCCCTAACCCTAAACCTAACCTTAACGCTAATCCTAAACCTTACCCGAAGCCTTACCCTAAACCGTTCCCTAATCCTAACCCGTATGCTAAAACTAACCCGTACCCCAACACGTACGCTCACACTAAACCGTTGTTGTACCCTAACCTGTATCCTAAACCGTCCCTGTCACCGTCCCCTAACACTAACCCTAACCCTAACCCTAACCCTTAGCCGAAGCCTTACCCTAAACCGTCCCCTAATCCTAACCCGTAGGCTAACACTAACCCGTACCCTAACACGTACGCTCACCCTAAACCGTTGTCGTACACTAACCTGTACCCTAAACCGTCCCCGTCACCTAACACTAACCCTAACCCTAACCCTAACGCTAACCCTTACCCGAAGCCTTACCCTAAACCGTTCCCTAATCCTAACCCGTACGCTAACACTAACCCGTGCCCTAACATATACAGTCATCCTAAACCGTTGTCGTACGCTAACCTGTATCCTTAACCGTCCCCGTCCCCGTCCCCTAACCCTAAACCTAACCCTAACCCTTACCCGAAACCTTACTCTAACCTGTCCCATAATCCTAACCCGTACGCTAACACTAATCCATACCGTAACACGTATGCTCACCCTAAACCGTTGTCGTACCCTAACCTGTACCCTAAACCGTTCCCATCCCCAAACCCTAACCCTAAACCTAACCCTAACCCTAAACCTTACCTTAAGCCTTACGCTAACCCGTCCCCTAATCCGAACACGTACGCTAACCATAACCCGTACCCTAACACGTACGCTCACCCTAAACCGTTGTCGTACCCTAACCTGTACCCTAAACCGTCCCCGTCCCCTAACCCTAACCCTAAACCTAAGCCTAACCCTTAACCGAAGCCTTACCCTAACCCGTCCCCTAATCCGAACCCGTATGCTAACACTAACCCGTACTCTAACACGTACACTCACCCTAAACCGTTATCGTATGCTAACCTGTACCCTAAACCGTCCCCGTCCCCGTCCCCTAACCCTAACGCTAACCCTAACACTAACCCTTACCCGAAGCCTTACACTAACCCGTCCCCTAAACCTAACCCGTACGCTAACACTAAAACGTGCGCTACCACGTACGCTCACCATAACCTGTTGTCGTACACTAAAGTGTACCCTAAACCGTCCTCTTCCCCGTTCCCTAAACCTAAACCTAACCCTAACAATGACCTTACCAGAAGCCTTACCCTAACCCATCCCATAATCCTAACCCGTACGCTAACAATAACCCGTACTCTAACACGTACACTCACGCTAAACCGTTGTCTTACCCTAACCTCTACCCTAAACCGTCACTGTCCCCTAACACTAACCCTAATCCTAACCCTTAACCGAAGCCTTACCCTAACCCGTCCCCTTATCCTAACCAGTACACTAACACTAACCCGTAACCTAACACGTACGCTCACCCTAAACCGTTGTCGTACCCTAACCTGTACCCTAAACCGTCCCCGTCCCCTAACCCTAACACTAACCCTAACCCCAACCCTAACCCTAACCCCAACCCGAAAACTTATCCGAAGCCTTACCCTAACCCATCACTTATTCCTAACCCGTACGCTAACACTAACCCGTACCCTAACACTAACCCGTACCCTAACACGTACGCTCAAACTAAACCGTTGTGTACCATAACCTGTACCCTAAACCATCCCCGTACACTACCCCTAACCCTAACCTAAACCTAGCCCTTACTCGAAGCCTTACCCTAATCCGTCCCCTAATCCTAACCCATAAGCTAACACTAAATGATACCCTAACACGTACGCTCACCCTAAACCGTTGTTGTACCCTAAACTGTACCCTAAACCGTTCCCGTCCCCGTCCCCCAACCGTAAACCTAACCCTAAACCTAATCCTTACCCGAAGCCTTACCCTAACCCGTCCCATAATCCTAACCGTATGCTAACACTAACCCGTACCCTAACACGTACGCTCACCCTAAACAGTTGTCGTACCCTAACCTGTACCCTAAACCGTCCCCGTCACCTAACCCGAACCCTAACCCTAGCACTAACTCTAACCCTTACCCGAAGCCTTACACTAACCCGTCCCCTAATCCTAACCCGTACGCTAACACTAAACCGTACCCAAACACGTACGCTCACCCGAAACATTTGTCGTACACTAACCTGTACCCTAAACCGTCTGCGTCCCCCTCACCCTAACCCTAACCCTAACCCTAACCCTTACACGAAGCCTTACCCTAAACCGTCCCCTAATCCGAACCCGTATGCTAACACTAACCCGTGCCCTAACACGTACACTCAACCTGAACAGTTGTCGTACCCTAAACTGTACCCTAAACCGTCCCCATTCCGTAACCCTAACCCTAACCCTAAACCTAACCATAAAACTTACCCAAAGCCTTACACTAATCCTTTCCCTAATCCAAATCCATACGCTAACACTAACCCGTACCCTAATACATGCGCTCACCCTAAACCGTTGTCGTACCCTAAACTGTACCCTAAACAGTCACTGTCCCCTAATTCTAACCCTAACGCTAATCCTAACACTTACCCGAAGCCTTACACTAACCCGTCCCCTAATCCTAACCCATACGCTAACACTAACCCATACCCTAACATGTACGCTCACCCTAATCCATTGTCGTACCCTAACCTGTACCCTAAACAGTCCCCGTCCCCTAACCCTAACACTAAACCTAATCATTACCCGAAGCCTTACCCTAACCTGTCCCCTAATCCTAACCCGTACGCTAACGCTAACCAGTACCCTAACACGTACCCTCACTCTAAACCGTTGTCGTACCCTAACCTGTACCCTAAAACGTCCCCATCCCCTAACCCTAACCCAAACCCTAACCCTTACCCGAAGCCTTCCCCTAACCCGTCCACTAATCCTAACCCGTACGCTAACACTAACCCATACCCTAACACGTATGCTCACCCTAAACCGTTGTCGTACCATAACCTGTACCCTAAACCGTCCCCGTCCCCTAACCCTAACCCTAAACCTAACCCTAAACCTAACCCTTACCCGAAGCCTTACCCTAACCCGTCCCCTAATCCTAACCTGTACGCTAACACTAACCCGTACCCTAACAAGTACACTCACCCTAAAACGTTGTCATACCCTAATCTGTACCCTAAACCGTCCCCTAACCCTAACCCTAAACCTAACCCTTACCCGAAGCCTTACCCTAACCCGTCCTCTAATCCTAAACCGTACACTAACAGTAAACCGTGCCCTAACACCTACGCTCACCCTAAACCGTTGTCGTACCCTAACCTCTACCCTAAACCGTCCCCGTCCCCTAAACCTAATCCTAACCCTAACCCTAACCCTTAACCGGAGCCTTACACTAACCCGTCCCGTAATACTAACCCGTACGCTAACTCTAACCCATACCCTAACACGTACGCTCACCCTAAACCGTTGTCGTACCCTAACCTGTATCCTAAACCATCCCCGTCTCCTAACCCTATCCCTAACCCTAACCCTAACCCTTACCCGAATCCTTACCCTAACACGTCCCCTAATCTAAACTGTACGCTAACACTAACCCGTACCCTAACACGTACACTCACCCTAACCATTGTCGTACCCTAACCTGTACCCTAAATCGTGCCCATCCCCTAACCCTTACCCGAAGCCTAACCCTAACTGTAAACCTTACCCGAAGCCTTACACTAACTCGTCACCTAAAACTAACCGTATGCTAACACTAATCCGTGCCCTAACACGTACGCTCACCCTAAAGCGTTGTCGTGCACTAACCTGTACCCTAAACCGTCCCCGTCCCCTAACACTAGCCCTAAACCTAACCCTAACACTAACCCTAACCCTTACCCGAAGCCTTACCCTAACCCGTCCCCTAATCCTGACCCGTACCCTAACACTAACCCGTACCCTAACACGTACGCTCACCCAAAACCGTTGTCGTACCCTAACCTGTACCCTAAACCGTCCCTGTCCCCTAACCCTAACCCTAACCCTAACCCTTACCTGAAGCCTTACACTAACCCGTCCCCTGAACGTAACCTGTACGCTAACACTAACCAGTACCCTAACACGTATGCTCACCCTAAACATTTGTCGTACATTAACCTGTACCCTAAATCGTCCTAGTCCCCTAACCCTAACCCTAACCCTAACCCTAACCCTTACCCTAAGCCTTACCCTAACTCGTCCCCTAACCCTAACCCGTACGCTAAGACTAACCCCTATCCTAACACGTACGCTCACCCTAAACCGGTTTCGACACTAACCTGTACCCCAAACCGTCCCTGTCCCCTAAACCTAACCCTAACCCTAACCCTAATCCTAACCCTTACCGGAAGCCTTACCCTAAACCGTTCCCTAATACTAACCCGTATGCTAACACTAACCCGTACCATAACACCTACGCTCACCCTAAACCGTTGTCGTACCCTAACCTGTACCCTAAACCGTCCCTGTCCCCGTCCCCTAACACTAACCCTAACCTTAACCCTAACACTTACCCGAAGCCTTACCCTAACCCGTCACCTAATCCTAACCCGTACGCTAACACTAAACTGTACCCTAACCCGTACGCTCACCCTAAAACGTTGTTGTACCCTAACCTGTACCCTAAACCATCCCCGTCACCTAAGCCTAACCCTAATCCTAACCCTAACCCTAACCCTTACCCAAAGCCTTACCCTAACCCGTCCCCTAATCCTAACGTGTACGCTAACACTAACCCGTACCCTAACACGTACGCTCACCCTAAACCGTTGTCATACGCTAACCTGTACCCTAAAACTTCCCCGTCCCCTAACCCTAACCTTAACCATAACCCGAACCCTAACGCTTACCAGAAGCCTTACCCTAACCCGTCCCCTAATCCTAACCCGTACGCTAACACTAACCCGTACCCTAACACATACGCTCAACCTAAACCTTTGTCGTACCCTAACCTGTACCCTAAACAATCCCTGTCCCCTAACCATAACCCTAACCCTACCTCTAAACCTAAACCTTACCCGAAGCCTTACCCTAACCCGTCCCCTAATCCTAACCCGTTAGCTAACACTAACTTGTACACTGACATGTACGCTCACCCTAAACCGCTGTCGTACCCTAACCTGTACCCTAAACCATCCCGGTCGCCTAACCCTAAACCTAACCCTAACCCTAACCCTAACCCTTACCCGAAGCCTTACCCTAACACGTCCCATAATCGTATCCCGTACGCTAACACTAACCCGTGCCCTAACACATACTCTCACACTAAACCGTTGTTGTAACCTAACCTGTACCCTAAAATGTCCCCTTCCCCTAATCCCTAACCCTAACCCTAATCCTAACCCTTACCCGAAGCCTTACCCTAACCTGCCCCCTAATCCTAACCCGTACGCTAACTCTAACCCGTACCGTAACACGTACGCTCACGCTAAATCGTTGTCATACACTAACCTGTACCCTAAACCGTCCGCGTCCCTGTCCTCTAAACCTAACCCTAACCCTAACCCTAACCCTTACCCGAAGCCTTACCCTAACCCGTCCCCTAATCCTAACCCATACGCTAACACTAACCCGTACCCTAACACTTACGCTCACCCTAAACCGTTGTTGTGCACTAACCTGTACCGTACACCGTCCTTTGCCCCGAACCCTAACCCTAACCCTAACCCTAACACTAACGCTTACCCGAAGCCTTACCCTAACCCGTCCCCTAATCGGAACCCGTACGCTAACAATAACCCGTACACTAACACGTACGCTCACCCTAAATTTTTGTCGTACCCTAATCTGTACCCTAAACCGTCCACATCCCCTAACCCTAACCCTAAACCTAACCCTAACTCTAAACCTTACCTGAAGCCTTACCCTAAACCGTCCCCTAAACCGAACCCGTACGCTAACAATAACCCGTACACTAACACGTACGCTCACCCTAAACGGTTGTCGTACCCTAACCTGTACCCTAAACCGTCCCTGTCCCCGTCCCCTAACCCTAACCATAAGCCTTACCCTAACCCATCCCCTAATCCGAACCGTACGCTAACACTAACCCGTACCCTAACCGTACACTCACCCTAAACAGTTGTCGTACGCTAACCTGTATTCTAAACTGTCCCCGTCCCCGTCCCCTTACCCTAAACCTAACCCTAACACTAACCCTTACCCGAAGCCTTACCCTAAACCGTTCCATAATCCTAACCCGTACGCTAACACTAAACCGTGCGCTACCACGTAGGCTCAGCATAAACTGTTGTCATACACTAACCTGTACCCTAAACCGTCCCTGTCCCCGTCCCCTTCCCCTAACCCTAACCCTAACCCTTACCCAAAGCCTTACCCTAACCCGTCCCCTAATCATAAACCGTAGGCTAACACTAACCCGTACCCTAACACGCACACTCACCCTAAACCGTTTGCGTACACTAACCTGTACCCTAAACCGTCCCCGTCCCCTAAACCTAACCCTAACCCTAACCCAAACCCTTACCCAAAGCCTTACCCTAAACGGTCCCATAATCCTAACCCGTACGCTAACACTAACAAGTACCCAAACACGTACGCTCACCATAAACCGTTGTCGTACCCTAACCTGTACCCTAAACTCTCCCCGTCCCCGTCCCCTAAACTTAACCCTAACCCTAACCCTTACCCAAAGCCTTACACTAACCCCTCCCCTAATCCTAACCCGTACGCTAACACTAAACCATACCCTAACACGTACACTCACCCTAAATCGTTGTTGTACCCTAACCTGTACCCTAAACCGTCCCCGTCCCCGTCCCCTAACCTTAAACCTAACCGTAAACTTAACCCTTACCCGAAGCCTTACCCTAACACGTCCCCTAATCATAACCCGTACGCTAACACTAACCCGTACCCTAACACGTATGCAACCCGAAACCGTTGTCGTAACCTAACCTGTACCCTAAACCATCCCCGTCCCCTAACCCTAAGCCTAAACCTAACCCTAACCCTAACCCTTACCCGAAGCCTTACCCTAACCCGTCATCTAATCCTAACCCGTACGCTAACACTAACCCGTACCCTAACATGTACGCTCACCCTAAACCGTTATCTTACCCTATCCTGTACCCTAAAGTGTCCCCGTCCCCTAACCCTAACCCTCACCCTAACCTTTACCCAAAGCCTTACGCTAACCCGTCCCCTAATCCTAACCTGTACGCTAACACTAACCCGTACCCTAATACGTGCGCTCACCCTAAACCGTTGTCATACCCTAAACTGTACCCTAAACAGTCCCCGTCCCCTAACCCTAACCCTAACCCTAACCCAAACACTTACCCGAAGCCTTACCCTAACCCGTCCCCTAATGCTAACCCGTACGCTAACACTAACCCGTACCCTAACACATATGCTCACCCTAAACCGTTGTCGTACGCTTACATGTACACTAAACCGTCCCCGTCCCCTAACCCTAACCCTAACCATGACCCTAACCATTACCCGAAGCCTTACGCTAAACCGTCCCCTAATCCTAACCCGTATGCTAACACTAACCCATACCCTAACACGTACGATCACCATAATCCATTGTCGTACCATAACCTGTACCCTAAACTGTCCCCGTCCCCTAACCCTATCACTAACCCTAATCCTAACCCTTACCCGAAGCCTTAACCTAACCCCTCTCCTACTCTAACATGTACGCTAACACTAACCCGTACCCTAACACGTACGCTCACCCTGAACCGTTGTCGTACCCTAACCTGTACCCTAAACCGTCCCCGTGCCCTAACCCTAACCCTAACGCTAACCCTAACTCTAACACTTACCCGAAGCCTTACCCTAACCCGTCCCGTAATCCTAACCCGTACGCTAACACTAACCCGTACCCTAACACGTACGCTCACCCTAAAACCTTGTCGTACCCTAACCTGTACCCTAAATCGTCCCTGTCCCCTAACCCTAACCCTAACCCTAACCTTAAACCTTACCCGAAGCCTTACCCAAACCGGTCCCCTAAACCTAACCCGCACGCTAACACTAACCCGTGCCCTAACACGTACGCTCACCTGAAACATTTGTCGTACACTAAGCTGTACCCTAAACCGTCCCCATTACCTAACACTAACCCGAACCCTAACCATAACCCTAAACCTTACCCGAAGCCTTACCCTAACCCGTCCCCTAATCCTAACCGTACGCTAACACTAATCCATGCCCTAACACGTATGCTCACCCTAAAGCGTTGTCGTACCCTAACCTGTACCCTAAACCGTTCCTGTCCCCGTACCCTAACCCTAACCCTAACCCAAACCCTAACCCTTACCCGAAGCCTTACACTAACCCATCCCATAATCCTAAACGCTACGCTAACACTAACCCGTGCCCTAACACGTACGCTCACCCTAAACCGTTGTCGTACATTAACCTGTACCCTAAATCGTCCCTGTCCCCTAACCCTAACCCTAACCCTAATCCTTACCCGAAGCCTTACCCTAACTCGTCCCCTAATTCTAACCCGTATGCTAACACTAACCTGTATCCTAACACATACGCTCACCCTAAAACTTTGTCGTACACTAAGCTGTACCCTAAATCGTCCCCATCCCCTAACCCTAAACCTAACCCTTACACAAAGCCTTACCCTAACCCGTCCCCTAATCCTAACCCGTACGCTAACACTAACCCGTAACCTAACCCGTACGCTCAACCTAAACCGTTCTCGTACACTAACCTGTACCCTAAACCGTCCCGTCCCTGTCCCCTAACCCTAGCCCTTACCCGAAACCTTACCCTAACATGTCCCCTATTCCTAACCCGTACGCTAACACTATCCCGTACCCTTACACGTACGCTCACATTAAAACGTTGTCGTACACTAACCTGTAACCTAAACCGTCTCCGTCCCCTAACCCTAACGCTAACCCTAAACCTAACCCATACCCGGAGCCTTATCCTAACCTGTCCCCTAATCCTAACCCGTACGCTAAGACTAACCCTTGCCCTAACACGTACGCTCACCCTAACCCGTTGTCGTACCCTAACCTGTACCCTAAACCGTCCCTCTACCCTAACCCTAACCCTAACCCTTATCCTAACCCTAAAGCTTACCCGAAGCCTTACCCTAACCCGTCCCATAATCCTAACCCGTACGCTAACACTAACCCGTACCCTAACATGTACGCTCACCCTAAACTGTTGTCGTACACTAAACTGTACCCTAAACCGTCCCTGTCCCTGACCATTAACACTAACCCTAACCCTAACCCTAACCCTTACCCGACGCCTTACCCTAACCCGTCCCATAATCCTAACCCGTACGCTAACACTAACCCGTACCCTAACATGTACGCTCACCCTAAACTGTTCTCGTACCCTAACCTGTACCCTAAACCGTCCCTGTCCCCGACCCTTAACCCTAACCCTAACCCTAACCCTAACCCTTACCTGACGCCTTACCCTAACCCGTCCCTAAATCCTAACCCGTACGCTAACACTAACCCGTACCCTAACACGCACGCTCACCCTAAACCGTTGTCGTACCCTAACATGTACCCTAAACCGTCCCCGTCCCCTAACCCTAACCTTAACCCTAAACCTAAACCTAACCCTTACCCGAAGCCTTACCATAACCCGTCTTCTAATCCTAACCCGTACGCTAACAGTAAACTGTGCCCTAACATGTACGCTGAACCTAAACCATTGTCCTACCCTAACCTGTACCCTAAACCATCCCCCTCCCCTAACCCTAACCCTAACCCTAACCCTAACCCTTACACCAAGCCTTACCCTAACCCGTGCCCTAATCCTAACCCGTACGCTAACACTAACCCATACCCTAACACGTACGCTCACCCTAAACCGCTGTCGTACACTAACCTGTACCCTAAACCGTCCCCGTCCCCTAACCCTAACCCTAAACCTAACCCTTACCCGAAGCCTTACCCTAACCCGTCCCCTAATCCTAACCCGTAAGCTAACACTAACCCGTGCCCTAACACGTACGCTCACCCTAAAGTGTGGTTGTACCCTAACCAGTACACTAAACCGTCCCCGTCCCCGTTCCCTAACCCTAACCCTAACCCAAACCCTAAGCCTTACCCGAAGCCTTACCCTAACCCGTCTCATAATCCTAAACGATACGCTAAAACTAACCCATGCCCTAACACATACGCTCACCCTAAACCGTTGTCGTACCCTAACCTGTACCCTAAACCGTCCCCGTCCCCTAACCCTAACCCTAATCCTTACCCGAAGCCTTACACTAACCCGTCCCCTAATCCTAACCCATACGCTAACTCTAACCCGTATCCTAACACGTACGCTCACCCTAAACCATTCTCATACACTAACCTGTACCCTAAACCATCCCCGTCAACTAACCTTAACCCTAACCCTTACCCGAAGCCTTACCATAACCCGTCCTCTAATCCTAACCCGTACGCTAACAGTAAACTGTGCCCTAAAATGTACGCTCAACCTAAACCATTGTCCTACCCTAACTTGTACCCTAAACCGTCCCCGTCCCCTAACCCTAACCCTAAACCTAGCCCTAAACCTAAACCTTACCCCAAGCCTTACCCTAACCCGACCCTTAATCCTAACCCGTACGCTAACACTAACCCATACCCTAACACGCACGCTCACCCTAAATCTTTGTCGTACCCTAACATGTACCCTAAACCGTCCCCGTCCCCTAACCCTAACACTAACCCTAACCCTAACACTTACCTGAAGCATTACACTAACCCGTCCCCTAATCCTAATCCGTACGCTAACACTAACCCGTGTCCTAACACGTACCCTCACCCTAAACCGTTGTCGTACCCTAACCTGTACCCTAAACCGTCACCGTCCCCTAGCCCTAACCCTAACCCTAACCCTTACGCGAAGCCTTACCCTAACCCGTCCCCAATCCTAACCCGTACGCTAACACTAACCCGTACCCTAACATGTACGCTCACCCTAAACGGTTGTCGTACCCTAAACTGTACCCTAAACCGTCCCTGTCCCTGACCATTAACCCTAACCCTAACCCTAACCCTAACCCTAACCCTTACCCGACGCCTTACCCTAACCCGTCCCATAATCCTACCCCGTACGCTAACACTAACGCGTACCCTAACACGTATGCTCACCCTAAACCGTTGTCGTACCATAACCTGTACCCTAAACCGTCCCCATCCCCTAAACTTAACCCTAAACCTCACCCTTACCCGTAGCCTTACCCTAACCCGTCCCCTATTCCTAACCTATACGCTAACTCTAACCCGTACCCTAACATGTACGCTCACCGTAAAGAGTTGTCGTACACTAACCTCTACCCTAAACCGTCCCCGTCCCCGTCCCCTAACCCTAACCCTAACCCTAACCCTTACCCGAAGCCTTACCCTAACAAGTCCCCAATCCTAACCCGTACGCTAACACTAACACATACCCTAACACGTATGCTCACCCTAAACCGTTGTCGTACCCTAACCTATACCCTAAACAGTCCCCGTACCCTAACCCTAACCCTAACCCTAACCCTTACCCGAAGCCTTACCCTAACCCGTCCCCTAATCCTAAACCGTACCTAACACTAAACCTTACCCTAACACGTACGCACACTCTAAACTCTTGTCATATCCTATCCTGTACCCTAAACCTTCCCCGTGCCCGTCCCCTAACCCTAACCCTAACCCTTACCCGAAGCCTTACCCTAACCTGTCCCCTAATCCTAACCCGTACGCTAACACTAACCCTTACCCTAACACGTACGCACACCCTAAACTGTTGTCAAATCCTATCCTGTACCCTAAACCTTCCCCGTTCCTGTCCCCTAACCCTAACCCTAACCCTTACCCGAAGCCTTACACTAACCTGTCCCCTAATCCTAACCCGTACGCTAACACTAACCCGTACCCTAACACATAGGCTCATTCTAAACCGTTCTGGTAAACTAACCTGTACCCTAAACCGTCCCCATCCCCTAACCCTAACCCTAACCCTTACCCGGAGCCTTACCCTAACCCTTCCTCTAATCCTAAACCGTACGCTAACACTAACCCGTACCCTAACATGTTCGCTCACCCTAAACCGTTATCTTAAACTAAGCTGTACCCTAAACAGTCCCCGTCTTCTAAACATAACCGTAACCCTAACCCTAACACTAACACTTACCCGAAGGCTTACCCTAACCCGTCCCCTAATCCTAAACCGTACGCTAACACTAACCCGTACCCTAACACGTACGCTCACCCTAAACCGTTGTCGTAGCCTAACCTGTACCCTAAACCCTCCCCATGCCCTAACACTTACCCTAACCCTAACCCTAACCTTAACCCTTACCCGAAGCTTAACCTAACCCGTCCCCTAATCCTAACCCGTTCGCTAACACTAACACATACCCTACCACGTACGCTCACCCTAAAGCAGTGTTGTACCCTAACGTGTACCCTAAACCGTTCCCGTGCCCTAACCCTAACCCTAACCCTAACCAAAACCCTAACCCTTACCCGGAGCCTTACCCTAACCCGTCCCCTAATCCTAACCCGTACGCTAACACTAACCTGTGCCTTAACACGTACGCTCAACCTAAACCATTGTCGTACACTAACCTGTACCCTAAACCGTTCCCTAACCCTAACCCTAACCCTAACCCTTACCCGAAGCCTTACCCTAACCCGTCCTCTAATCCTAACCTGTACGCTAACGGTAAACTGTGCCCTAACATGTACCCTCACCCTAAACCGTTGTCCTACCCTAACCTGTACTCTAAACCGTCCCCGTCCCCTAACCCTAACCAAAACCCTAACCCTAAACTTAACCCTTACTCGAAGCCTTACCCTAACCCGTCCACTAATCCTAACCCGTACGCTTACACTAACAATTATCCTAACACGTAAGCTCACCCTAAACCTGTGTCGTACCCTAACCTGTACCCTAAACCGTCCCCGTCCCCGTCCCCTAACCCTAACCCAAACCCTAACTCTTACCCGAAGCCTTACCGTAACCCATCCCATAATCCTAACCGATACGCTAAAACTAACCCATGCCCTAACACGTACGCTCACACTAAACCGTTGTCGTACCCTAACCTGTACGCTAAACCGTCCCCGTCCCGTAACCTTAACCCTAACCCTTACCCGAAGCCTTACCCTAACCCGTCCCTTAATCCTAACTCGTACACTAACACTAACACGTGCCCTAACACGTACGCTCAACCTAAAGCGTTGTCATACCCTAACCTGTACACTAAAGCGTCCCCGTCCCCTAACCCTAACCCTAACCCTAAGACTTACCCGAAGCCTTACCCTAACCTGTCCCCAAATCCTAACCCATACGCTAACACTAACCCATACACTAACACATACGCTCACCCTAAACCCTTGTTTTACCCTAACCTGTACCCTAAACTGTCCCCGTCCCCGTCCCCTAACCCTAACCCTAGCCCTAACCGTAACCCTTACCCGAAGCCTTACCCTATCCTGTCCCCTAATCCTAACCCGTACGCTAACACAAACCCGTACCCTAACATGTACGCTCAACCTAAACCATTGTCGTACCCTAACCTGTACCCTAAACCGTCCCCTAACCCTAACCCTTACCCGAAGCCTTACCCTAACCCGCCCTCTAATCCTAACCTGTACGCTAACAGTAAACTGTGCCCTAACATGTACGCTCACCCTAAACCGTTGTCCTACCCTAACCTGTACCCTAAACCATCCCAATCCCCGTCCACTAACCCTAACCCTAACCCTAACCCTTACCCTTATCCGAAGCCTTACCTTAACCCATCCCCTAATCCTAATCCGTACACTAACACTAACCCGTAAACTTACACGTACGCTCACCCTAAACCGTTGTCGTACACTAACATGTACCCTAAACCGTCCCCATACCCTAGCCCTAACCCTAACCCTAACCCTAACACTTACCCGAAACCTTACCCTAACTCGTCCCCTAATCCTAAGCCGTAGGCTAAAACTAACCCTTTCCCTAACACGTACGCTCACACTAAACTGTGGTCGTACCCTAACCTGTACCCTAAACCGCCCCATCCCCTAACACTAACCCTAAACCTAACCCTAATCCTAACCCTTACCCGAAGCCTTACCCTAACCCGTCCCATAATCATAACCCGTACGCTAACACTAACCCGTGCCCTAACACGTAGGCTCACCATAAATCATTGTCGTACCCTAACCTGTACCCTAAACCATCCCCATCCCCGTCCCCGTCCCCTAAACCTAACCCTAACACTTACCCGAAGCCTTACCCTAACCTGTCCCCTAATCCTAACCCTTACGCTAACACAAACCTTGCCCTAACATGTACACTCACCCTAAACCGTTGTCTTACCCTAACCTGTACCCTAAACCGTCCCTGTAACCTAACCCTAACACTAACACTAACCCTAAACCGAACCCTTACACGAAGCCTTCCCCTAACCCGTCCCCTAACCCTAAACCGTACGCTAACCCTAACCCGTACCCTAACACGTACGCTCACCCTAAACCGCTGTCGTACCCTAAACTGCACCCTCAACCGTCCCCGTCCCCTAACCCTAACCCTAACCCTAACCCATCCCCTAATCCTAACCCGTACGCTAACTCTAAGCCATACCCTAACACGTACGCTCACCCTAAACCGTTCTCGTACACTAACCTGTAACCTAAACCGTCCCCGTCCCCTAACCCTAAACCTAACCCTTACCCGAAGCCTTACCTTAACCCGTCCTCTAATCCTAACCCGTACGCTAACTCTAAGCCGTACCCTAACACGTACGCTCACCTTAAACTGTTGTCATATACTAACATGTACCCTAAACCGTCCCCGTCTAATAACCCTAACCCTAACCCTAACCCTAACCCTAACCCTAGCTTTTACCCGAAGCCTTACCCTAACCGGTCCCCTAATCCGAACCCGTATGCTAACACTAACCCGTACCCTAACACGTACGCTCAACCTAAACTTTTGTCGTGCCCTAACCTGTACCCTAAACCGTCCCCATCCCCTAACCCTAACCCTAACCCTAACCCTAACCCTAACCCTTACCCGAAGCCTTACCCTAACCCGTCCCCTAATCCTAAACTGTACGCTGACACTAACACATACCCTAACACGTACGATCACCCTAAACCGTTGTCGTAACCTAACATGTACCCTAAACCGTCCCCGTCCCCGTCCCGTAACCATAACGCTAAGCCTAACCCTGAAGCTTACCCGAAGCCTTACCCTAACCCGTCCCCAATCCTAACCCGTACTGTAACACTAACCCGTACCCTAACACGTACACTCACCCTAAACCGTTGTCGTACCCTAACCTATACCCTGAACCGTGTCCGTCCCCTAAACCTAACACTAAACCTAAACCTAACCCTAACCCTTACCCGAAGCCTTACCCTAACCCGTCCCCTAAACATAACCCGTACGAAAACACTAACACGTACCCTAACACGTACGGTCACCCTGAACCGTTGTCGTACACTAAACTGTACCCTAAACCGTCCCCGTCCCTTAACCCTAACCCTAACCCTAACCAAAACCCTAATCCTTACCCGAAGCCTTACCATAACCCGTCCCCTAATCCTAACCCATACATTAACACTAAACCGTAACCTAACACGTACGCTCAACCTAAACCGTTGTCGTACACTAACCTGTACCCTAAACCGTCCCTGTCCCCTACCCCTAACCATAACCCTAACCCTAACACTAACCCTTACCCGAAGCCTTACCCTAACCCGTACCCTAATCCTAACCCGTACGCTAACACTAACCCGTACACTAACACGTACGCTCACCGTAAACCGTTGTCGTACCCTAACTTGTAACCTAAACCGTCCCCGTCCCCTAACCCTAACCCTAACCCTAACCCTAACACTTACCCAAAGCCTTACCCTAACACGTCAACTAAACCTAAATCGTACGCTAACACTAACCCATGCCCTAACACGTACGCTCACCCTAAACCGTTGTCGTACACTAACCTGTACACTAAACTGTCCCTGTCCCCTAACCCTAACCCTAACCCTAACCCTAACCATTATGCAAAGCTTTACCCTAACCCGTCCCCCAATCCTAAACCATACGCTAACACTAACCCGTACCCTAACATGTACGCTCACCCTAAAGCATTCTCGTACCCTAAACTGTTCCCTAAACCATCCTCGTCCCCTAACCCTAACCCTAACCCTAACCCTAACCCTAGCTTTTACCCGAAGCCTTACACTAACCGGTCCCCTAACCCTAACCCGTACGCTAACACTAACCAGTACCCTAACATGTACGCTCACCCTTAACCATTGTCGTACCCTAACCTATACCCTAAACCGTCCCCGTCCCCTAACCTAACCCTAACCCTAACCCTTACGTGAAGCCTTACCCTAACCTGTCCCCTAATCCTAAACCGTACGCTGACACTAACGCGTACCCTAACACGGACGCTCACCCTAAAATATTGTCGTACACTAAACTGTACCCTAATCCATCCCCGTCCCCGTCCCCGTCCCATAACCCTAACCCTAACCCAAACCCTAACCCTAACCCTTACCCAAAGCCTTACCCTAATCGGTCCCCTAATTCTAACCCGTATGATAACACTAACCCGTACCCTAACACGTACTCTCACCCTAAACCGTTGTCGTACCCTAACCTATACCCTAAACCGTCCCCGTCCCCGTCCCCTATCCCTAACCCTAACCCTAACCCTGAAGCTTACCCGAAGCCTTACCCTAACCCGTCCCCTAATTCTAACCCGTACGGTAACACTAACCCATACCCTAACACGTACGCTCACCCTAAACGGTTGTCGTACCCTAACCTGTACCCTAAACCGTGTCCGTCCCCTAAACCTAACCCTAACCCTAACCCTAACCTTAACCCTTACCCGAAGCCTTACCCTAACCCGTCCCCTAATCCTAACCCGTACGCTAACACTAACACGTACCCTAACACTTACGGTCACCCTGAACCATTGTCGTACCCTAAACTGTACCCTAAACCGTCCCCGTCCCTTAACCCTAACACTAACCCTAACCCTAACCCTAACCCTAATCCTTACCCGAAGCCTTACCATAACCCGTCCCCTAATCCTAACCCGTACGCTAACACTAAACCGTAACCTAACACGTACGCTCACACTAAACCGTTGTCGTACCCTAACCTGTACCCTAAACCGTCCCTGGCCCCTAACCCTAACCCTAACACTAACCCTTACCCGAAGCCTAACACTAACCCGTCCCCTAATCCTAAGCCGTGCGCTAACAATTACCCATACCCCAACATGTACGCTCAACCTAAACCGTTGTCGTACCCTAAACTGTCCCCATCCCCTAACCCTAACCCTAACCCTAACCCTAACACTTACCCGAAGCCTTACCCTAACCCGTCCCCTAATCCTAACCCGTATGCTAACACTAACCCGTACCCTAACACGTACGCTCACCCTAAAACGTTGTTGTACCCTAACCTTTGCCCTAAACCATCCCCGTCCCCGTCCCCTAACCCTAGCGCTAACCCTTACCCAAAGCCTTACCCTAACACGTCCCCTAATCCTAACCCGTACGCTAACACTAAACCGTACCCTAACACGTACGCTCACTCTAAACCGTTGTCGTACCCTAAAATGTACCCTAAACCGTCCCCGTCCCCTAACCCTAACCCTAACCCTAACCCTGAAGCCTTACCCTAACCCGTCCCCTAATCCTAACCCGTACGCTAACACTAACCCGTACCCTAACACGTACGCTCACCCTAAACCGTAGTCGTACCCTAACCTGTACCCTAAACCATCGCCGTCCCCTAACCCTAACCCTAACCCTAATACCTTACCCGAAGCCTTACCCTAACCCGTCCCCTAATCCTAACCCGTACGCTAACACTAAACATACCCTAACACTTACGCTCACCCTAAACCGTTTACGTACCCTAACCTGTACCCTAAACCGTCCCCGTCCCCTACCTAACCCTAACCCTAACCCTAAACCTAACCCTTACCCGAAGCCTTACCCTTACCCGTCCCCTAATCCTAACCCGTACGCTAACAATAACACGTACCCTAAAACGTACGGTCACCCTAAACCATTGTCGTACCCTAAACTGTACCCTAAACCGTCCCCGTCCCTTAACCCTAACCCTAACCCTAACCCTAACCCTAATCCTTACCCGAAGCCTTAACATAACCCGTCCCCTAATCCTAACCCGTACACTAACATTAAATTGTAACCTAACATGTACGCTCACACTAAACCGTTGTCGTACCCTAACCTGTACCCTAAACCGTCCCCGTCCCCGAACCCTAACCGTAACCCTAACCCTATCACTAACGCTTACCCGAAGCCTAACACTAACCCGTCCCCTAATCCTAAGCCGTGCACTAACAGTAACACATACCCCAACATGTACGCTCACACTAAACCGTTGTCGTACCCTAACCTGTACCCTAAACCGTCCCCGTCCCCGTCCCCTAACCCTAAACCTAACCCTAACCGTAACACTTACCCGAAGCCTTACCTTAACACGTCCCCTAATCCTAACCCGTATGCTAACACTAACCCGTACCCTAACACGTACGCTCACCCTAAACCATTGTCCTAACCTAACCTGTACCCTAAACCGTCCCCGTCCCCGTCCCCTAAACCTAACCCTAACCCTAACCCTAACCATTCCCCGAAGCCTTACCCTAACCGTCCCCTAATCCTAACCCGTACGCTCACACTAACCCGTGCCCTAACAGGTACGCTCACCCTGAACCGTTGTCGTACCCTAACCTGTACCCTAAACCGTCCCCGTCCCCTAAACCTAACCCTAACCTCACCCTAATCCTAACCCTTACCCAAAGCCTTACCCTAACCCGTCCCCTAATCCTAACCCGTACACTAACACTAACCCGTGCCCTAAAACATACGCTCAACCTAAACCGTTGTCGTACCCTAACCTGTACCCTAAACCGTCCCCGTGCCCTAACCCTAACCCTAACCCTAACCCTAACCCTAAATCTAACCCTTACCCGAAGCCTTACCCTAACCCGTCCCCTAATCCTAACCCGTACGCTAACAATAACACATACCCTAAAACGTACGGTCACCCTGAACCATTGTCGTACCCTAAACTCTACCCTAAACCTTCCCCGTCCCTTAACCCTAACCCTAACCCTAACCCTAACCCTAACCCTAATCCTTTCCCGAAGCCTTAACATAACCCGTCTCCTAATCCTAACCCGTACGCTAATATTAAATCATAACCTAACACGTACGCTCACACTAAACCGTTGTCGTACCCTAACCTGTACCCTAAACCGTCCCTGTCCCCTAACCCTAACCGTAACCCTAACCCTAACACTAACCCTTACCCGGAGCCTAACACTAAACCGTCCCCTAATCCTAACCCGTACACTAACACTAAACCGTGCCCTAAAACATACGCTCAACCTAAACCGTTGTCGTACCCTAACCTGTACCCTATACCGTCCCCGTGCCCTAACCCTAACCCTAAGCCTAACCCTACCACTAAACCTTACCCGAAGCCTTACACTAAACCGTCCCCTAATCCTAAACCATACGCTGACACTAACACATACCCTAACACGTACGCTCACCCTAAACCGTTGTCGTACCCTAAACTGTACTGTAAACCGTTTCCATCCCCTAACCCTAACCCTAACCCTAACCCTAACCCTAACCCTTACCCGAAGCCTTACCCTAACCCGTCCCCTAATCCTAACCCGTACGCTAACACTAACCCGTACCCTAACACGTACGCTCACCCTAAACTGTTGTCGTACCCTAACCTGTTCTCTAAAGCTTCCCCATCCCCTAACCCTAAACCTAACCCTAACCTTACCCTTACCCTAACCTTTACCCGAAGCCTTACATTATCCCGTCCCCAATCCGAACCCGTAGGCTAACACTAACCCGTGCCCTAAAACGTACGCTCACCTAAACCGTTGTCGTACCCTAACCTGTACCCTAAAACGTCCCCTAACTGTAACCCTAACCCTAACCCTAACCCTTACCCGAAACATTACCCTAACCCGTCCCCTAATCCGATTCCGTACGCTAACACTAACCCGTACCCTAACACGTACACCCACCCTAAAACGTTGTCGTCCCCTAACCTGTACCCTAAACCGTCCCCGTCCCCTACCCTAACCCTAACACTAACCCTAACCCTAACCCTTACCCAAAGCCTTACCCTAACATGTCACTTAATCCTAACCCGTACGCTAACACTAACCCGTGCCCTAACACCTACGGTCACCCTAAACCTTTGTCGTACCCTAACCTATACCCTAAACCGTCCCTGTCCCCATCCCCTAACCCTAAACCTAAACCTAACACTAACCCTTACCCAAGGCCTTACCCTAACCCATCCCCTAAACCTAACCCGTATGCTAACACTAACCCGTACCCTAACACGTACACTCACCCTAAACCGTTGTCCTACCCTAACCTGTACCGTAAACCGTCCCCGTCCCCTAACCGTAACACTAACCCTAAACCTTACCCTTACCCAAAGCCTTACCCTAACCCATCACCTAATCCTAACCCGTACGCTAACACTAACCCGTGCCCTAACACGTACGCTCACCCTAAACCGTTGTTGTACCTTACCTGTACCCTAAACCGCCCCATCCCCTAACCCTAACCCTAAACCTAACCCTAATCCTAACCCTTACCCGAAGCCTTACCCTAACCCGTCCCATAATCATAACCCGTACGCTAACACTAACCCGTGCCCTAACACGTAGGCTCACCATAAATCATTGTCGTACCCTAACCTGTACCCTAAACCATCCCCATCCCCGTCCCCGTCTCCTAACCCTAACCCGAACCCTAACCCTAACCCTTACCCGAAGACTTACCCTAACCTGTCCCCTAATCCTAACACTTACGCTAACACTAACCCTTGCCCTAACAGGTACACTCACCCTAAACCGTTGTCTTACCCTAACCTGTACCCTAAACCGTCCCTGTACCCTAACCCTAACCCTAACACTAACCCTAAACCGAAACCTTACCCGAAGCCTTCCCCTAACCCGTCCCCTAATCCTAAACCGTACGCTAACCCTAACCCGTGCCCTAGCACGTACGCTCACCCTAAACCGCTGTCGTACCCTAACCCTAACCCTAACCCTAAACCTTACCCGAAGCCTTCCCCTAACCCGTCCCCTAATCCTAACACATACGCTAACACTAACCCATGCCCTAAAACGAATGCTCACCCTAAACCGCTGTCGTACATTAACCTGTACCCTAAACCGTCCCCGTCCCCGTCCCCTAACCCTAACCCTAAACCTAAACCTTACCCGAAGCCTTACTCAAACCCGTCCCCTAATCCTAACCCGTACGCTAACACTAACCCGTACCCTAACAGGTACGCTCACCCTAAAGCGTGGTCGTACCCTAACCTGTACACTAAACCGTCCCCGTCCCCGTTCCCTAACCCTAACCCTATCCCAAACCCTACCCCTTACCCGAAGCCTTACCCTAACCCGTCCCATAATCCTAAATAATACGCTAAAACTACCCCATGCCCTAACATACGCTCACCCTAAACCGTTGTCGTACCCTAACCTGTACCCTAAACCGTCCCTGTAGCCTAACCCTAACCCTAACCCTAACCCTAACCCTTACCCGAAGCCTTACCCTAACCCGTCCCATAATCCTACCCCGTATGCTAACACTAACCCGTACCCTAACATGTACGCTCACCCTAAACCGTTGTCGTACCATAACCTGTACCCTAAACCGTCCCCGTCCCCGTCCCCTAAACTTAACCCTAAACCTCACCCTTACCCGTAGCCTTACCCTAACCCGTCCCCTATTCCTAACCTATACGCTAACTCTAACCCGTACCCTAACATGTACGCTCACCCTAAAGAGTTGTCGTACACTAACCTCTACCCTAAACCGTCCCCGTCCCCGTCCCCTAACCCTAACCCTAACCCTAACCCTTACCCGAAGCCTTACCCTAACAAGTCCCCAATCCTAACCCGTACGCTAACACTAACACATACCCTAACACGTACGCTCACCCTAAACCGTTGTCGTACCCTACCCTATACCCTAAACAGTCCCCGTACCCTAACCCTAACCCTAACCCTAACCCTTACCCGAAGCCTTACCCTAACCCGTCCCCTAATCCTAACCCGTACGCTAACACTAAACCTTACCCTAACACGTACGCACACTCTAAACTGTTGTCATATCCTATCCTGTACCCTAAACCTTCCCCGTGCCCGTCCCCTAACCCTAACCCTAACCCTTACCCGAAGCCTTACCCTAACCTGTCCCCTAATCCTAACCCGTACGCTAACACTAACCCTTACCCTAACACGTACGTACACCCTAAACTGTTGTCAAATCCTATCCTGTACCCTAAACCTTCCCCGTTCCTGTCCCCTAACCCTAACCCTAACCCTTACCCGAAGCCTTACCCTAAACTGTCCCCTAATCCTAACCCGTACGCTAACACTAACCCGTGCCCTAACACATACGCTCACCCTAAAGCGTTGTTGTACCCTAACCTGTACCCTAAACCGTCCCCGTCCTCTAACCCTAACACTAACCCTAATACTAACCCTTACCCGAAGCCTTCCGTTAACCCGCCCCCTAATCCTAACCCGTACGCTAACGCTAACCCATACCCTAACACGTACGCTCACCCTAAACAGTTGTCGTACCCTAAACTGTACCCTAAACCGTCCCCATCCCCAAACCCTAACCCTAACCCTTACCCGAAGCCTTACACTAACCTGTCCCCTAATCCTAACCCGTACGCTAACACTAACCCGTACCCTAACACATAGGCTCACTCTAAACCGTTCTCGTACACTAACCTGTACCCTAAACCGTCCCCATCCCCTAACCCTAACCCTAACCCTTACCCGGAGCCTTACCCTAACCCGTCCTCTAATCCTAAACCGTACGCTAACACTAACCCGTACCCTAACATGTTCGCTCACCCTAAACCGTTATCTTAACCTAAGCTGTACCCTAAACAGTCCCCGTCGCCTAAACATAACCGTAACCCTAACCCTAACACTAACACTTACCCGAAGGCTTACCCTAACCCGTCCCCTAATCCTAAACCGTACGCTAACACTAACCCGTACCCTAACACGTACGCTCAGCCTAAACCGTTGTCGTAGCCTAACCTGTACCCTAAACCCTCCCCATGCCCTAACACTTACCCTAAACCTAACCCTAACCCTAACCCTTACCCGAAGCCTTACCCTAACCCATCACCTAATCGGAACCCGTACGCTAACACTAACCCATACCCTATCACGTACGCTCACCCTAAACCGTTGTTGTACCCTAACCTGTACCCTAAACCCTCCCCATCCCCTAACCCTAACCCTAAACCTAACCCTAACCCTAACCCTTACCCGAAGCTTATCCTAACCCGTCCCCTAATCCTAATCCATTCGCTAACCCTAACACATACCCTACCACGTACGCTCACCCTAAAGCATTGTTGTACCCTAACGTGTACCCTAAACCGTTCCTGTGCCCTAACCCTAACCCTAAACCTAACCCAAACCCTAACCCTTACCCGGAGCCTTACCCTAACCCGTCCCCTAATCCTAACCCGTACGCTAACACTAACCTGTGCCCTAACACGTACGCTCAACCTAAACCATTGTCGTACCCTAACCTGTACCCTAAACCGTCCCCTAACCCTAACCCTAACCCTAAACCTTACCCGAAGCCTTACCCTAACCTGTCCTCTAATCCTAACCTGTACGCTAACAGTAAACTGTGACCTAACATGTACCCTCACCCTAAACCGTTGTCCTACCCTAACCTGTACTCTAAACCGTCCCCATCCCCTAACCCTAACCCAAACCCTAACCCTAAACTTAACCCTTACTCGAAGCCTTACCCTAACCCGTCCACTAATCCTAACCCGTACGCTTACACTAACAATTATCCTAACACGTACGCTCATCCTAAACCTTTGTCGTACCCTAAACTGTACCCTAAACCGTCCCGTCCCCGTCCCCGTCCGCTAACCCTAACCCTAACCCTAACCCTTACCCGAAGCCTTACCCTAACCCGTCCCCTAATCCTAACCCGTACGCTAACACTAACACTTATTCTAACACGTACGCTCATCGTAAACCGTTGTCGTACCCTAACCTGTAACCTAAACCGTCCCCGTCCCCTAAGCCTAACTCTAACCCTAACCGTAACCTTTACCCGAAGCCTTACCCTTTCCTGTCCACTAATCCTAACCCGTACGCTAACACTCACCCTTGCCCTAACACGTACACTCACCCTAAACCGTTGTCGTACCCTAACCTGTACCCTAAACCATCCCTGTACCCTAACCCTAACCATAACCCTAACCCTAACACTTACCCGAAGCCTTACCCTAACCCGTCCCATAATCCTAACCCGTACGCTAACACTAACCCGTACCCTAACTCGTACACTCACCGTAAACCATTGTCATACCCTAACCTGTACCCTAAACCATACCCGTCCCCTAACCCTAACCCTAACCCTAACCCTATCCATTACCCGAAGCCTTACCCTAACCAGTCCCCTAAGTCTAACCCGTACGCTAACACTAACAAGTGCCCTAACATGTACGCTCACCCTAAAGCGTGGTCGTACCCTAACCTGTACCCTAAACCGTCCCCGTCCCCGTGCCCTAACCCTAACCCAAACCCTAACTCTTACCCGAAGCCTTACCGTAAACCATCCCATAATCCTAACCGATACGCTAAAACTAACCCATGCCCTAACACGTACGCTCAGCCTAAACCGTTGTCGTACCCTAACCTGTATGCTAAACCGTCCCCGTCCCGTAGCCCTAACCCTAACCCTAACCCGAAGCCTTACCCTAACTCATCCCCTAATCCTAACGCGTACGCTAACTCTAACCTGTACCCTAACACGTACGCTCACCCTAAACCGTTGTCATACACTATCCTGTACCCTAAACAGTCCCCTTCCCCTAACCCTAACCCTAACCCTAAGCCTAACACTTGCCCGAAGCCTTACCCTAACCACTTCCCTAATCCTAACCCGTACGCTAACACTAAATCGTACCCTAACACGTACGCTCACCCTAAACCTTTTGCGTACCCTAACCTATACCCTAAACCGTCCCCGTAACCTAACCCTAACTCTAACCCTAACCCTTACCCGAAGCCTTACCCTAACCCGTCCCCTAATCCTAACCCATACGCTAAAACTAACCCTTACCCTAACCCGTACGCGCACCCTAAACTGTTCTCATATCCTAACCTATACCCTAAACCTTCCCCGTCCCCGTCCACGTCCCCTAAACCTATCCCTAAGCCTAACCCTAACCCTTACCCGAAGCCTTACACTAACCCGTCCCCTAATCCTAACTCGTACGCTAACACTAACCCGTACCCTAACACGTACGCTCACCCTAAACCGTTGTCGTACCCTAACCTGTACCCTAAACCGTCCCCATCCCCTAACCCTAAATCTAACTCTAACCCTAACACTTACCCGAAGCCTTACCCTAACCCGTCCCCTAATCCTAACTCGTACACTAACACTAACATGTGCCCTAACACGTACGCTCAACCTAAAGAGTTGTCGTACCCTAACCTGTACACTAAACCGTCCCCGTCCCCTAACCCTAACCCTAACCCTAACCCTAAGACTTACCCGAAGCCTTACCCTAACCTGTCCCCAAATCCTAACCCGTACGCTAACACTAACCCATACCCTAACACGTATGCTCACCCCAAAACGTTGTCGTACACTAACCTGTACCCTAAACAGTCCCCTAACCCTAACCCTAGCCCTAACCCTAACCCTTACCCGAAGCCTTACCCTAACCCGTCCCCTATTCCTAACCCGTACGCGAACACTAACACGTACCCTAACACGTACGCTCACTCTGAACCGTTGTTGTACACTAAACTGGACCCTAAGCCGTCCCCGTACCTTAACCCGAACCCTAACCCTAACCCTAACCCTAACCCTAACCCTTACTCGAAGCCTTCCCATAACCCGTAACCTAATGCTAACCCGTACGTTAACACTAACCCGTAACCTAACACGTACGCTCAGCCTAAACCGTTGTCGTATCCTAACCTGTACCCTAAACCGTCCCTGTCACCTAACCCTAACTGTAAACCTAACCCTAACACTAACCCTTACCCGAAGCCTTTCCCTAACCCGTCCCCTAATCCTAACCCGTACGCTAACACTAACTTGTACCCTAAAACGTATGCTCACACTAAACAGTTGTTGTACCCTAACCTGTACCCTAAACCGTCCCCGTCCCCTAACCATAACCCTAACCCTTACCCGACGCCTTACCCTAATCCTAACCTGTACGCTAACATTAACCCGTACCCTAACACTAACCCGTACCCTAACATGTACACTCACCCTAAACAGTTGTCGTACACTAAACTGTACCCTAAACCGTCCCCGTCCCCTAACCCTAACCCTAACCATAACCCTAACCCTAAACCTTACCCGAAGCCTTACCCTAACGCATCCCCTACTCCTAACCCATACGCTAACACTAACCCATACACTAACACATACGCTCACCCTAAACCCTTGTTGTACCCTAACCTGTACCCTAAACTGTCCCCGTCCCCGTCCCCTAACCCTAACCCTAGCCCTAACCGTAACCCTTACCCGAAGTCTTACACTAACCCGTCCCCTAATCCTAAATCGTACGCTAACACTAACCCGTACCCTAACATGTACGCTCACCCTAAAGCTTTGTCGTACCCTAACCTGTACCCTAAACCGTGTCCGTCCCCTAACCCTAACCCTAACGCTAACCCTTACCCGAAGCCTTAGCCTATCCCGTCCCGTAATCCTCACCCGTACGCTAACACAAACCCGTACCCTAACACGTACGCTCACCCTAAACGGTTGTCGTACACTAACCTGTACCCTAAACCCTCCCCATCCCCTAACCCTAACCCTAAACCTAACCCTAACCCTAACCCTTACGCGAAGCCTTACCGTAACCCATCACATAAACCGAACCCGTACGCTAACACTAACCCATACCCTACCACGTACGCTCACCCTAAACCGTTGTTGTACCCTAACCTGTACCCTAAACCCTCCACATCCCCTAACCCTAACCCTAAACCTAACCCTAACCCTAACCCTTACCCGAAGCTTACCCTAACCCGTACCCTAATCCTAACCCGTTCGCTAACACTAACCCATACCCTACCACGTATGCTCACCTTAAACCGTTTTTGTACCCTAACCTGTACCCAAAACTGTTCCCGTGCCCTAACCCTAACCCTAACCCTAACCCTTACCCGAAGCTTACCCAAACCCGTACCCTAATCCTAACCCGTTCGCTAACACTAACCCGTACCCTAACACGTACGCTCACCCTAAACCGCTGTCGTACCCTAAACTGCACCCTCAACCGTGCCCGTCCCCTAACCCTAAACCTAAACCTAACCCGTCCCCTAATCCTAACCCGTACGCT
This sequence comes from Delphinapterus leucas, assembly GCF_059928025.1. Lineage (NCBI taxonomy): Eukaryota > Metazoa > Chordata > Mammalia > Artiodactyla > Monodontidae > Delphinapterus > Delphinapterus leucas. The sequence continues at coordinate 13,008,831 of NW_028322232.1, read as the reverse complement.
AACTCTAAGCCATGCCCTAACACGTACGCTCACCCTAAACCGTTGTCGTACCCTAACCTGTACCCTGAACCGTGTCCGTCCCCTAAACCTAACACTAAACCTAAACCTAACCCTAACACTTACCCGAAGCCTTACCCTAACCCGTCCCCTAAACATAACCCGTACGCGAACACTAACACGTACCCTAACACGTACGGTCACCCTGAACCGTTGTCGTACACTAAACTGTACCCTAAACCGTCCCCGTCCCTTAACCCTAACCCTAACCCTAACCCTAACCAAAACCCTAATCCTTACCCGAAGCCTTACCATAACCCGTCCCCTAATCCTAACCCATACATTAACACTAAACCGTAACCTAACACGTACGCTCACCCTAAACCGTTGTCGTACACTAACCTGTACCCTAAACCGTCCCTGTCCCCTACCCCTAACCATAACCCTAACCCTAACACTAACCCTTACCTGAAGCCTTACCCTAACCCGTGCCCTAATCCTAACCCGTACGCTAACACTAACCCGTACACTAACACGTACGCTCACCCTAAACCGTTGTCGTACCCTTACTTGTAACCTAAACCGTCCCCGTCCCCTAACCCTAACCCTAACCCTAACCTTAACACTTACCCAAAGCCTTACCCTAACACGTCAACTAAACCTAAATCGTACGCTAACACTAACCCATGCCCTAACACGTACGCTCACCCTAAACCGTTGTCGTACACTAACCTGTACCCTAAACTGTCCCTGTCCCCTAACCCTAACCCTAACCATTACGCAAAGCCTTACCCTAACCCGTCCCCCAATCCTAACCCGTACGCTAACACTAAACCGTACCCTAACATGTACGCTCACCCTAAACCGTTCTCGTACCCTAACCTGTTCCCTAAACCGTCCTCGTCCCCTAACCCTAACCCTAACCCTAACCCTAGCTTTTACCCGAAGCCTTACACTAACCGGTCCCCTAACCCTAACCCGTACGCTAACACTAACCAGTACCCTAACATGTACGCTCACCCTTAACCATTGTCGTACCCTAACCTGTACCCTAAACCGTCCCCGTCCCCTAACCTAACCCTAACCGTAACCCTTACGCGAAGCCTTACCCTAACCTGTCCCCTAATCCTAAACCGTACGCTGACAATAACACGTACCCTAACACGGACGCTCACCCTAAAACATTGTCGTACACTAAACTGTACCCTAATCCGTCCCCGTCCCTGTCCCATAACCCTAACCCTAACCCTAACCCAAACCCTAACCCTAACCCTTACCCAAAGCCTTACCCTAATCGGTCCCCTAATCCTAACCCGTATGCTAACACTAACCCGTCCCCTAACACGTAATCTCACCCTAAACCGTTGTCGTACCCTAACCTATACCCTAAACCGTCCCCGTACCCGTCCCCTATCCCTAACCCTAAGCCTAACCCTGAAGCTTACCCGAAGCCTTACCCTAACCCGTCCCCTAATTCTAACCCGTACGGTAACACTAACCCGTACCCTAACACGTACGCTCACCCTAAACGGTTGTCGTACCCTAACCTGTACCCTAAACCGTGTCCAGCCCCTAAACCTAACCCTAACCCTAACCCTAACCTTAACCCTTACCCGAAACCTTACCCTAACCCGTCCCCTAATCCTAACCCGTACACTAACACTAACACGTACCCTAACACTTACGGTCACCCTGAACCATTGTCGTACCCTAAACTGTACCCTAAACCGTCCCCGTCCCCTAACCCTAACCCTAACCCTAACCCTAACCCTAACACTTACCCGAAGCCTTACCCTAACCCGTCCCCTAATCCTAAACTGTACGCTGACACTAACACGTACCCTAACACGTACGATCACCCTAAACCGTTGTCGTAACCTAACCTGTACCCTAAACCGTCCCCGTCCCTGTCCCCTAACCATAACGCTAAGCCTAACCCTGAAGCTTACCCGAAGCCTTACCCTAACCCGTCCCCAATCCTAACCCGTACTGTAACACTAACCCGTACCCTAACACGTACACTCACCCTAAACCGTTGTCGTACACTAACCTGTACCCTAAACCGTGCCCATCCCCTAAACCTAACACTAAACCTAAACCTAACCCTAACCCTTACCCGAAGCCTTACCCTAACCCGTCCCCTAAACATAACCCGTACGCGAATACTAACACGTACCCTAACACGTACGGTCACCCTGAACTGTTGTCGTACACTAAACTGTACCCTAAACCGTCCCCGTCCCTTAACCCTAACACCTAGCCCTAACCCTAACCAAAACCCTAATCCTTACCCGAAGCCTTCCCATAACCCGTCCCCTAATCCTAACCCATACATTAACACTAAACCGTAACCTAACATGTACGCTCACCCTAAACCGTTGTCATACACTAACCTGTGCCCTAAACCGTCCCTGTCCCCTACCCCTAACCATAACCCTAACCCTAACACTAACCCTTACCCGAAGCCTTACCCTAACCCGTCCCCTAATCCTAACCCGTACGCTAACACTAACCCGTACACTAACACGTACGCTCACCCTAAACCGTTTTCGTACCCTTACTTGTAACCTAAACCGTCCCCGTCCCCTAACCCTAACCCTAACCCTAACCCTAACGCTTACCCAAAGCCTTACCCTAACACATCAACTAAACCTAAATCGTACGCTAACACTAACCCATGCCCTAACACGTACGCTCACCCTAAACCGTTGTCGTACACTAACCTGTACCCTAAACTGTCCCTGTCCCCTAACCCTAACCCTAAGCCTAACCCTAACCATTACGCAAAGCCTTACCCTAACCCGTCCCCCAATCCTAACCCGTACGCTAACACTAACCCGTACCCTAACATGTACGCTCACCCTAAACCTTTCTCATACCCTAACCTGTTCCCTAAACCGTCCTCGTCCCCTAACCCTAAGCCTAACCCTAACCCTAAACCTAACCCTAGATTTTACCCGAAGCCTTACACTAACCGGTCCCGTAACCCTAACCCGTACGCTAACACTAACCAGTACCCTAACATGTACGCTCACCATTAACAATTGTCGTACCCTAACCTGTACCCTAAACCGTCCCCGTCCCCTAACCTAACCCTAACCCTAACCCTTACGCGAAGCCTTACCCTAACCTGTCCCCTAATCCTAAACCATACGCTGACACTAACACGTACCCTAACACGGATGCTCACCCTAAAACATTGTCATACACTAAACTGAACCCTAATCCGTCCCCGTCCCCGTCCCCGTCCCCTAACCCTAACCCTAACCCAAACCCTAACCCTAACCCGTACCCAAAGCGTTACCTTAATCGGTCCCCTAATCCTAACCCGTATGCTAACACTAACCCGTCCCCTAACACGTACTCTCACCCTAAACGGTTGTCGTACCCTAACCTATACCCTAAACCGTCCCCGTCCCCGTCCCCTATCCCTAACCCTAACCCTAACCCTGAAGCTTACCCGAAGCCTTACCCTAACCCGTCCCCTAATCCTAACCTGTACGCTAACACTAAACCGTAACCTATCACGTACGCTCACACTAAACCGTTGTCGTACCCTTACCTGTACCCTAAACCGTCCCTGGCCCCTAACCCTAAATCTAACACTAACCCTTACCCGAAGCCTAACACTAACCCGTCCCCTAATCCTAAGCCGTGCGCTAACAATAACCCATAACCCAACATGTACACTCAACCTAAACGGTTGTCGTACCCTAAACTGTCCCCATCCCCTAACCCTAACCCTAACCCTAACCCTAACCCTTACCCGAAGCCTTACCCTAACCCGTCCCCTAATCCTAACCCGTATGCTAACACTAACCCGTACCCTAACACGTACGCTCACCCTAAAACGTTGTTGTACCCAAACTTTTGCCCTAAACCGTCCCCGTCCCCGTCCCCTAACCCTAACGCTAACCCTTACCCAAAGCCTTACCCTAACCCGTCCCCTAATCCTAACCCGTACGCTAACACTAAACCGTACCTTAACACGTACGCTCACTCTAAACCGTTGTCGTACCCTAAACTGTACCCTAAACCGTCCCCGTCCCCTAACCCTAACCCTAACCCTAACCCTTACCCGAAGCCTTACCGTAACCTGTCCCCTAATCCTAACCCATTGCTAACACTAAGCCGTACCCTAACACGTATGCTCGCCCTAAACCATTGTTGTACCCTAACCTGTACCCTAAACCATCCCCGTGCCCTAACCCTAACCCTATCCCTAACCCGAACCCTAACCCTAACCCTTACTCGAAGCCTTCCCATAACCCGTCCCCTAATGCTAACCCGTACGTTAACACTAACCCGTAACCTAACACGTACGCTCACCCTAAACCGTTGTCGTACCCTAACCTGTGCCCTAAACCGTCCCTGTCCCCTAACCCTAACAGTAAACCTAACCCTAACACTAACCCTTACCCGAAGCCTTTCCCTAACCCGTCCCCTAATCCTAACCCGTATGCTAACACTAACTTGTACCCTAAAACGTACGCTCACCCTAAACCGTTGTTGTACCCTAACCTGTACCCTAAACCGTCCCCGTCCCCTAACCATAACCCTAACCCTAAACTTATCCCTAACCCTTACCCGACGCCTTACCCTAATCCTAACCTGTACGCTAACACTAACCCGTACCCTAATATGTACGCTCACCCTAAACAGTTGTCGTACACTAAACTGTACCCTAAACCGTCCCCGTCCCCTAACCCTAACCCTAAACCTAACCCTAACCCTAAACCTTACCCGAAGCCTTACCCTAACGCATCCCCTACTCCTAACCCATACGCTAACACTAACCCATACACTAACACATACGCTCACCCTAAACCCTTGTTGTACCCTAACCTGTACCCTAAACTGTCCCCGTCCCGCTCCCCTAACCCTAACCCTAGCCCTAACCGTAACCCTTACCCGAAGCCTTACCCTAACCCGTCCCCTAATCCTAAATCGTACACTAACCCTAACCCGTACTCTAACATGTACGCTCACCCTAAAGTGTTGTCGTACCCTAACCTGTACCCTAAACCGTATCCGTCCCCTAACCCTAACCCTAACCCTAACCCTTACCCGAAGCCTTACCCTATCCCGTCCCCTAATACTAACCCGTACGCTAACACAAACCCGTACCCTAACACGTACGCTCACCCTAAAAGGTTGTCGTACCCTAACCTGTACCCTAAACCCTCCCCATCCCCTAACCCTAACCCTAAACGTAACCCTAACCCTAACCCTTACGCGAAGCCTTACCCTAGCCCATCAGATAAACCGAACCCGTACGCTAACCCTAAACCATACCCTACCACGTACGCTCACCCTAAACCCTTGTTGTACCCTAACCTGTACCCTAAACCCTCCACATCCCCTAACCCTAACCCTAAACCTAACCCTAACCCTAACCCTTACCCGAAGCTTACCCTAACCCGTACCCTAATCCTAACCCGTTCGCTAACACTAACCCATACCCTACCACGTACGCTCACCCTAAACCGTTTTTGTACCCTAACCTGTACCCTAAACTGTTCCCGTGCCCTAACCCTAACCCTAACCCTAACCCAAACCCTAACCCTTACCCAAAGCCTTACCCTAACCCGTCCCCGAATCCTAACCCGTACGCTAACACTAACCTCTGCCCTAACTCGTACGCTCAACCTAAACCATTGTCGTACCCTAACCTGTACCCTAAACCGTCCCCTAACCCTAACCCTAACACTAAACCTTACCCGAAGCCTTACCCTAACACGTCCTCTAATCCTAACATGTACGCTAACAGTAAACTGTGCCCTAACATGTACGCTCACCCTAAACCGTTGTCGTACCCTAACCTGTACCCTAAACCGTCCCCGTCCCCGTCCCCTAACCCTAACCCTAACCCTTACCCGCAGCCTTATCCTAACCCGTACCCTAATCATAACCTGTAGGCTAACACTAACCCGTACCCTAAAACGCACACTCACCCTAAACCGTTTTCGTACACTAACCTGTACCCTAAACCGTCCCCGTCCACTAAACCTAACCCTAACCCTAACCCTAACCCTTACCCGAAGCCTTACCCTAACACTTCCCCTAATCCTAACCCGTACGCTAACACTAACCCGTACCCTAACACGTATGCTCAACCTAAACGGTTGTTGTACCCTAACCTGTACCCTAAACCGTCCCCGTCCCCTAAACCTAACCCTAACCCTAACCCAAACCCTTACCCAAAGCCTTACCCTAAACGGTCCCCTAATCCTAACCCGTACGCTAACACTAACAAGTACCCAAACACGTACGCTCACCATAAACCGTTGTCGTACCCTAACCTGTACCCTAAACTCTCCCCGTCCCCATCCCCTAAGCTTAACCCTAACCCTAACCCTTACCCAAAGCCTTACACTAACCCCTCCCCTAATCCTAACCCGTACGCTAACACTAAACCATACCCTAACACGTACACTCACCCTAAATCGTTGTTGTATCCTAACCTGAACCCTAAACCGTCCCCGTCCCCGTCCCCTAACCCTAAACCTAACCGTAAACTTAACCCTTACCCGAAGCCTTACCCTAACACGTCCCCTAATCATAACCCGTACGCTAACACTAACCCGTACCCTACCACGTACGCTCACCCGAAACCGTTGTCGTAACCTAACCTGTACCCTAAACCCTCCCCATCCCCTAACCCTAACCCTAAACCTAACCCTAAACCTAGCCCTTACGTGAAGCCTTACCCTAACCCATCACATAAACCGAACCCGCACGCTAACACTAAACCATACCCTACCACGTACGCTCACCCTAAACCCTTGTTGTACCCTAACCTGTACCCTAAACCCTCCACATCCCCTAACCCTAACCCTAAACCTAACCCTAACCCTAACCCTTACCCGAAGCTTACCCTAACCCGTACCCTAATCCTAACCTGTTCGCTAACACTAACCCATACCCTACCACGTACGCTCACCCTAAACCGTTTTTGTACCCTAACCTGTACCCTAAACTGTTCCCGTGCCCTAACCCTAACCCTAACCCTAACCCAAACCCTAACCCTTACCCGAAGCCTTACCCTAAACCGTCCCTGAATCCTAACCCGTACGCTAACACTAACCTCTGCCCTAACTCGTACGCTCAACCTAAACCATTGTCGTACCCTAACATGTACCCTAAACCGTCCCCTAACCCTAACCCTAACACTAAACCTTACCCGAAGCCTTACCCTAACCCGTCCTCTAATCCTAACATGTACGCTAACAGTAAACTGTGCCCTAACATGTACGCTCATCCTAAACCGTTGTCCTACCCTAACCTGTACCCTAAACCATCCCAATCCCCTTCCCCTAACCCTAACCCTAACCCTAACCCTTACCCTTACCCGAAGCCTTACCTTAACCCATCCCCTAATCCTAATCCGTACACTAACACTAACCCGAAACCTAACACGTACGCTCACCCTAAATCGTTGTCGTACCCTAACATGTACCCTAAACTGTCCCCATCCCCTAGCCCTAACCCTAACCCTAACACTTACACTTACCCGAAACCTTACCCTAACTCGTCCCCTAATCCTAAGCCGTAGGCTAAAACTAACACTTACCCTAACACGTACGCTCACACTAAACTGTGGTCGTACCCTAACCTGTACCGTAAACCGCCCCATCCCCTAACCCTAACCCGAACCCTAACCCTAACCCTTACCCGAAGACTTAACCTAACCTGTCCCCTAATCCTAACACTTACGCTAACACTAACCCTTGCCCTAACATGTACACTCACCCTAAACCGTTGTCTTACCCTAACCTGTACCCTAAACCGTCCCTGTACCCTAACCCTAACCCTAACACTAATCCTAAACCGAACCCTTACCCGAAGCCTTCCCCTAACCCGTCCCCTAATCCTAAACCGTACGCTAACCCTAACCCGTGCCCTAGCACGTACGCTCACCCTAAACCGCTGTCGTACCCTAAACTGTACCCTAAACCGTCCCCGTCCCCTAACCCTAACCCTAACCCTAATCCTTACCCAAAGCCTTCCATTAACCCGTCCCCTAATCCTAACCCGTACGCTAACTCTAAGCCATACCCTAACACGTACGCTCACCCTAAACCGTTCTCGTACACTAACCTGTAACCTAAACCGTCCCCGTCCCCTAACCCTAACCCTTACCCGAAGCCTTACCTTAACCCGTCCTCTAATCCTAACCCGTACGCTAACAGTAAACTGTGCCCTAACATGTACGCTGAACCTAAACCATTGTCCTACCCTAACCTGTACCCTAAACCGTCCCCCTCCCCTAACCCTAACCCTAACCCTAACCCTAAACCTAACCCTTACCCGAAGCCTTACCATAACCCGTCCTCTAATCCTAACCCGTACGCTAACAGTAAACTGTGCCCTAACATGTACGCTGAACCTAAAACATTGTCCTAACCTAACCTGTACCCTAAACCGTCCCCCTCCCCTAACCCTAACCCTAACCCTAACCCTAACCCTTACACCAAGCCTTACCCTAAACCGTGCCCTAATCCTAACCCGTACGCTAACACTAACCCATACCCTAACACGTACGCTCACCCTAAACCACTGTCATACACTAACCTGTACCCTAAACCGTCCCCGTCCCCGTCCCCTAACCCTAACCCTAACCCTAAACCTAACCCTTACCCGAAGCCTTACCCTAACCCGTCCCCTAATCCTAACCCGTACGCTAACACTAACCCGTGCCCTAACACGTACGCTCACCCTAAAGTGTGGTTGTACCCTAACCAGTACACTAAACCGTCCCCGTCCCCGTTCCCTAACCCTAACCCTAACCCAAACCCTAAGCCTTACCCGAAGCCTTACCCTAACCCGTCTCATAATCCTAAACGATACGCTAAAACTAACCCATGCCCTAACACATACGCTCACCCTAAACCGTTGTTGTACCCTAACCTGTACCCTAAACCGTCCCCGTCCGTTCCCTAACCCTAACCCTAATCCTTACCCGAAGCCTTACACTAACCCGTCCCCTAATCCTAACCCATACGCTAACTCTAACCCGTATCCTAACACGTACGCTCACCCTAAACCATTCTCATACACTAACCTGTACCCTAAACCATCCCCGTCAACTAACCTTAACCCTAACCCTTACCCGAAGCCTTACCATAACCCGTCCTCTAATCCTAACCCGTACGCTAACAGTAAACTGTGCCCTAAAATGTACGCTCAACCTAAACCATTGTCCTACCCTAACTTGTACCCTAAACCGTCCCCGTCCCCTAAGCCTAACCCTAAACCTAGCCCTAAACCTAAACCTTACCCCAAGCCTTACCCTAACCCGACCCTTAATCCTAACCCGTACGCTAACACTAACCCATACCCTAACACGCACGCTCACCCTAAATCTTTGTCGTACCCTAACATGTACCCTAAACCGTCCCCGTCCCCTAACCCTAACCCTAACCCTAACCCTAACACTTACCCGAAGCCTTACCCTAACCCGTCCCCTAATCCTAACCCGTACGCTAACACTAACCCGTACCCTAACACGTACGCTCACCCTAAACCGTTGTCGTACCCTAACCTGTACCCTAAACCGTCCCCGTCCCCTCCCCTAACCCTAACCCTAACCCTAACGCTTACCTGAAGCTTTACCCTCACCCGTCCCCTAAACCTAACCCGTACGCTAACACTAACCCGTACCCTAACACGTACGCTCACCCTAAACCGTTGTCGTACCCTAACCTGTACCCTAAACCGTCCCCGTCCCCGTCCCCTAACCCTAACCCTAAACCTAACCCTTACCCGAAGCCTTATCCTCACCCGTCCCCTAATCCTAACCCGTACGCTAACACTAACACGTACCCTAACACGTACGCTCACCCTAAACCGTTGTCGTACCCTAACCTGTACCCTAAACCGTCCCCGTCCCCTAACCCTAACCCTAACCCTAACCCTAACCCTTACCTGAAGCCTTACCCTCACCCGTTCCCTAATCCTAACCCGTACGCTAACACTAACCCATACCCTAACACATACGTTCACCCTAAACCTTTGTCGTACCCTAACCTGTACCCTAAACCGTCCCCGTCCCCGTCCCCTAACCCTAACCCTAACCCTAACCCAACCCTTACCCGAAGCCTTACCCTCACCCGTCCCCTAATCCTAACCCGTACGCTAACCCTAACCCGTACCCTAACACGTACGCTCACCCTAATCCGTTGTCGTACCCTAACCTGTACCCTAAACCGTCCCCGTCCCCGTCCCCGTCACCTAACCCTAACCCTAACCCTTACCCGAAGCCTTACCCTCACCCGTCCCCTAATCCTAACCCGTACGCTAACACTAACCGGTACCCTAACACGTACGCTCACCCTAAACTGTTGTCGTACCCTAACCTGTACCCTAAACCGTCCCCGTCCCCGTCCCCTAACCCTAACCCTAACCCTAACCCTTACCCGAAGCCTTACCCTCACCCGTCCCCTAATCCTAACCCGTACGCTAACACTAACCCATACCCTAACACGTACGCTCACCCTAAACCGTTGTCGTACCCTAACCTGTACCCTAAACCGTCCCCGTCCCCGTCCCCTAACCCTAACCCTAACCCTAACCCTAACCCTTACCCGAAGCCTTACCCTCACCCGTCCCCTAATCCTAACCCGTACGCTAAAACTAACCCATACCCTAACACGTACGCTCACCCAAAACCGTTGTCGTACCCTAACCTGTACCCTAAACCGTCCCCGTCCCCGTCCCCGTCCCCTAACCCTAACCCTAACCATAACCCTAACCCTTACCCGAAGCCTTACCCTCACCCGTCCCCTAATCCTAACCCGTACGCTAACACTAACCCATACCCTAACACGTACGCTCACCCTAAACCGTTGTCGTACCCTTAACTGTACCCTAAACCGTCCCCGTCCCCGTCCCCTAACCCTAACCCTAACCCTAACCCTAAACCTTACCCGAAGCCTTACCCTAACCCGTCCCCTAATCCTAACCCGTACGCTAACACTAACCCATACCCTAACACGTACGCTCACCCTAAACTGTTGTCGTACCCTAACCTGTACCCTAAACCGTCCCCGTCCCCTTCTCCTAACCCTAACCCTAACCCTAACCCTTACCCGAAGCCTTACCCTCACCCGTCCCCTAATCCTAACCCGTACGCTAACACTAACCCGTACCCTAACACGTACGCTCACCCTAAACCGTCCCCGTCCCCGTCCCCTAACCCTAACCCTAACCCTAACCCTAACCCTTACCCAAAGCCTTACCCTCACCCGTCCCCTAATCCTAACCCGTACGGTAACACTAGCCGGTACCCTAACACGTACGCTCACCGTAAACCATTGTCGTACCCTAACCTGTACCCTAAACCGTCCCCGTCCCCGTCCCCTAACCCTAACCATAACCCTAACCCTTACCCGAAGCCTTACCCTCACCTGTCCCCTAATCCTAACCCGTACGCTAACACTAACCCGTACCCTAACAGGTACGCTCACCCTAAACCGTTGTCATATCCTAACCTGTACTTTAAACTGTCCCCATCCCCTAACCCTAACCCTAAACCTAACCCTAACCCTAACCCTTACCCGAAGCCTTACCCACACCCGTCCCTTAATCCTAACCCGTACGCTAAAACTGACCCGTACCCTAACACGTACGCTCACCCTAAACAGTTATCGTACACTAAGATGTACCCTAAACCATCCCCGTCCCCGTCCCCTAAACCTAACCCTAACCCTAACCCTTACTCTAAGCCTTACCATCACCCGTCCCCTAAACCTAACACGTACGCTAACACTCACCCGTACCCTAACACGTACGCTCACCCTAAACCGTTGTCGTACCCTACCCTGTACCCTAAACCGTCCCCGTCCCCATCCCCTAACCCTAACCCTAACCATAACCCTAACCCATACCAGAAGCCTTACCCTCACGCCTCCCCTAATCCTAACCCGTACGCTAACACTAACCCGTACACTAACACGTATGTTCACCCTAAACCGGTGCCGTACCCTAACCTGTAACCTAAACCGTCCCCGTCCCCGTCCCTTCACCCTAACCCTAACCCTAACCCTAACCCTTACCGGAAGCCTTACCCTCACCCGTCCCCTAATCCTAACCCGTACGCTAACACTAACCCGTACCCTAACACCGACGCTCACCCTAAACCGTTGTCGTACCCTAGACTGAACCCTAAACCGTCCCGGTCCCCTAACCCTAACCCTAACCCTAATCCTAACCCTAACCCTTACCCGAAGCCTTACCCTCACCCATCCGCTATTCCTAACACGTACGCTAACACTAACCCATACCCTAACACGTACGCTCACCCTAAAGCGTTGTCGTACACTAACCTGTACCCTAAACCGTCCCCGTCCCCGTCCCCTACCCCTAACCCTAACCCTAACCCTAACCCTTACCCGAAGCCTTACACTCACCCGTCCCCTAATCCTAACAAGTACACTAACACTAATCCGTATCCTAAAACGTACGCTCACCCTAAACCGTTGTCGTACCCTTACCTGTACCCTAAACCGTCCCCGTCCCCTAACCCTAACCCTAACCCTAACGCTAACCCTAACCCTTACCTGAAGCCTTACACTCACCCGTCGCCTAATCCTAAACCGTACGCTAACACTAACCCGTACCGTAACACGTACGCTCACCCTAATCCGTTGTCGTACCCTAAGCTGTACCCTAAACCGTCCCCGTCCCCGTCCCCGTCCCCTAACCCTAACCCTAACCCTTACCCGAAGCCTTACCCTCACCCGTCCCCTAATCCTAACCCGTACGCTAACACTAACCCGTACCCTAACACGTACGCTCACCCTAAACCGTTGTGGTACCCTAACCTGTACCCTAAACCGTCCCCGTCCCCGTCCCCTAACCCTAACCCTAACCCTAACCCTAAAACTTACCCGAAGCCTTACCCTCAACCGTCCCCTAATCCTAACCCGTACGCTAACACTAACCCGTACCCTAACACGTACGCTCACCCTAAACCGTTGTCGTACCCAAACCTGTAACCTAAATCGTCCCCGTCCCCGTCCCCGTCCCCGTCCCCTAACCCTAACCCTTACCCGAAGCGTTACCCTCATCCATCCCCTAATACTAACCCGTACGCTAACACTAACCCATACCCTAACAGGTATGCTCACCCTAAACAGTTGTCGTAACCTAACCTGTACCCTAAACCGTCCCCGTCCCCGTCCCCTAACCCTAAACCTAAACCTTACCCGAAGCCTTACCCTCACCCGTCCCCTAATCCTAACCCATACGCTAACACTAACCCATACCCTAACATGTACGCACACCCGAAAACGTTGTCGTACCCTAACATGTACCCTAAACCATCCCCGTCCCCTAACCCTAACCCTAACCCTACCCCTAAACTTAACCCTTACCCAAAGCCTTACCCTCACCCGTTCCCTAATCCTAACCCGTACGCTAACACTCACCCGTACCCTAACACGTACGCTCAGCCTAAACCGTTGTCGTACCCTAACCTGAACCCTAAACCGTCCCCGTCCCCGTCCCCTATCCATAACCCTAACCCTAACGCTTACCCGAAGCTTTACCCTCACCCGTCCCCTAAACCTAACCCGTACGCTAACACTAACCTGTACCCTAACACGTACGCTCACACTAAACCGTTGTCGTACACTAACCTGTACCCTAAACCGTCCCCGTCCCCGTCCCCTAACCCTAACCCTAAACCTAACCCTTACCCGAAGCCTTATCCGCTCCCGTCCCCTAATCCTAACCCGTACGCTAACACTAACACGTACCCTAACACGTACGCTCACCCTAAACCGTTGTCGTACCTAACCTGTACACTAAACCGTCCCCGTCCCCTAACCCTAACCCTAACCCTAACCCTAACCCTAACCCTTGCCTGAAGCCTTACCCTCACCCGTTCCCTAATCCTAACCCGTACGCTAACACTAACCCATACCCTAACACATACGTTCACCCTAAACCTTTGTCGTACCCTAACCTGTACCCTAAACCGTCCCCGTCCCCGTCCCCTAACCCTAACCCTAACCCTAACCCAACCCTTACCCGAAGCCTTACCCTCACCCGTCCCCTAATCCTAACCCGTACGCTAACCCTAACCCGTACCCTAACACGTACGCTCACACTAATCCGTTGTCGTACCCTAACCTGTACCCTAAACCGTCCCCGTCCCCGTCCCCGTCACCTAACCCTAACCCTAACCCTTACCCGAAGCCTTACCCTCTCCCGTCCCCTAATCCTAACCCGTACGCTAATACTAACCGGTACCCTAACACGTACGCTCACCCTAAACCGTTGTCGTACCCTAACCTGTACCCTAAACCGTCCCCGTCCCCGTCCCCTAAACCTAACCCTAACCCTAACCCTAACCCTTACCCGAAGCCTTACCCTCACCCGTCCCCTAATCCTAACAAGTACACTAACACTAAACCGTACCCTAACACGTACGCTCACCCTAAACTGTTGTCGTACCCTAACCAGTACCCTAAACCGTCCCCGTCCCCGTCCCCTAACCCTAACCCTAACCCTAACCCTTACACGAAGCCTTACCCTCATCCGTCCCCTAATCCTAACCCGTACGCTAACACTAACCCATACCCTAACACGTACGCTCACCCTAAACCGTTGTCGTAACCTAACCTGTACCCTAAACCGTACCCGTCCCCGTCCCCTAACCCTAACCCTAACCCAAGCCCTAACCCTTACCCGAAGCCTTACCCTCACCCGTCCCCTAATCCTAACCCGTACGCTAAAACTAACCCATACCCTAACACGTACGCTCACCCAAAACCGTTGTCGTACACTAACCTGTACCCTAAACCGTCCCTGTCCCCGTCCCCGTCCCCTAACCCTAACCCTAACCATATCCCTAATCCTTACCCGAAGCCTTACCCTCACCCGTCCCCTATTCCTAACCCGTACGCTAACACTAACCCATACCCTAACACGTGCGCTCACCCTAAACCGTTGTCGTACACTAAACTGTACCCTAAACCGTCCCCGTCCCCGTCCCCTAACCCTAACCCTAACCCTAAGCCTTACCCGAAGCCTTACCCTCACCCGTCCCCTAATCCTAAACCGTAAACTAACACTAACCCGTACCTAACACGTACGCTCACCCTAAACCGTTGTCGTACCCTATCTTGTACCCTAAACTGTCACCGTCCACTAACCCTAACCCTAACCCTAACCGTAACCCTAACCCTTACCCGAAGCCCTACCCTCACCCGTCCCCTAATCCTAACCCGTACGCTAACACTAACGCATACCCTAACACGTACGCTCACCCTAAACCGTTGTCGTACCATAACCTGTACCCTAAACCGTCCCCGTCCCCGTCCCCGTCCCCTAACCCAACACTAACCCTAACCCTTACACGAAGCCTTACCCTCACCCGTCCCCTAATCCTAAACCGTATGCCAACACTAACCCATACCCTAACACGTAGGCTCACAGCAAACAGATGTCGTACCGTAACCTGTACCCTAAAACGTCCCTGTCCCCTAACCCTAACCCTAACCCTAACCCTAACCCTAACCCTTACCCGAAGCCTTACCCTCACCCGTCCCCTAATCCTAACCCGTACGGTAACACTAGCCGGTACCCTAACACGTACGCTCACCGTAAACCGTTGTCGTACCCTAACCTGTACCCTAAACCGTCCCCGTCCCCGTCCCCTAACCCTAACCGTAACCCTAACCCTTACCCGAAGCCTTACCCTCACCCGTCCCCTAATCCTAACCCGTACGCTAACACTAACCCGTACCCTAACAGGTACGCTCACCCTAAACCGTTGTCATACCCTAACCTGTACTTTAAAATGTCCCCATCCCCTAACCCTAACCCTAAACCTAACCCTAACCCTAACCCTTACCCGAAGCCCTACCCACACCCGTCCCTTAATCCTAACCCGTACGCAAACACTGACCCGTACCCTAACACGTACGCTCACCCTAAACTGTTATCGTACACTAAGATGTACCCTAAACCGTCCCCGTCCCCGTCCCCTAAACCTAACCCTAACCCTAACCCTTACTCTAAGCCTTACCATCACCCGTCCCCTAAACCTAACACGTACGCTAACACTAACCCGTACCCTAACACGTACGCTCACCCTAAACCGTTGTCGTACCCTACCCTGTACCCTAAACCGTCCCCGTCCCCATCCCCTAACCCTAACCCTAACCATAACCCTAACCCATACCAGAAGCCTTACCCTCACGCCTCCCCTAATCCTAACCCGTACGCTAACACTAACCCGTACACTAACACGTATGTTCACCCTAAACTGGTGCCGTACCCTAACCTGTAACCTAAACCGTCCCCGTCCCCGTCCCTTCACCCTAACCCTAACCCTAACCCTAACCCTTACCGGAAGCCTTACCCTCACCCGTCCCCTAATCCTAACCCGTACGCTAACACTAACCCGTACCCTAACACCGACGCTCACCCTAAACCGTTGTCGTACCCTAGACTGAACCCTAAACCGTCCCGGTCCCCTAACCCTAACCCTAACCCTAATCCTAACCCTAACCCTTACCCGAAGCCTTACCCTCACCCATCCGCTATTCCTAACACGTACGCTAACACTAACCCATACCCTAACACGTACGCTCACCCTAAAGCGTTGTCGTAACCTAACCTGTACCCTAAACCGTCCCCGTCCCAGTCCCCTAACCCTAACCCTAACCCTAACCCTAACCCTTACCCGAAGCCTTACACCCACCCGTCCCCTAATCCTAACAAGTACACTAACACTAATCCGTATCCTAAAACGTACGCTCACCCTAAACCGTTGTCGTACCCTTACCTGTACCCTAAACCGTCCCCGTCCCCTAACCCTAACCCTAACCCTAACGCTAACCCTAACCCTTACCTGAAGCCTTACACTCACCCGTCGCCTAATCCTAAACCGTACGCTAACACTAACCCGTACCGTAACACGTACACTCACCCTAATCCGTTGTCGTACCCTAAGCTGTACCCTAAACCGTCCCCGTCCCCGTCCCCGTCCCCTAACCCTAACCCTAACCCTTACCCGAAGCCTTACCCTCACCCGTCCCCTAATCCTAACCCGTACGCTAACACTAACCCGTACCCTAACACGTACGCTCACCCTAAACCGTTGTGGTACCCTAACCTGTACCCTAAACCGTCCCCGTCCCCGTCCCCTAACCCTAACCCTAACCCTAACCCTAAACCTTACCCGAAGCCTTACCCTCAACCGTCCCCTAATCCTAACCCGTACGCTAACACTAACCCGTACCCTAACACGTACGCTCACCCTAAACCGTTGTCGTACCCAAACCTGTAACCTAAATCGTCCCCGTCCCCGTCCCCGTCCCCGTCCCCTAACCCTAACCCTTACCCGAAGCGTTACCCTCATCCATCCCCTAATACTAACCCGTACGCTAACACTAACCCATACCCTAACAGGTATGCTCACCCTAAACAGTTGTCGTAACCTAACCTGTACCCTAAACCGTCCCCGTCCCCGTCCCCTAACCCTAAACCTAAACCTTACCCGAAGCCTTACCCTCACCCGTCCCCTAATCCTAACCCATACGCTAACACTAACCCATACCCTAACATGTACGCACACCCGAAAACGTTGTCGTACCCTAACATTTACCCTAAACCATCCCCGTCCCCTAACCCTAACCCTAACCCTACCCCTAAACTTAACCCTTACCCGAAGCCTTACCCTCACCCGTTCCCTAATCCTAACCCGTACGCTAACACTCACCCGTACCCTAAAACGTACGCTCAGCCTAAACCGTTGTCGTACACTAACCTGAACCCTAAACCGTCCCCGTCCCCGTCCCCTATCCATAACCCTAACCCTAACACTTACCCGAAGCTTTACCCTCACCCGTCCCCTAAACCTAACCCGTACGCTAACACTAACCTGTACCCTAACACGTACGCTCACACTAAACCGTTGTCGTACACTAACCTGTACCCTAAACCGTCCCCGTCCCCGTCCCCTAACCCTAACCCTAAACCTAACCCTTACCCGAAGCCTTATCCGCTCCCGTCCCCTAATCCTAACCCGTACGCTAACACTAACACGTACCCTAACACGTACGCTCACCCTAAACCGTTGTCGTACCTAACCTGTACCCTAAACCGTCCCCGTCCCCTAACCCTAACCCTAACCCTAACCCTCACCCTAACCCTTACCTGAAGCCTTACCCTCACCCGTTCCCTAATCCTAACCCGTACGCTAACACTAACCCATACCCTAACACATACGCTCACCCTAAACCTTTGTCGTACCCTAACCTGTACCCTAAACCGTCCCCGTCCCCGTCCCCTAACCCTAACCCTAACCCTAACCCAACCCTTACCCGAAGCCTTACCCTCACCCGTCCCCTAATCCTAACCCGTACGCTAACCCTAACCCGTACCCTAACACGTACGCTCACACTAATCCGTTGTCGTACCCTAACCTGTACCCTAAACCGTCCCAGTCCCCGTCCCCGTCACCTAACCCTAACCCTGACCCTTACCCGAAGCCTTACCCTCTCCCGTCCCCTAATCCTAACCCGTACGCTAACACTAACCGGTACCCTAACACGTACGCTCACCCTAAACCGTTGTCGTACACTAACCTGTACCCTAAACCGTCCCCGTCCCCATCCCCTAAACCTAACCCTAACCCTAACCCTAACCCTTACCCGAAGCCTTACCCTCACCCGTCCCCTAATCCTAACAAGTACACTAACACTAAACCGTACCCTAACACGTACGCTCACCCTAAACTGTTGTCGTACCCTAACCTGTACCCTAAACCGTCCCCGTCCCCGTCCCCTAACCCTAACCCTAACCCTAACCCTTACACGAAGCCTTACCCTCATTCGTCCCCTAATCCTAACCCGTACGCTAACACTAACCCATACCCTAACACGTACGCTCACCCTAAACCGTTGCCGTAACCTAACCTGTACCCTAAACCGTACCCGTCCCCGTCCCCTAACCCTAACCCTAACCCTAGTCCTAACCCTTACCCGAAGCCTTACCCTCACCCGTCCCCTAATCCTAACCCGTACGCTAAAACTAACCCATACCCTAACACGTACGCTCACCCAAAACCGTTGTCGTACACTAACCTGTACCCTAAACCGTCCCCGTCCCCGTCCCCGTCCCCTAACCCTAACCCTAACCATAACCCTAATACTTACCCGAAGCCTTACCCTCACCCGTCCCCTATTCCTAACCCGTACGCTAACACTAACCCATACCCTAACACGTACGCTCACCCTGAACCGTTGTCGTACACTAAACTGTACCCTAAACCGTCCCCGTCCCCGTCCCCTAACCCTAACCCTAACCGTAACCCTAAACCTTACTCGAAGCCTTACCCTCACCCGTCCCCTAATCCTAACCCGTACGCTAACACTAACCCATACCCTAACACCTACGCTCACCCTAAAATTTTGTCGTACCCTAACCTGTACCCTAAACCGTCCCCGTCCCCTTCTCCTAACCCTAACCCTAACCCTAACCCTTACCCGAAGCCTTACCCTCACCCGTCCCCTAATCCTAACCCGTACGCTAACACTAACCCGTACCCTAACACGTATGCTCACCCTAAACCGTTGTCGTACCCTAACCTGTACCCTAAACCGTCCCCGTCCCCTAACCCTAAACCTAACCCTAACCCTAACGCTTACCCGAAGCCTTACCCTCACCCGTCCCCTAATCCTAACCCGTACGCTAACACTAACCCGTACCCTAACACGTACGCTCACCCTAAACCGTTGTCGTACCCTAACCTGTACACTACACCGTCCCCGTCCCCGTCCCCTAACCCTAACCCTAACCCTAACGCTTACCCGAAGCCTTACCCTCACCCGTACCATAAACCTAACCCGTACGCTAACACTAACCCGTACCCTAACACGTACGCTCACCCTAAACCGTTGTCGTACCCTAACCTGTACCCTAAACCGTCCCCGTCCCAGTCCCCTAACCCTAACCCTAACCCTAACTCTTACCCGAAACCTTACCCTCACCCTTCCCCTATTCCTAACACGTACGCTAACACTAAACCATACCCTAACACGTACGCTCACCCTAAAACATTGTCGTACACTAACCTGTACCCTAAACCGTCCCCGTCCCCTAACCCTAACCCTAACCCTAACCCTAACCCTAACCCTTACCCGAAGCCTTACCCTCACCCGTTCACTAATCCTAACCCGTACGCTAACACTAACCCATACCCTAACACGTACGCTCACCCTAAACCGTTGTCGTACCCTAACCTGTACCCTAAACCGTCCCCGTCCCCGTCCCCTAACCATAACCCTAACCCTAACCCAACCCTTACCCGAAGCCTTACACTCACCCGTCCCCTAATCCTAACCCGTACGCTAACACTAACCCGTACCCTAACACGTACGCTCACCCTAAACCGTTGTCATACCCTAACCTGTACCCTTAACCGTCCCCGTCCCCGTCCCCGTCCCCTAACCGTAACCCTAACCCTAACCCTTACCCGAAGCCTTACCCTCACCCGTCCCCTAATCCTAACCCGTACGCTAACACTAACCTGTACCCTAACACGTACGCTCACCCTAAACCGTTATCGTACTCTTACCTGTATCCTAAACCGTCCCCGTCCCCGTCCCCTAACACTAACCCTAACCCTAACCCTAAACCTTACCCGAAGCCTTACCCTCACCCGTCCCCTAATCCTAACCCGTACGCTAACACTAACCCGTACCCTAACACGTATGCTCACCCTAAACCGTCCCCGTCCCCGTCCCCTAACCGTAACCCTAACCCTAACCCCAACCCTTACCAAAAGCCTTACCATCACCCGTCCCCTAATCCTAACCCGTACGGTAACACTAACCCGTACCCTAACACGTACGCTCACACTAAACGGTTGTCGTACGCTAACCTGTACCATAAACCGTCCCCGTCCCCTAACCCTAACCCTAACCCTAACCCTAACCCTTACCCAAAGCCTTACACTCACCCGTCCCCTAATCCTAACCCGTACACTAAC
Source organism: Delphinapterus leucas (assembly GCF_059928025.1). NCBI lineage: Eukaryota > Metazoa > Chordata > Mammalia > Artiodactyla > Monodontidae > Delphinapterus > Delphinapterus leucas. Next base: position 12,987,827 of record NW_028322232.1, on the reverse strand, counting down.
ACTAACCCGTACCCTAACACGTACGCTCACACTAAACCGTTGTCGTACCCTAACCTGTACCCTAAATCGTCCCCGTCCCCTAACCCTAACCCTAACCCTAACCCTAACCCTTACCCGAAGCCTTACCCTCACCCGTCCCCTAAACCTAACCCGTACGCTAACACTAACCCGTACCCTAACACGTACGCTCACCCTAAAATGTTGTCGTACACTATCCTGTACCCTAAACCGTCCCCGTCCCCGTCCCCGTCCCCTAACCCTAACCCTAACCCTAAGCCTTACCCGAAGCCTTACCCTCACCCGTCCCCTAATCCTAAACCGTAAACTAACACTAACCCGTACCTAACACGTACGCTCACCCTAAACCGTTGTCGTACCCTATCCTGTACCCTAAACTGTCCCCGTCCCCTAACACTAACCCTAACCCTAACCGTAACCCTAACCCTTACCCGAAGCCCTACCCTCACCCGTCCCCTAATCCTAACCCGTACGCTAACACTAACCCATACCCTAACACGTACGCTCACCCTAAACCGTTGTCGTACCATAACCTGTACCCTAAACCGTCCCCGTCCCCGTCCCCTAACCCTAACCCTAACCCTAACCCTAAACCTTACCCGAAGCCTTACCCTCAACCGTCCCCTAATCCTAACCCGTACGCTAACACTAACCCGTACCCTAACACGTACGCTCACCCTAAACCGTTGTCGTACCCAAACCTGTACCCTAAATCGTCCCCATCCCCGTCCCCGTCCCTCTAACCCTAACCCTTACCCGAAGCGTTACCCTCATCCATCCCCTAATACTAACCCGTACGCTAACACTAACCCATACCCTAACACGTACGCTCACCCTAAACCTTTGTCGTACCCTAACCTGTACCCTAAACCGTCCCCGTCCCCGTCCCCGTCCCCTAAACCTAAACCTTACCCGAAGCCTTACCCTCACCCGTCCCCTAATCCTAACCCGTACGCTAACACTAACCCGTACCCTAACACGTACGCTCACCCTAAACCGTTGTCGTACCCTAACCTGTACCCTAAACCGTCCCCGTCCCCTAACCCTAACCCTAAACCTAACCCTAACCCTTACCTGAAGCCTTACCCTCACCCGTCCCCTAATCCTAACCCGTACGCTAACACTAACCAATACCCTAACACGTACGCTCACCCTAAACCTTTGTCGTACCCTAACCTGTACCCTAAACCGTCCCCGTCCCCGTCCCCTAACCCTAACCCTAACCCTAACCCAACCCTTACCCGAAGCCTTACCCTCACCCGTCCCCTAATCCTAACCCGTACGCTAAAACTAACCCGTACCCTAACACGTACGCTCACCCTAAACCGTTGTCGTACCCTAACCTGTACCCTAAACCGTCCCCGTCCCCGTCCCCGTCACCCTAACCCTAACCCTAACCCTTACCCGAAGCCTTACCCTCACCCGTCCCCTAATCCTAACCCGTACGCTAACACTAACCCGTACCCTAACACGTACGCTCACCCTAAACCGTTGTCGTACCCTAACCTGTACCCTAAACCGTCCCCGTCCCCGTCCCCTAACCCTAAACCTAAACCTTACCCGAAGCCTTACCCTCACCCGTCCCCTAATCCTAACCCATACGCTAACACTAACCCATACCCTAACATGTACGCACACCCGAAAACGTTGTCGTACCCTAACATGTACCCTAAACCATCCCCGTCCCCTAACCCTAACCCTAACCCTACCCCTAAACTTAACCCTTACCCGAAGCCTTACCCTCACCCGTTCCCTAATCCTAACCCGTACGCTAACACTCACCCGTACCCTAAAACGTACGCTCAGCCTAAACCGTTGTCGTACCCTAACCTGAACCCTAAACCGTCCCCGTCCCCGTCCCCTATCCATAACCCTAACCCTAACGCTTACCCGAAGCTTTACCCTCACCCGTCCCCTAAACCTAACCCGTACGCTAACACTAACCTGTACCCTAACACGTACGCTCACACTAAACCGTTGTCGTACACTAACCTGTACCCTAAACCGTCCCCGTCCCCGTCCCCTAACCCTAACCCTAAACCTAACCCTTACCCGAAGCCTTATCCGCTCCCGTCCCCTAATCCTAACCCGTACGCTAACACTAACACGTACCCTAACACGTACGCTCACCCTAAACCGTTGTCGTACCTAACCTGTACCCTAAACCGTCCCCGTCCCCTAACCCTAACCCTAACCCTAACCCTAACCCTAACCCTTACCTGAAGCCTTACCCTCACCCGTTCCCTAATCCTAACCCGTACGCTAACACTAACCCACACCCTAACACATACGCTCACCCTAAACCTTTGTCGTATCCTAACCTGTACCCTAAACCGTCCCCGTCCCCGTCCCCTTCCCCTAACCCTAACCCTAACCCAACCCTTACCCGAAGCCTTACCCTCACCCGTCCCCTAATCCTAACCCGTACGCTAACCCTAACCCGTACCCTAACACGTACGCTCACACTAATCTGTTGTCGTACCCTAACCTGTACCCTAAACCGTCCCCGTCCCCGTCCCCGTCACCTAACCCTAACCCTAACCCTTACCCGAAGCCTTACCCTCTCCCGTCCCCTAATCCTAACCCGTACGCTAACACTAACCGGTACCCTAACACGTACGCTCACCCTAAACCGTTGTCGTACCCTAACCTGTACCCTAAACCGTCCCCGTCCCCGTCCCCTAAACCTAACCCTAACCCTAACCCTAACCCTTACCCGAAGCCTTACCCTCACCCGTCCCTTAATCCTATCAAGTACACTAACACTAAACCGTACCCTAACACGTACGCTCACCCTAAACTGTTGTCGTACCCTAACCTGTACCCTAAACCGTCCCCGTCCCCGTCCCCTAACCCTAACCCTAACCCTAACCGTTACACGAAGCCTTACCCTCATCCGTCCCCTAATCCTAACGCGTACGCTAACCCTAACCCATACCCTAACACGTACGCTCACCCTAAACCGTTGTCGTAACCTAACCTGTACCCTAAACCGTACCCGTCCCCGTCCCCTAACCCTAACCCTAACCCTAGTCCTAACCCTTACCCGAAGCCTTACCCTCACCCGTCCCCTAATCCTAACCCGTACGCTAAAACTAACCCATACCCTAACACGTACGCTCACCCAAAACCGTTGTCGTACACTAACCTGTACACTAAACCGTCCCCGTCCCCGTCCCCGTCCCTAACCCTAACCCTAACCATAACCCTAATCCTTACCCGAAGCCTTACCCTCACCCGTCCCCTATTCCTAACCCGTACGCTAACACTAACCCATACCCTAACACGTACGCTCACCCTAAACCGTTGTCGTACACTAAACTGTACCCTAAACCGTCACCGTCCCCGTCCCCTAACCCTAACCCTAACCGTAACCCTAAACCTTACTCGAAGCCTTACCCTCACCCGTCCCCTAATCCTAACCCGTACGCTAACACTAACCCATACCCTAACACCTACGCTCACCCTAAAATTTTGTCGTACCCTAACCTGTACCCTAAACCGTCCCCGTCCCCTTCTCCTAACCCTAACCCTAACCCTAACCCTTACCCGAAGCCTTACCCTCACCCGTCCCCTAATCCTAACCCGTACGCTAACACTAACCCGTACCCTAACACGTATGCTCACCCTAAACCGTTGTCGTACCCTAACCTGTACCCTAAACCGTCCCCGTCCCCTAACCCTAAACCTAACCCTAACCCTAACGCTTACCCGAAGCCTTACCCTCACCCGTCCCCTAATCCTAACCCGTACGCTAACACTAACCCGTACCCTAACACGTACGCTCACCCTAAACCGTTGTCGTACCCTAACCTGAACACTACACCGTCCCCGTCCCCGTCCCCTAACCCTAACCCTAACCCTAACGCTTACCCGAAGCCTTACCCTCACCCGTACCATAAACCTAACCCGTACGCTAACACTAACCCGTACCCTAACACGTACGCTCACCCTAAACCGTTGTCGTACCCTAACCTCTACCCTAAACCGTCCCCGTCCCAGTCCCCTAACCCTAACCCTAACCCTAACTCTTACCCGAAACCTTACCCTCACCCTTCCCCTATTCCTAACACGTACGCTAACACTAAACCATACCCTAACACGTACGCTCACCCTAAAACATTGTCGTACACTAACCTGTACCCTAAACCGTCCCCGTCCCCGTCCCCTAACCCTAACCCTAACCCTAACCCTAACCCTAACCCTTACCCGAAGCCTTACCCTCACCCGTTCACTAATCCTAACCCGTACGCTAACACTAACCCATACCCTAACACGTACGCTCACCCTAAACCGTTGTCGTACCCTAACCTGTACCCTAAACCGTCCCCGTCCCCGTCCCCTAACCATAACCCTAACCCTAACCCAACGCTTACCCGAAGCCTTACCCTCACCCGTCCCCTAATCCTAACCCGTACGCTAACACTAACCCGTACCCTAACACGTACGCTCACCCTAAACCGTTGTCATACCCTAACCTGTACCCTTAACCGTCCCCGTCCCCATCCCCGTCCCCTAACCGTAACCCTAACCCTAAACCTTACCCGAAGCCTTACCCTCACCCGTCCCCTAATCCTAACCCGTACGCTAACACTAACCTGTACCCTAACACGTACGCTCACCCTAAACCGTTTTCGTACCCTAACCTGTACCCTAAACCGTCCCCGTCCCCGTCCCCGTCACCTAAACCTAACCCTAACCCTAACACTTACCCAAAGCCTTACCCTCACCCGTCCCCTAATCCTAACCCGTACGCTAACACTAACCCGTACCATAACACGTACGCTCACACTAAACCATTGTCGTACCCTAACCTGTAACTAAACCGTCCCTGTCCCCTAACCCTAACCCTAACCCTAACCCTAACCCTTACCCGAAGCCTTACCCTCACCCGTCCACTAATCCTAAACCGTACGCTAACACTAACCCGTACCCTAACACGTACGCTCACCCTAAACTGTTGTCGTACCCTAACCTGTACCCTAAACCGTCCCAGTGCCCGTCCCCGTCCCCTAACCCTAAACCTAACCCTAAGCCTTACCCAAAGCCTTACACTCACCCGTCACTTAATCCTAACCCGTACGCTAACACTAACCCGTACCCTAACACGTACTCTCACCCTAAACCGTTGTCATACCCTAACCTGTACCGTAAACCATCCCCGTCCCCTAACCCTAACCCTAACCCTAACCCTTACCCGAAGCCTTACCCTCACCCGTCCCCTAATCCTAAACCGTTCACTAACACTAACCCATACCCTAACACGTACGCTCACCCTAAACCGTTGTCGTACACTAACCTGTACCCTAAACTGTCCCCGTCCCCTAACCCTAACCCTAACCCTAACCCTATCCCTAACCCTTACCCGAAGCCTTACCCTCACCCGTCCCCTAATCCTAACCCGTACGCTAACACTAACCCATACCCTAACACGTATGCTCACCCTAAACCGTTGTCGTACCCTAACCTGTACCCTAAACCGTCCCCGTCCCCATCCCCTAACCCAACCCTATCCCGAACCCTTACCCGAAGCCTTACCCTCACCCGTCCCCTAATCCTAAACCGTATGCTAACACTAACCCATACCCTAACACGTACGCTCACCCTAAACAGTTTTCGTACCGTAACCTGTACCCTAAACCGTCCCCGTCCCCGTCCCCTAACCCTAACCCTAACCCTAACCCTAACCCTTACCCGAAGCCTTACCCTCACCCGTCCCCAAATCCTAACCCGTATGGTAACACTAACCCGTAACCTAACACGTACGCTCACCGTAAACCGTTGTCGTACCCTAACCTGTACCCTAAACCGTCCCCGTCCCCTAACCCTAACCCTAACCCTAACCCTAACGCTTACGCAAAGCCTTACCCTCACCCGTCCCCTAATCCTAACACGTACGCTAACAGTAATCAGTACCCTAACACGTACGCTCACCCTAAACCTTTGTCGTACCCTAACCTGTACCCTAAACCGTCCCCGTCCCCTAACCCTAACCCTAACCCTAAACCTAACCCTTATCCGAAGCCTTACCCTAACCCGTCCCTTAATCCTAACTCGTACGCTAACACTAACCCATACCCTAACATGTACGCTCACTCTAAACCATTGTCGTACAGTTACCTATACCCTAAACCGTCCCCGTCCCCGTCCCCTAACCCTAACCCTAACCCTAACCCTAACACTTACCCGAAGCCTTACCCTCACCCGTCCCCTAATCCTAACCCGTACGCTAACACTAACCCATACCCTAACACGTACGCTCATCCTAAAATGTTGTCGTACACTAAACTGTACCCTAAACCGTCCCCGTCCCCGTCCCCTAACCCTAACCCTAACCGTAACCCTAAATCTTACCCGAAGCCTTACCCTCACCCGTCCCCTAATCCAAACCCGTACGCTAACACTAACCCGTACCCTAACACCTACGCTCACCCTAAACCTTTGTCGTATCCTAACCTGTACCCTAAACCATCCCCGTCCCCGTCCCCTAACCCTAACCCTAACGCTTACCCGAAGCCTTACCCTCACCCGTCCCATAAACCTAACCCATACGCTAACACTAACCCGTACCCTAACACGTAAGCTCAACCTAAACCGTTGTCGTACCATAACCTGTACCCTAAACCGTCCCCGTCCCCGTCCCCTAACCCTAACCCTAACACTAACCCTAACCCATACCCGAAGCCTTACCCTCACGCGTCCCCTAATCCTAATCCGTACGCTAACACTAACTCGTACCCTAACACGTATGTTCACCCTAAACCGTTGCCGTACCCTAACCTGTACCCTAAACCGTTCCCGTCCCCGTCCCTTCACCCTAACCCTAACCCTAACCCTAACCCTTACCCGAAGCCTTACCCTCACCCGTCCCCTAATCCTAACCCGTACGCTAACACTAACCCGTACCCTAACACGTACGCTCACCCTAAACCGTTGTCGTACACTAGCCTGTACCCTAAACCGTCCCGGTCCCCTAACCCTAACCCTAACCCTAACCCTAACACTAACCCTTACCCGAAGCCTTACCCTCACCCATCCCCTATTCCTAACACGTACGCTAACACTAACCCGTATCCTAACACGTACGCTCACCCTAAACCGTTGTCGTACCCTAACCTGTACCCTAAACCGTCCCCGTCCCCGTCCCCTAACCCTAACCCTAACACTAACCCTAACCCTTACCCGAAGCCCTACCCTCACGCGTCCCCTAATCCTAACCCGTACGCTAACACTAACCCGTACCCTAACACGTACGTTCACCCTAAACCGTTGCCGTACCTTAACCTGTACCCTAAACCGTCCCCGTTCTCGTCCCCTAACCCTAACCCTAACCCTAACCCTAAACCTTACCCGAAGCCTTACCCTCACCCGTCCCCTAATGCTAACCCGTACACTAACACTAACCCATACCCTAACACGTACGCTCACCCTAAACCGTTGTCGTACACTAACCTGTACCCTAATCCGTCCCCGTCCCCTAACCCTAACCCTAACCCTAACCCTAACCTTAACCCTTACCCAAAGCCTCACCCACACCCGTCCCCTAATCGTAACCTGTACGCTAACACTAACCCGTACCCTAACACGTACGCTCACCCTAAACCGTTGTCGTACCCTAACCAGTACCCTAAACCATCCCCGTCCCCTTCCCCTAACACTAACCCTAACCCTATCCCTAACCCTTACCCAAAGCCTTACCCTCACCCGTCCTATAATCCTAACCCGTACGCTATCACTAACCCGTACCCTAACACTTACGCTCACCCTAAACCGTTATCGTACACTTACCTGTATCCTAAACCGTCCCCATCCCCGTCCCCTAACACTAACCCTAACCCTAACCCTAAACCTTACCCGAAGCGTTAACCTCACCCGTCCCCTAATCCTAACCCGTACGCTAACACTAACCCGTACCCTAACACGTATGCTCACCCTAAACCATTGTCGTACCCTAACCTGTACCCTAAACCGTCCCCGTCCCCTAACCCTAAACCTAACCCTAACCCTAAACCTTACCCGAAGCCTTACCCTCACCGGTCCCCTAATACTAACCCGTACGCTAACACTAACCCGTACCCGAACACGTACGCTCACTCTAAACCGTTGTCGTACCCTAACCTGTACACTAAACCGTCCCCGTCCCCGTCCCCTAACCCTAACCCTAACCCTAACGCTTACCCGAAGCCTTACCCTCACCCGTCCCATAAACCTAACCCATACGCTAACACTAACCCGTACCCTAACACGTACGCTCACCCTAAACCGTTGTCGTATCCTAACCTGTACCCTGAACCTTCCGCGTCCACGTCCCCTAACCCTAACCCTAACCCTAACCCTTACCCGAAGCCTTATCTTCACCCGTCCCCTAATCCTAACCCGTACGCTAACACTAACCCGAAGCCTAACACGTACGCTCAGCCTAAACAGTTGTCGTACCCTAACCTGTACCCTAAACCGTCCCCGTCCCCTAACCCTAACCCTAACACTAACCCTAAACCTTACCCGAAACCTTACCCTCACCCTTCCCCTATTCCTAACACGTACGCTAACACTAACCCATACCCTAACACGTACGCTCACCCTAAACCATTGTCGTACACTAACCTGTACCCTAAACCGTCCCCGTCCCCTAACCCTAACCCTAACCCTAACCCTAAAGCTTACCCAAAGCCTTACCCTCACCCGTTCCCTAATCCTAACCCGTACGCTAACACTAACCCATACCCTAACACCTACGCTCACCCTAAACCGTTGTCGCACCCTAACCTGTACCCTAAACTGTCCCCGTCCCTGTCCCCTAACCCTAACCCTAACCCTAACCCAACCCTTACCCGAAGCCTTACCCTCACCCGTCCCATAATCCTAACCCGTACGTTAACACTAACCCGTACCCTAACACGTACGCTCAACCTAAACCGTTGTCGTACCCTAACCTGTACCCTAAACCGTCCCCGTCCCCATCCCCGTCCCCGAACCATAACCCTAACCCTAACCCTTACCCGAAGCCTTATCCTCACCCGTCCCCTAATCCTAACCCGTACGCTAACACTAACCCATACCCTAACACCTACGCTCACCCTAAACCGTTGTCGTACACTAACCTGTACCCTAAACCGTCCCTGTCCCCTAACCCTAACCCTAAACCTAACCCTTACCCGAAGCCTTACCCTCACCCGTCCCGTAATCCTAACCCGTATGCTAACACTAACCCGTACCCTAACACATACGCTCTCCCTAAACCGTTGTTGTACCTTAACCTGTACCCTAAACCGTCCCCGTCCCCTAACCCTAACCCTAACCCTAACCCTAACCCTAACCCTTACCCGAAGCCTTACCCTCGCCCGTCCCCAAATCCTAACCCGTACGCTAACACTAACCCGTACGCTAACACGTACGCTCAACCTAAACCGTTGTCGTACCCTAAACTGTACCCTAAACCGTCCCCGTCCCCTAACCCTAACCCTAACCCTTACCCGAAGCCTTACACTCACCCGTCCCCTAATCCTAACCCGTAGGCTAACACAAAACCGTACCCTAACACGTACGCTCACCCTAATCCGTTGTCGTACCCTAACCTGTACCCTAAACCGTCTCCGTCCCCGTCACCTAACCCAAACCCTAAACCTAACCCTAACCCTTACCCGAAGCCTTGCGCTCACCCGTCCCCTAATCCTAACCCGTAGGCTAACACTAATCCGTAACCTAACACGTACGCTCACACTAAACCGTTGTTGTACCCTAACCTGTACCCTAAACCGTCCCCGTCCCCTAACCCTAACCCTAACCCTAAACCTAACCCTTACCTGAACCCTTACCCTCACCCGTCCCCTAATCCTAACCCGTACTCTAACACTAACTTGTACCCTAACATGTACGCTCACCCTAAACTGTTGTCGTACCCTAAACTGTACCCTAAACCGTCCCCGTCCCCGTCCCCGTCCCCTAACCCTAACCCTAACACTAATCCTTACCCAAAGCCTTACCCTCACCCATCCCCTAATCCTAACCCGTAGGTTAACACTAACCCGTACCCTAACACGTACGCTCAACCTAAACCGTAGTCGTAAACTAACCTGTACCCTAAACCGTCCCCGTCCCCGTCCCCTAACCCTAACCTTAACCCTAACCCATACCCGAAGCCTTACCCTCACCCGTCCCCTAATCTTAAACCGTACGCTAACACTAACCCATACCCTAACACGTACGCTCACCAAAACCGTTGTCATACACTCAACTGTACCATAAACCGTCCCCGTCCCCGTCCCCTAACCCTAACCCTAACCCTAACCCTTACCCGAAGCCTTACCCTCACCCGTCCCCTAATCCTAACCCGTACGCTAACACTAACCCATACCCTAACACTTACGCTCACCCTAAACTGTTGTCGTACCCTAACCTGTACCCTAAACCGTCCCCGTCCCCTATCCCTAACCCTAACCCTAACCATAAACCTAACCCTTACCCGAAGCCTTACCCTCACTCGTCCCCTAATCCTAACCCGTACGCTAACACTAACCCGTACCCTAACACGTACGCTCACCCTAAACCGTTGTCGTACCCTAACCTGAACCCTAAACCGTCCCCGTCCCCTAAACCTAACCCTAACCCTAGCCCTAAACCTAACCCTTACCCGAAGCCTTACCCTCACCCGTCCCTTAATCCTAACCCTTACGCTAACACTAACCCGTACCCTAACACGTACGCTCACCCTAAACCGTTGTCGTACCCTAACGTGTACCCTAAACCATCCCCGTCCCCTAACCCTAACCCTAACCCTAATGCTAACCCTAAACCTAACCCTAACACTTACCCGAAACCTTATCCTAACCCGTCCCCTAATCCTAACATGTACGCTAACACTAACCCGTGCCCTAACACGTACGCTCACCCTAAACCGTTGTTGTACACTAACCTGTACCCTAAACCGTCCCCGTCCACGTCCCCTAACTCTAACCCTAACCCTAACCCTTACCCGAAGCCTTACCGTAACCCGTCCCCTAATCCTAACCCTTACGTTAACACTAACCCATTACCTAACACGTACGATCACCCTAAACTGCTGTCGTCCCCTAACCTGTGCCTTAAACCGTCCCCGTCCCCGTCCCCTAACCCTAACCGTAACCCTAAACCATACCCGAAGCCTTACCCTCACCCGTCCCTTAATCCTAACCCTTACGCTAACACTAACCCGTACCTTAACACCTACGCTCACCCAAAACCTTTGTCGTACCCTAACCTGTACCCTAAACCGTCCCCGTCCCCTACCCCTAACCCTAACCCTAAACCTAAACCTAACCCTAACCCTTACCCGAAGCCTTACCCTCACCCGTCCCATAATCCTAAACCTGACGCTAACACTAACCCGTACCCTAACACGTACGCTCACCCTAAACCGTTGTTGTACCCTAACCTGTACCCTAAACCGTCCCCGGCCCCGTCCCCTAACCCTAACCCTAACCCTTAACCGAAGCCTTACCATCACCAGTCCCCTAAACCTCACCCGTACGCTAACACTAACGCGTACACTAACACGTAGGCTCACCCTAAACCGTTGACGTACCCTAACCTGTACCCTGAACCGTCCCCGTCCCCGTCCCCTAACCCTAACCCTAACTCTAACCCTAACCCTTACCCGAAGCCTTACCCTCACCCGTCCCCTAATCCTAACCCGTACGCTAACACTAACCCGTACCCTAACACGTACGCTCACCCTAAACCGTTGTCGTACCCTAACCTGTACCCTAAACCGTCCCCGTCCCCTTCCCCTAACCCTAACCCTAACCCTAACCCTTACCCGAAGCCTTACCCTCACCCGTCCCCTAATCCTAACCCGTACGCTAACACTAACCCGTACCCTAACACGTACGCTCACCCTAAACCGTTGTCGTAACCCAACCTGTACCCTAAACCGTCCCTCCCCGTCCCCGTCCCCTAACCCTAACCCTAACCCTAACCCTTACCCGAAGCCTTACTCACCCGTCCCCTAATCCTAACCCGTACGCTAACACTAACCCGTACCCTAACACGTACGCTCACCCTAAACCGTTGTCGTACCCTAACCTGTACCCTAAACCGTCCCCGTCCCCTACCCCTAACCCTAACCCTAACCCTAACCCTTACCCGAAGCCTTACCCTCACCCGTCCCCTAATCCTAACCCGTACGCTAACACTAACCCATACCCTAACACGTACGCTCACCCTAAACCGTTGTCGTACCCTAACCTGTACCCTAAACCGTCCCCGTCCCTTATCCCTAACCCTAACCCTAACCATAAACCTAACCCTTACCCGAAGCCTTACCCTCACTCGTCCCCTAATCCTAACCCGTACGCTAACACTAACCCGTACCCTAACACGTACGCTCACCCTAAACCGTTGTCGTACCCTAACCTGTACCCTAAACCGTCCCAGTCCCCTAACCCTAACCCTAACACTAACCCTAACACTAACCCTTACCCGAAGCCTTACCCTCACCCATCCCCTATTCCTAACACGTACGCTAACACTAACCCGTACCCTAACACGTACGCTCACCCTAAACCGTTGTCGTACCCTAACCTGTACCCTAAACCGTCCCCGTCCCCGTCCCCTAACCCTAACCTTAGCACTAACCCTAACCCTTACCCGAAGACTTACCCTCACGCGTCCCCTAATCCTAACCCGTACGCTAACACTAACCCGTACTCTAACACGTACGTTCACCCTAAACCGTTGCCGTACCTTAACCTGTACCCTAAACCGTCCCCGTCCCCGTACCCTAACCCTAGCCCTAACCCTAATCCTTACCCGAAGCCTTACCCTCACCCGTCCCATAATCCTAACCCGTACGCTAACACTAACCCATATCCTAACACGTACGCTCACCCAAAACGTTGTCGTACCCTAACCTGTACCCTAAACCGTCCCCGTCCCCGTCCCTTCACCCTAACCCAAACCCTAACCCTAAACCTTACCCAAAGCCTTACCCTCACCCGTCCCCTAATCCTAACCCGTACGCTAACTCTAACCCATAGCCTAACACGTACGCTCACCCTAAAACGTTGTCGTACACTAAACTGTACCCTAAACCGTCCCCGTCCCCGTCCCCTAACCCTAACCCTAACCGTAACCCTAAATCTTACCCGAAGCCTTACCCTCACCCGTCCCCTAATCCTAACCCGTACGATAACACTAACCCGTACCCTAACACCTACGCTCACCCTAAAACTTTGTCGTACCCTAAACTGTACCCTAAACCATTCCCGTCCCCTAAACGTAACCCTAAACCTAACCATAACCCTAACCCTTACCCGAAGCCTTACCCACACCCGTCCACCAATCCTAACCCGTACGCTAACACTAACCAGCACCCTAACACGTACGCTCACCCTAAACCATTGTCGTACCATAACCTGTACCCTAAACCGTCCTCGTCCCGTTCCCCTAACCCTAACCCTAACCCTAACCCTAACCCTAACCCTAAACCTAACCCTAACCCTAACCCTTACCCGAAGCCTTACCCTCACCGGTCCCCTAATCCTAACCCGTACGCTAACACTAACCCGTACCCGAACACGTACGCTCACTCTAAACCGTTTTCGTACCCTAACCTGTACACTAAACCGTCCCCGTCCCCGTCCCCTAACCCTAACCCTAACCCTAACGCTTACCCGAAGCCTTACCCTCACCCGTCCCATATACCTAACCCATACGCTAACACTAACCCGTACCCTAACACGTACGCTCACCCTAAACCGTTGTCGTATCCTAACCTGTACCCTAAACCTTCCCCGTCCCCGTCCCCTAACCCTAACCCTAACCCTAACCCTTACCCGAAGCCTTATCCTCACCCGTCCCCTAATCCTAACCCGTACGCTAACACTAACCCGAAGCCTAACACGTACGCTCAGCCTAAACAGTTGTCGTACCCTAACCTGTACCATAAACCGTCCCCGTCCCCTAACCCTAACCCTAACACTAACCCTAAACCTTACCCGAAACCTTACCCTCACCCTTCCCCTATTCCTAACACGTACGCTAACACTAACCCATACCCTAACACGTACGCTCACCCTAAACCATTGTCGTACACTAACCTGTACCCTAAACCGTCCCCGTCCCCTAACCCTAACCCTAACCCTAACCCTAAAGCTTACCCAAAGCCTTACCCTCACCCGTTCCCTAATCCTAACCCGTACGCTAACACTAACCCATACCCTAACACCTACGCTCACCCTAAACCGTTGTCGCACCCTAACCTGTACCCTAAACTGTCCCCGTCCCTGTCCCCTAACCCTAACCCTAACCCTAACCCAACCCTTACCCGAAGCCTTACCCTCACCCGTCCCATAATCCTAACCCGTACGTTAACACTAACCCGTACCCTAACACGTACGCTCAACCTAAACCGTTGTCGTACCCTAACCTGTACCCTAAACCGTCCCCGTCCCCATCCCCGTCCCCGAACCATAACCCTAACCCTAACCCTTACCCGAAGCCTTATCCTCACCCGTCCCCTAATCCTAACCCGTACGCTAACACTAACCCATACCCTAACACCTACGCTCACCCTAAACCGTTGTCGTACACTAACCTGTACCCTAAACCGTCCCTGTCCCCTAACCCTAACCCTAAACCTAACCCTTACCCGAAGCCTTACCCTCACCCGTCCCGTAATCCTAACCCGTATGCTAACACTAACCCGTACCCTAACACATACGCTCTCCCTAAACCGTTGTTGTACCTTAACCTGTACCCTAAACCGTCCCCGTCCCCGTCCCCTAACCCTAACCGTAACCCTAACCCTAACCCTTACCCGAAGCCTTACCCTCGCCCGTCCCCAAATCCTAACCCGTACGCTAACACTAACCCGTACGCTAACACGTACGCTCAACCTAAACCGTTGTCGTACCCTAAACTGTACCCTAAACCGTCCCCGTCCCCTAACCCTAACCCTAACCCTTACCCGAAGCCTTACACTCACCCGTCCCCTAATCCTAACCCGTAGGCTAACACAAAACCGTACCCTAACACGTACGCTCACCCTAATCCGTTGTCGTACCCTAACCTGTACCCTAAACCGTCTCCGTCCCCGTCACCTAACCCAAACCCTAAACCTAACCCTAACCCTTACCCGAAGCCTTGCGCTCACCCGTCACCTAATCCTAACCCGTAGGCTAACACTAATCCGTAACCTAACACGTACGCTCACACTAAACCGTTGTTGTACCCTAACCTGTACCCTAAACCGTCCCCGTCCCCTAACCCTAACCCTAACCCTAAACCTAACCCTTACCTGAACCCTTACCCTCACCCGTCCCCTAATCCTAACCCGTACTCTAACACTAACTTGTACCCTAACATGTACGCTCACCCTAAACTGTTGTCGTACCCTAAACTGTACCCTAAACCGTCCCCGTCCCCGTCCCCGTCCCCTAACCCTAACCCTAACACTAATCCTTACCCAAAGCCTTACCCTCACCCATCCCCTAATCCTAACCCGTAGGTTAACACTAACCCGTACCCTAACACGTACGCTCAACCTAAACCGTAGTCGTAAACTAACCTGTACCCTAAACCGTCCCCGTCCCCGTCCCCTAACCCTAACCTTAACCCTAACCCATACCCGAAGCCTTACCCTCACCCGTCCCCTAATCTTAAACCGTACGCTAACACTAACCCATACCCTAACACGTACGCTCACCAAAACCGTTGTCATACACTCAACTGTACCATAAACCGTCCCCGTCCCCGTCCCCTAACCCTAACCCTAACCCTAACCCTTACCCGAAGCCTTACCCTCACCCGTCCCCTAATCCTAACCCGTACGCTAACACTAACCCATACCCTAACACTTACGCTCACCCTAAACTGTTGTCGTACCCTAACCTGTACCCTAAACCGTCCCCGTCCCCTATCCCTAACCCTAACCCTAACCATAAACCTAACCCTTACCCGAAGCCTTACCCTCACTCGTCCCCTAATCCTAACCCGTACGCTAACACTAACCCGTACCCTAACACGTACGCTCACCCTAAACCGTTGTCGTACCCTAACCTGAACCCTAAACCGTCCCCGTCCCCTAAACCTAACCCTAACCCTAGCCCTAAACCTAACCCTTACCCGAAGCCTTACCCTCACCCGTCCCTTAATCCTAACCCTTACGCTAACACTAACCCGTACCCTAACACGTACGCTCACCCTAAACCGTTGTCGTACCCTAACGTGTACCCTAAACCATCCCCGTCCCCTAACCCTAACCCTAACCCTAATGCTAACCCTAAACCTAACCCTAACACTTACCCGAAACCTTATCCTAACCCGTCCCCTAATCCTAACATGTACGCTAACACTAACCCGTGCCCTAACACGTACGCTCACCCTAAACCGTTGTTGTACACTAACCTGTACCCTAAACCGTCCCCGTCCACGTCCCCTAACTCTAACCCTAACCCTTACCCGAAGCCTTACCGTAACCCGTCCCCTAATCCTAACCCTTACGTTAACACTAACCCATTACCTAACACGTACGATCACCCTAAACTGCTGTCGTCCCCTAACCTGTGCCTTAAACCGTCCCCGTCCCCGTCCCCTAACCCTAACCGTAACCCTAAACCATACCCGAAGCCTTACCCTCACCCGTCCCTTAATCCTAACCCTTACGCTAACACTAACCCGTACCTTAACACCTACGCTCACCCAAAACCTTTGTCGTACCCTAACCTGTACCCTAAACCGTCCCCGTCCCCGTCCCCTAACCCTAACCCTAAACCTAAACCTAACCCTAACCCTTACCCGAAGCCTTACCCTCACCCGTCCCCTAATCCTAAACCTGACGCTAACACTAACCCGTACCCTAACACGTACGCTCACCCTAAACCGTTGTTGTACCCTAACCTGTACCCTAAACCGTCCCCGGCCCCGTCCCCTAACCCTAACCCTAACCCTTAACCGAAGCCTTACCATCACCAGTCCCCTAAACCTCACCCGTACGCTAACACTAACGCGTACACTAACACGTAGGCTCACCCTAAACCGTTGACGTACCCTAACCTGTACCCTGAACCGTCCCCGTCCCTGTCCCCTAACCCTAACCCTAACACTAACCCTAACCCATACCCGAAGCCTTACCCTCACGCGTCCCCTAATCCTAACCCGTACGCTAACACTAACCCGTACCCTAACACTTACGTTCAACCTAAACCGTTGCCGTACCTTAACCTGTACCCTAAACCGTCCCCGTCCCCTTCCCCTAACCCTAACCCTAACCGTAACCCTTACCCGAAGCCTTACCCTCACCCGTCCCCTAATCCTAACCCGTACGCTAACACTAACCCGTACTCTAACACGTACGCTCACCCTAAACCGTTTTCGTAACCCAACCTGTACCCTAAACCGTCCCTGTCCCCGTCCCCGTCCCCTAACCCTAACCCTAACCCTAACCCTTACCCGAAGCCTTATTACACCCGTCCCCTAATCCTAACCCGTACGCTAACACTAACCCGTACCCTAACACGTATGCTCACCCTAAACCGTTGTCGTACCCTAACCTGTACCCTAAACCGTCCCCGTCCCCGACCCCTAACCCTAACCCTAACCCTAACCCTTACCCGAAGCCTTACCCTCACCCGTCCCCTAATCCTAACCCGTACGCTAACACTAACCCATACCCTAACACATACGCTCACCCTAAACTGTTGTCGTACCCTAACCTGTACCCTAAACCGTCCCCGTCCCTTATCCCTAACCCTAACCCTAACCATAAACCTAACCCTTACCCGAAGCCTTACCCTCACTCGTCCCCTAATCCTAACCCGTACGCTAACACTAACCCGTACCCGAACACGTACGCTCACCCTAAACCGTTGTCGTAACCTAGCCTGTACCCTAAACCGTCCCAGTCCCCTAACCCTAACCCTAACACTAACCCTAACACTAACCCTTACCCGAAGCCTTACCCTCACCCATCCCCTATTCCTAACACGTACGCTAACACTAACCCGTACCCTAACACGTACGCTCACCCTAAACCGTTGTCGTACCCTAACCTGTACCCTAAACCGTCCCCGTCCCCGTCCCCTAACCCTAACCTTAGCACTAACCCTAACCCTTACCCGAAGACTTACCCTCACGCGTCCCCTAATCCTAACCCGTACGCTAACACTAACCCGTACTCTAACACGTACGTTCACCCTAAACCGTTGCCGTACCTTAACCTGTACCCTAAACCGTCCCCGTCCCCGTACCCTAACCCTAGCCCTAACCCTAATCCTTACCCGAAGCCTTACCCTCACCCGTCCCATAATCCTAACCCGTACGCTAACACTAACCCATATCCTAACACGTACGCTCACCCAAAACGTTGTCGTACCCTAACCTGTACCCTAAACCGTCCCCGTCCCCGTCCCTTCACCCTAACCCAAACCCTAACCCTAAACCTTACCCAAAGCCTTACCCTCACCCGTCCCCTAATCCTAACCCGTACGCTAACTCTAACCCATAGCCTAACACGTACGCTCACCCTAAAACGTTGTCGTACACTAAACTGTACCCTAAACCGTCCCCGTCCCCGTCCCCTAACCCTAACCCTAACCGTAACCCTAAATCTTACCCGAAGCCTTACCCTCACCCGTCCCCTAATCCTAACCCGTACGATAACACTAACCCGTACCCTAACACCTACGCTCACCCTAAAACTTTGTCGTACCCTAAACTGTACCCTAAACCATTCCCGTCCCCTAAACGTAACCCTAAACCTAACCATAACCCTAACCCTTACCCGAAGCCTTACCCACACCCGTCCACCAATCCTAACCCGTACGCTAACACTAACCAGCACCCTAACACGTACGCTCACCCTAAACCATTGTCGTACCATAACCTGTACCCTAAACCGTCCTCGTCCCGTTCCCCTAACCCTAACCCTAACCCTAACCCTAACCCTAACCCTAAACCTAACCCTAACCCTAACCCTTACCCGAAGCCTTACCCTCACCGGTCCCCTAATCCTAACCCGTACGCTAACACTAACCCGTACCCGAACACGTACGCTCACTCTAAACCGTTTTCGTACCCTAACCTGTACACTAAACCGTCCCCGTCCCCGTCCCCTAACCCTAACCCTAACCCTAACGCTTACCCGAAGCCTTACCCTCACCCGTCCCATATACCTAACCCATACGCTAACACTAACCCGTACCCTAACACGTACGCTCACCCTAAACCGTTGTCGTATCCTAACCTGTACCCTAAACCTTCCCCGTCCCCGTCCCCTAACCCTAACCCTAACCCTAACCCTTACCCGAAGCCTTATCCTCACCCGTCCCCTAATCCTAACCCGTACGCTAACACTAACCCGAAGCCTAACACGTACGCTCAGCCTAAACAGTTGTCGTACCCTAACCTGTACCATAAACCGTCCCCGTCCCCTAACCCTAACCCTAACACTAACCCTAAACCTTACCCGAAACCTTACCCTCACCCTTCCCCTATTCCTAACACGTACGCTAACACTAACCCATACCCTAACACGTACGCTCACCCTAAACCATTGTCGTACACTAACCTGTACCCTAAACCGTCCCCGTCCCCTAACCCTAACCCTAACCCTAACCCTAAAGCTTACCCAAAGCCTTACCCTCACCCGTTCCCTAATCCTAACCCGTACGCTAACACTAACCCATACCCTAACACCTACGCTCACCCTAAACCGTTGTCGCACCCTAACCTGTACCCTAAACTGTCCCCGTCCCTGTCCCCTAACCCTAACCCTAACCCTAACCCAACCCTTACCCGAAGCCTTACCCTCACCCGTCCCATAATCCTAACCCGTACGTTAACACTAACCCGTACCCTAACACGTACGCTCAACCTAAACCGTTGTCGTACCCTAACCTGTACCCTAAACCGTCCCCGTCCCCATCCCCGTCCCCGAACCATAACCCTAACCCTAACCCTTACCCGAAGCCTTATCCTCACCCGTCCCCTAATCCTAACCCGTACGCTAACACTAACCCATACCCTAACACCTACGCTCACCCTAAACCGTTGTCGTACACTAACCTGTACCCTAAACCGTCCCTGTCCCCTAACCCTAACCCTAAACCTAACCCTTACCCGAAGCCTTACCCTCACCCGTCCCGTAATCCTAACCCGTATGCTAACACTAACCCGTACCCTAACACATACGCTCTCCCTAAACCATTGTTGTACCTTAACCTGTACCCTAAACCGTCCCCGTCCCCGTCCCCTAACCCTAACCGTAACCCTAACCCTAACCCTTACCCGAAGCCTTACCCTCGCCCGTCCCCAAATCCTAACCCGTACGCTAACACTAACCCGTACGCTAACACGTACGCTCAACCTAAACCGTTGTCGTACCCTAAACTGTACCCTAAACCGTCCCCGTCCCCTAACCCTAACCCTAACCCTTACCCGAAGCCTTACACTCACCCGTCCCCTAATCCTAACCCGTAGGCTAACACAAAACCGTACCCTAACACGTACGCTCACCCTAATCCGTTGTCGTACCCTAACCTGTACCCTAAACCGTCTCCGTCCCCGTCACCTAACCCAAACCCTAAACCTAACCCTAACCCTTACCCGAAGCCTTGCGCTCACCCGTCACCTAATCCTAACCCGTAGGCTAACACTAATCCGTAACCTAACACGTACGCTCACACTAAACCGTTGTTGTACCCTAACCTGTACCCTAAACCGTCCCCGTCCCCTAACCCTAACCCTAACCCTAAACCTAACCCTTACCTGAACCCTTACCCTCACCCGTCCCCTAATCCTAACCCGTACTCTAACACTAACTTGTACCCTAACATGTACGCTCACCCTAAACTGTTGTCGTACCCTAAACTGTACCCTAAACCGTCCCCGTCCCCGTCCCCGTCCCCTAACCCTAACCCTAACACTAATCCTTACCCAAAGCCTTACCCTCACCCATCCCCTAATCCTAACCCGTAGGTTAACACTAACCCGTACCCTAACACGTACGCTCAACCTAAACCGTAGTCGTAAACTAACCTGTACCCTAAACCGTCCCCGTCCCCGTCCCCTAACCCTAACCTTAACCCTAACCCATACCCGAAGCCTTACCCTCACCCGTCCCCTAATCTTAAACCGTACGCTAACACTAACCCATACCCTAACACGTACGCTCACCAAAACCGTTGTCATACACTCAACTGTACCATAAACCGTCCCCGTCCCCGTCCCCTAACCCTAACCCTAACCCTAACCCTTACCCGAAGCCTTACCCTCACCCGTCCCCTAATCCTAACCCGTACGCTAACACTAACCCATACCCTAACACTTACGCTCACCCTAAACTGTTGTCGTACCCTAACCTGTACCCTAAACCGTCCCCGTCCCCTATCCCTAACCCTAACCCTAACCATAAACCTAACCCTTACCCGAAGCCTTACCCTCACTCGTCCCCTAATCCTAACCCGTACGCTAACACTAACCCGTACCCTAACACGTACGCTCACCCTAAACCGTTGTCGTACCCTAACCTGAACCCTAAACCGTCCCCGTCCCCTAAACCTAACCCTAACCCTAGCCCTAAACCTAACCCTTACCCGAAGCCTTACCCTCACCCGTCCCTTAATCCTAACCCTTACGCTAACACTAACCCGTACCCTAACACGTACGCTCACCCTAAACCGTTGTCGTACCCTAACGTGTACCCTAAACCATCCCCGTCCCCTAACCCTAACCCTAACCCTAATGCTAACCCTAAACCTAACCCTAACACTTACCCGAAACCTTATCCTAACCCGTCCCCTAATCCTAACATGTACGCTAACACTAACCCGTGCCCTAACACGTACGCTCACCCTAAACCGTTGTTGTACACTAACCTGTACCCTAAACCGTCCCCGTCCACGTCCCCTAACTCTAACCCTAACCCTTACCCGAAGCCTTACCGTAACCCGTCCCCTAATCCTAACCCTTACGTTAACACTAACCCATTACCTAACACGTACGATCACCCTAAACTGCTGTCGTCCCCTAACCTGTGCCTTAAACCGTCCCCGTCCCCGTCCCCTAACCCTAACCGTAACCCTAAACCATACCCGAAGCCTTACCCTCACCCGTCCCTTAATCCTAACCCTTACGCTAACACTAACCCGTACCTTAACACCTACGCTCACCCAAAACCTTTGTCGTACCCTAACCTGTACCCTAAACCGTCCCCGTCCCCGTCCCCTAACCCTAACCCTAAACCTAAACCTAACCCTAACCCTTACCCGAAGCCTTACCCTCACCCGTCCCCTAATCCTAAACCTGACGCTAACACTAACCCGTACCCTAACACGTACGCTCACCCTAAACCGTTGTTGTACCCTAACCTGTACCCTAAACCGTCCCCGGCCCCGTCCCCTAACCCTAACCCTAACCCTTAACCGAAGCCTTACCATCACCAGTCCCCTAAACCTCACCCGTACGCTAACACTAACGCGTACACTAACACGTAGGCTCACCCTAAACCGTTGACGTACCCTAACCTGTACCCTGAACCGTCCCCGTCCCTGTCCCCTAACCCTAACCCTAACACTAACCCTAACCCATACCCGAAGCCTTACCCTCACGCGTCCCCTAATCCTAACCCGTACGCTAACACTAACCCGTACCCTAACACTTACGTTCAACCTAAACCGTTGCCGTACCTTAACCTGTACCCTAAACCGTCCCCGTCCCCTTCCCCTAACCCTAACCCTAACCGTAACCCTTACCCGAAGCCTTACCCTCACCCGTCCCCTAATCCTAACCCGTACGCTAACACTAACCCGTACTCTAACACGTACGCTCACCCTAAACCGTTTTCGTAACCCAACCTGTACCCTAAACCGTCCCTGTCCCCGTCCCCGTCCCCTAACCCTAACCCTAACCCTAACCCTTACCCGAAGCCTTATTACACCCGTCCCCTAATCCTAACCCGTACGCTAACACTAACCCGTACCCTAACACGTATGCTCACCCTAAACCGTTGTCGTACCCTAACCTGTACCCTAAACAGTCCCCGTCCCCGACCCCTAACCCTAACCCTAACCCTAACCCTTACCCGAAGCCTTACCCTCACCCGTCCCCTAATCCTAACCCGTACGCTAACACTAACCCATACCCTAACACATACGCTCACCCTAAACTGTTGTCGTACCCTAACCTGTACCCTAAACCGTCCCCGTCCCTTATCCCTAACCCTAACCCTAACCATAAACCTAACCCTTACCCGAAGCCTTACCCTCACTCGTCCCCTAATCCTAACCCGTACGCTAACACTAACCCGTACCCGAACACGTACGCTCACCCTAAACCGTTGTCGTAACCTAGCCTGTACCCTAAACCGTCCCAGTCCCCTAACCCTAACCCTAACACTAACCCTAACACTAACCCTTACCCGAAGCCTTACCCTCACCCATCCCCTATTCCTAACACGTACGCTAACACTAACCCGTACCCTAACACGTACGCTCACCCTAAACCGTTGTCGTACCCTAACCTGTACCCTAAACCGTCCCCGTCCCCGTCCCCTAACCCTAACCTTAGCACTAACCCTAACCCTTACCCGAAGACTTACCCTCACGCGTCCCCTAATCCTAACCCGTACGCTAACACTAACCCGTACTCTAACACGTACGTTCACCCTAAACCGTTGCCGTACCTTAACCTGTACCCTAAACCGTCCCCGTCCCCGTACCCTAACCCTAGCCCTAACCCTAATCCTTACCCGAAGCCTTACCCTCACCCGTCCCATAATCCTAACCCGTACGCTAACACTAACCCATATCCTAACACGTACGCTCACCCAAAACGTTGTCGTACCCTAACCTGTACCCTAAACCGTCCCCGTCCCCGTCCCTTCACCCTAACCCAAACCCTAACCCTAAACCTTACCCAAAGCCTTACCCTCACCCGTCCCCTAATCCTAACCCGTACGCTAACTCTAACCCATAGCCTAACACGTACGCTCACCCTAAAACGTTGTCGTACACTAAACTGTACCCTAAACCGTCCCCGTCCCCGTCCCCTAACCCTAACCCTAACCGTAACCCTAAATCTTACCCGAAGCCTTACCCTCACCCGTCCCCTAATCCTAACCCGTACGATAACACTAACCCGTACCCTAACACCTACGCTCACCCTAAAACTTTGTCGTACCCTAAACTGTACCCTAAACCATTCCCGTCCCCTAAACGTAACCCTAAACCTAACCATAACCCTAACCCTTACCCGAAGCCTTACCCACACCCGTCCACCAATCCTAACCCGTACGCTAACACTAACCAGCACCCTAACACGTACGCTCACCCTAAACCATTGTCGTACCATAACCTGTACCCTAAACCGTCCTCGTCCCGTTCCCCTAACCCTAACCCTAACCCTAACCCTTACCCTAAGCCTTACCATCACACGTCCCCTAAACCTAACCCGTACGCTAACATTAACCCGTACCCTAACACGTACGCTCACCCTAAACAGTTGTCGTACCCTAACCTGTACCCTAAACCGTCCCCGTCCCCATCCCCTAACCCTAACCCTAACACTAAACCTAACCCATACCCGAAGCCTTACCCTCACGCGTCCCCTAATCCTAACCCGTACGCTAACACTAACCCGTACCCTAACACGTACGTTCACCCTAAACCGTTGCCGTACCCTAACCTGTACCCTAAACCGTCCCCGTCCCTGTCCCTTCACCCTAACCCTAACCCTAACCCGAACCCTTACCCGAAGCCTTACCCTCACCCGTCCCCTAATCCTAACACGTACGCTAACACTAACCCGTACCCTAACACGTACGCTCACCCTAAACCGTTGTCGTACCCTAACCTGTACCCTAAACCGTCCCTGTCCCCTAACCCTAACCCTAACTCTAACCCTTACCCGAAGCCTTACACTCACCCGTCCCCTAATCCTAACCCGTACGCTAACACTAACCCGTACCCTAACACGTACGCTCATCCTAATCCGTTGTCGTACCCTAACCTGTACCCTAAACCGTCCCCGTCCCCGTCCCTTAACCCTAACCCTAACCCTCAACCTTACCCGATGCCTTACCCTCACCTGCCCCTAATCCTAACCCGTACACTAACACTAACCCATACCCTAACACTTACACTCACCCTAAACCGTTGTCGTACCCTAAACTGTATCCTAAACCGTCCCCGTCCCCGTTCCCTTACCCTAACCCTAACCCTAACCCTAACCCTTACCCTCACCCGTCCCCTAATCCTAACCCGTACGCTAACATTAACCCATACCCTAACACTTACGCTCACCCTAAACTGTTGTCGTACCCTAACCTGTACCCTAAACCGTCCCCTTCCCCTATCCCTAACCCTAACTCTAACCCTAACCCTAACACTTACCCGAAGCCTTACCCTCACTCGTCCCCTAATCCTAACCCGTACGCTAACACTAACCCGTACCCTAACACGTACACTCACCCTAAACCGTTGTCGTACCCTAACCTGTACCCTAAACCGTCCCCGTCCCCTAACCCTAACCCTAACGCTAACGCTAACACTAAACCTAACCCAGCACTTACCCGAAGCCTTATCCTAACCCGTCCCCTAATCCTAAAACGTACGCTAACACTAACCCGTGCCCTAACACGTACGCTCACCCTAAACCTTTGTCGTACACTAACCTGTACCCTAAACCGTCCCCGTACCCGTCCCCTAACCCTAACCCTAACCCTAACCCTTACCCGAAGCCTTACCGTAACCCGTCCCCTAATCCTAACCCTTACGTTAACACTAACCCGTTACCTAACACGTACGATCACCCTAAAACGCTGTCGTCCCCTAACCTGTGCCTTAAACCGTACCGGTCCCCGTCCCCTAATCCTAACACTACCCCCAGCTCTAAACTTTACCCAAAGGCTTACCCTAACTCGTCCCCTAATCCTAACCCGTTCGATAACACTAACCCGTGCCCTAACATGTACGCTCACCCTAAACCGTTGACGGACACTAACCTGTACCTTAAACCGTCCCCGTCCCGTAACCCTAACCCTAACACTAACCCTAACCCTTACCCGAAGCCTTACCCTAGCACGACCCCTAATCCTAAATCGTATGCTAACACTAACCCGTACCCTAACACGTACGCTCACCCTAAACCATTGTCGTACCCTAAACTGTACCCTAAACCGTCCCCGTCCCCTAAACCTAACCCTAACCCTAACCCTAAACCTTACCCGAAGCGTTACCCTAGCCCGTCCCCAATCCTAAACCATACGCTAACACTAACCCGTGCCCTAACACGTACGCTCACCCTAAACTGTTGTCGTACCCTAACCTGTACCGTAAACCGTCCACAGCCCCTAACCCTAACCCTAACCTTAACCGTAACCCTCACCCGAAGCCTTACCCTAATCCGTCACCAATCCTAACCCTTACGCTATCACGTACGCTCACCCTAAACTGTTGTCGTACACTAACCTGTACCCTAAGCCGTCCCTATCGCCTTACTCTAACCCGAACCCTAACCCTATCCCTAACCCTTACCCGAAGCCTTACACTAACCCGTCCACTAATCCTAACCCGTACGCTAACACTAACCCGTACCCTAACACGTACACTCACCCTAAAACTTTGTCATACCTTAAACTGTACCCTAAACCGTCCCCGTCCCCTAATCCTAACCCTAAACCTAAAGCTAACCCGTCCCCTAATCCTAAACCGTACCCTAACACTAACCAGTGCCCTAACATGTACGCTCACCCTAAACCGTTTTCTTACCCTCACCTGTACCCTAAACCGTCCCCGTGCCCGTCCCCTTCACCTAACCCTAACCCTAACCCTAAACCTTACCCGAAGCCTTACCCTAATGCGTTCCCTAATCCTAAACTGTACGCTAACACTAACCCGTGCCCTAACAAGTACGCTCACCCTAAACCGTTGTCGTGCCCTAACCTGTACCGTAAACCATCTACATCCCCTACCCCTAACCCTAACCGTAACCCTAACACTCACCCGAAGCCTCAACCTAAGCCGTCACGAATCCTAACCCGTACGCTATCACGTACGCTCACCCTAAACTGTTGTTGTATACTAACCTGTACCCTAAGCCGTCCCCGTCCCCTAACCCTAAACCGAACCATAACCCTATCCCTAACACTTACCCGAAGCCTTAAACTGACCCGTCCACTAATCCTAAACCATACGCTAACACTAACCCGTACTCTAACACGTACACTCACCCTAAAACGTTGTCATACCCTAACCTGTACCCTAAACATTCCCCGTCCCCGTCCCCTAAACCTAACCCTAATCCTAACCCTCACCCGAAGCCTTACCCTAACCCGTCACCAATCCTAACCCGTACGCTATCACGTACGCTCACCCTAAACTGTTGTCATACACTAACCTGTACCCTAAATCGTCCCCGTCTCCTAACCCTAACCCTAACCCTAACCCTATCCCTAAACCTTACCCGAAGCCTTACACTAACCCGTCCCCTAATCCTAACCCGTACGCTAACACTAACCCGTACACTAACACGTATGCTCACCCTAAACCGTTGTCGTACCCTAACCTGTACCCTAAACCGTCCTCGTCCCCTAAACCTAACCCTAACCCTAACCCTAAGCCTTACCCAAAGCCTTACCCTAAACCATTTCCTAATCCTAACCCGTACCCTAACACTAACCCGTACCCTAACACGTACGCTCACCCTAAACCGTTGTCGTACCCTAACCTGTACCCTAAACCGTCCCCGTCCGCTAACCCTAACCATAACCCTAACCCTAACCCGAAGCCTTACCCTAACCCGTGTGCTAATCCTAACCCGTACGCTACCACTAACCCATGCCCTAACACGTACGCTCACCCTAAACCGTTGTCTTACCCTAGCCTTTACCCTAAACCGTCCCGGTCCCCTAACCCTAACCCTAACCCTAACCCTAACACTAACCCTTACCCGAAGCCTTACACTCACCCGTCCCCTATTCCTAACACGTACGCTAACACTAACCCATACCCTAACACGTACGCTCACCCTAAACCGTTGTCGTACCCTAACCTGTACCCTAAACCGTCCCCGTCCCCGTCCCCTAACCCTAACCCTAACCCTAAACCTAACCCTTAACTGAAGCCTTACCCTAACCCATCCCCTTATCCTAAACCGTACTCGAACACTAAGCCGTACCCAAACACGTACGCTCACCCTAAATCGTTGTCGTACACTAACCTGTACCGTAAACCGTCCCCGTCCCCGTCCCCTAACCCTAACCCTAACCCTAACCCTAAACCTTACCAGAAGCCTTACACTCACCCGTCGCCTAATCCTAACCCGTACACTAACACTAACCCGTACCCTAACACGTACGCTCACCCTAAACCGTTGTCGTACACTAACCTGTACCCTAAACCGTCCCCGTCCCCTAACCCTAATCCTAACCCTAACCCTAACCCTAACCCTTACCCAAAGCCTTACCCTCACCTGTCCCCTAATCCTAACCCGTACGCTAACACTAACCCGTACTCTAACACATACGCTCACCCTAAACCGTTATCGTACCCTAACCTGTATCCTAAACCGTCCCCGTACCCGTCCCCTAACACTAACCCTAACCCTAACCGTAAACCTTACCCGAAGCCTTACCCTCACCCGTCCCCTAATCCTAACCCGTACGCTAACACTAACCCGTACCCTAACACGTATGCTCACCCTAAACCGTTGTCGTACCCTAACCTGTACAATAAACCATCCCCGTCCCCTAACCCTAAACCTAACCCTAACCCTAACCCTTACCCGAAGCCTTACCCTCACCCGTCCCCTAATCCTAACCCGTACGCTAACACTAACCTGTACCCTAACACGTACGCTCACCCTAAACTGTTGTCGTAACCTAACCTGTACCCTAAACCGTCCCCGTCCCCTAACCCTAACCCTAACCCTAACCCTTACCCGAAGGCTTACCCTCACCCGTCCCCTAATCCTAACCCGTACACTAACACTAACCCGTACCCTAACACGTACGCTCACCCTAAACCGTTGTCGTACTATAACCTGTACCCTAAACCGTCCCCGTCCCCGTCCCTTCACCCTAACCCTAACCCTAACCCTAACCCTTACCCGAAGCCTTACCCTCACCCGTCCCCTAATCCTAACCCGTACGCTAACACTAACCCGTACCCTAACACGTACGCTCACCCTAAACCGTTGTCGTACCGTAGCCTGTACCCTAAACCGTCCCGGTCCCCTAACCCTAACCCTAACCCTAACCCTAACACTAACCCTTACCCGAAGCCTTACACTCACCCATCCCCTATTCCTAACACGTACGCTAACACTAACCCATACCCTAACACGTACGCTCACCCTAAACCGTTGTCGTACCCTAACCTGTACCCTAAACCTTCCCCGTCCCCGTCCCCTAAACCTAACCCTAACCCTAAACCTAACCCTTACCCGAAGCCTTACCCTAACCCATCCCCTTATCCTAACCCGTACGCGAACACTAACCTGTACCCTAAAACGTACGCTCACCTTAAATCGTTGTCGTACACTAACCTGTACCGTAAACCGTCCCCGTCCCCGTCCCCTAACCCTAACCCTAACCCTAACCCTAAACCTTACCTGAAGCCTTACACTCACCCGTCCCATAATCCTAACCCATACACTAACACTAACCCGTACCCAAACACGTACGCTCACCCTAAACCGTTGTCGTACACTAACCTGTACCCTAAACCGTCCCCGTCCCCTAACCCTAATCCTAACCCTAACCCTAACCCTAACCCTTACCCAAAGCCTTACCCTCACCTGTCCCCTAATCCTAAACCGTACGCTAACACTAACCCGTACTCTAACACATACGCTCACCCTAGACCGTTATCGTACCCTAACCTGTATCCTAAACCGTCCCTGTACCCGTCCCCTAACACTAACCCTAACCCTAACCGTAAACCTTACCCGAAGCCTTACCCTCACCCGTCCCCTAATCCTAACCCGTACGCTAACACTAACCCGTACCCTAACACGTATGCTCACACTAAACCGTTGTCGTACCCTAACCTGTACCCTAAACCGTCCCCTAACCCTAAACCTAACCCTAACCCTAACCCTTACCCGAAGCCTTACCCTCACCCGTCCCCTAATCCTAACCCGTACGCTAACACTAACCCGTACCCTAACACGTACGCTCACCCTAAACTGTTGTCGTAACCTAACCTGTACCCTAAACCGTCCCCGTCCCCTAACCCTAACCCTAACCCTAACCGTTACCCGAAGCCTTACCCTCACCCGTCCCCTAATCCTAACCCGTACACTAACACTAACCCGTACCCTAACACGTACGCTCACCCTAAACCGTTGTCGTACCCTAACCTGTACCCTAAACTGTCCCCGTCCCCTAACCCTAACCCTAACCCTAAACCTAACCCTTACCCGAAGCCTTACCCTCACCCGTCCCCTAATCCTAACCCGTATGCTAACACTAACCCATACCCTAACACGTACGCTCACCCTAAACAGTTGTCGTACTGTAACCTGTACCCTAAAACGTCCCCGTCCCCTAACCCTAACCCTAACCCTACCCGTAGCCTTACCCTAACGCGTCCCCTAATCCTAACCCGTACGCTAACACTAACCCGTACCCTAATACGTACGTTCACCCTAAACCGTTGTCATACCCTAGCCTGTACCCTAAACCTTCCCAGTCCCCTAACCCTAACCCTAACCTTAACCCTAACAGATATATGAAACCTTACCCTATCCCGTCCCCTAATCCTAACCCGTACGCTAACACTAACCCATAAACTAACACATACGCTCACCCTAAACCGTTGTCGTACCCTAACCTGTAACCTAAAACATCCCCGTCCCCGTCCCCTAACCCTAACCCTAACACTATCCCTTACCCGAAGACTTAACCTAACCCGTCCACTAATCCTTACCCGTACACAAACACTAACCCGTACACTAACACGTACGCTCACCTTAAAAGGTTGTCGTACACTAAACTTTACCCTAAACAGTCCCCATACCCTAACACTAACCCTAACCCTAACCCGAAACCTTACCCTAACCCGTCCCATAATCCTAACCCGTACGCTAACACTAACCGGCACCCTAACATGTACGCTCACCCTAAACCGTTGTCGTACCCTAACCTGTACCCTAAACCGTCCCCGTCCCCTAACCCTAACCCTAACCCTTACCCTAACACTTACCTGAATCCTTACGACTAACCTGTCCCCTAATCCTAACCCGTACGCTAACACTAACCCGTACCCTAACACGTACTCTCAACTTAAACCGTTGTTGTACCCTAACCTTTACCCTAAACCGTCCCCGTACCCTACCCCTAACCGTAACCCTAACCCGAATCCTTACCCTAACCCGTCCCCTAATCCTAACACGTACGCTAACACTAACTCATTCCCTAACATGTACGCTCACCCTAAACCGTTGTCGTACTTTAACCTGTACCCTAAACCGTCCCCGTCCCGTAACCCTAACCCTAACACTTACCTGAAGCCTTACACTAACCCGTACCCTAATCCTAACCCGTATGCTAACACTAACCCGTACCCTAACACATACGCTCAAACAAAAGCGTTGTCGTACCCTAACCTGAAACCTAAACCGTCCCCGTCCCCTGAGCCTAACCCTAACCCTAAACCTAACCCTTACCCGAAGCCTTACCCTAACCCGTCCCCTAATCCTAACCCGTACGCTAACACTAAATTGTACCCTAAAACGTACGCTCACCCTTAACCGTTCTCGTACCCTAACCTATACCCTAAACCATCCCCGTCCCCATCACCTAACACTAACCGTTACCCGAAGACTTACCCTATCCCGTCCCCTAATCCTAACCTGTGCACTAACACTAACACATACCCAAACATGTATGCTCACCCAAAACCGTTGTCGTACCCTAACGTGTACCCTAAACCGTCCCCGTCCCCTAACCCTAACCCTATCCCTAACCCTATCCCTTACCCGAAGCCTTACCCTAACACATCCCCTAATCCTACCCCGTACGCTAACACTAACCCGTACCCTAACACGTACGCTCAACCTAAACCGTTGTCGTACCCTAACCTGTACCCTAAACCGTCCCCGTCCCCTAACACTAACCCTAACCCTAACCCTAACACTAACCCTTACCCGAAGCCTTACCCTAAAGCGTCCCCTTATCCTAACCCGTACGCTAACACTAACCCGTACCCTAACACGTACGCTAACCCTAAATCGTTGTCGTACCCTATCCTGTACCCTAAACCGTCCCCTAACCCTAACCCTAACCCTAACCCTTATCCGAAGTCTTAACCTAACCCGTCCCCTAATCCTAACCCGTACTCTAACACTAACACGTACCCTAACACGTACGCGCAGCCTAAAATGTTGTCGTATCCTAACCTGTACCCTAAACCGTCCCCGTCCCGTAACCCTCACCCTAACCCTAACCCTTATCTGAAGTATTACCCAACCCGTCCCCTAATCCTAACCCGTACGCTAACAAGAACCCGTACCCTAACACGTACGCTCACCCTAAAACGTTGTCGTACCCTAAACTGTACCCTAAACCGTCCCCGTCCCGTAAACCTAACCCTAACCCTAACCCTAACACTAACACTTACCCGAAGCCTTACCCTAACCCGTCTCCTAATCCTAACCCATACGCTAACACTAACCCGTACCCTAACATGTACGCTCAACCTAAACCATTGTCGTACCGTAACCTGTACTCTAAACCGTCCCCATCCACTAACCCTAACCCTAAACCTAAACCTTATCCGAAGCCTTACACTAACGCGTCCCCTAATCCTAACCCATACGCTAAAACTAACCCGTACCTTAACCCGTACGCTCACCCTAAACCGTTGTCATACCCTAACCTGTACCCTAAACCTTCCCCGGCCCCTAAACCTAAACCTAACCCTAACACTTACCTGAAGGCTTACCCTAACACGTCCCCTAATCCTAACCAGTACGCTAACACTAAACCGTACCCTAACACGTACGCTCACCCTAAACCGTTGTCGTACCCTAACCTCTACCCTAAACCGTTCCCGTCCCCAAACCCTAACCCAAACCCTATCCCTAACACTAACCCTTACCCGAAGCCTTACCCTAACCCGTCCCCTAATCCTAACCTGTACGCTAACACTAAACCGTACCTTAACACGTACGCTCACCCTAAAACATTGTCGTACCCTAACCTGTACCCTAAACCTCCCCGTCCCCTAACCCTAACCCTTACGCAAAGACTTAACCTAACCCGTCCCCTAATCCTAACCCGTACGCTAACACTAACACGTACCCTAATACGTACGCTCACCATAAACCGTTGTCGTACACTAAACTGTACCCTAAACCGTCCCCGTCCCCTTACCCTAACCTTAACCCTAACCCTACCCGTATCCTTACCCTAACCCGTCCCCTAAACCTAACCCGTACGCTAACACTAACCCGTACCCTAACACGTACGCTCACCCTAAACCGTTGTCGTACCCTAACCTATACCCTAAACCGTCTCCATCCCCTAACCCTAACCCTAACCCTAACCCTTACCTGAAACCTTACCCTAACCCGTCCCCTCATCGTAACCGGTACAATAACACTAACCTGTACCCTAACCCGTACGCTCACCCTAAACTGTTGTCGTACCCTAACCTGTACCCTAAACCTTCCCCGTCCCCTAACCCTAACCCTAACCCTAACCTTAACCCTAACAGATATCTGAAGCCTTACCCTAACCCGTACCCTAATCCTAACCCGTACGCTAACACTAACCCATACCCTAACACATACGCTCACCCTAAACCATAGTCGTACCCTAACCTGTACCCTAAAGCGTCCCCGTCCCCTAACCCTAACCCTAACCCTAAACCTTACCCGAAGACTTAACCTAACCCGTCCACTAATCCTTACCCGTACGCAAACACTAACCCGTACACTAACACGTACGCTCCCCTGAAAAGGTTGTCGTACCCTAAACTTTACCCTAAACCGTCCCCCTACCCTAACACTAACCCTAACCCTAACCCGAAACCTTACCCTAACCCGTCCCCTAATCATTACCCATACGGTATCACTAACCCGTACCCTAACCCGTACTATCACCCTAAACCGTTGTCGTACCCTAACCTGTACCCTAAACCGTCCCCGTCCCGTAACCCTAACCCTAACACTTATCCGAGGCCTTACACTAACCCGTACCATAATCCTAACCCGTACGCTAACACTAAGCCGTACCCTAACACACACGCTCAAACAAAAGCGTTGTCGTACCCTAACCTGACCCCTAAACCATCCCCGTCCCCGAAACCTAACACTAACCCTTACCCGAAGCCTTACCCTAACCCGTCCCCTAATCCTAACCCGTGCACTAACACTAACCAATACCGTAACATGTACGCTCACCCAAAACGGTTGTCGTACCCTAACCTGTACCCTAAACCGTCCCCGTCCCCTAACCCTAAGCCTAACCCTTTCCCGAAGCCTTACACTAACCCGTCCCCTAATCCTAACCCGTACGCTAACACTAACCTGTACCCTAACACGTACGCTCACCCTAAACCGTTGTCGTACCCTAACCTGTACCCTAAACCGTCCCCGTCCCCTAACCCTAACCCTATCCCTAACCCTATCCCTTACCCGAAGCCTTACCCTAACTCGTCCCCTAATCCTACCCCGTATGCTAACACTAACCCGTACCCTAATTCGTATGCTCAACCTAAACCGTTGTCGTACCCTAACCTGTACCCTAAACCGTCCCCGTCCCCTAACCCTAACCCTAAACCTATCCCTAACACTTACCCGACGCCTTACCCTAACCCGTCCCCTAATCCTAACCCGTACGCTAACACTAACCCATATCCTAACACGTACGCTCACCCTAAACCGTTGTCGTACCCTAACCTGTACCGTATATCATCCCAGTCCCCTAAACCTAACCCTAACCCTAAACCTAACCCTAAACCTTACCCTAATCCGTCCCCTAATCCTAACCCGTACGCTAACACTAACATGTACCCTAACACGTACGCTCACCCTAAACCGTTGTCGTACACAAACCTGTACCCTAAACCGTCCCCGTCCCCTAACCCTCACCCTAACCCTAACCCTTACCTGAAGTATTACCCAACCCGTTCCCTAATCCTAACCCGTACGCTAACAAGAACCCGTACCCTAACACGTACGCTCACCCTAAAACGTTGTCGTACCCTAAACTGTACCCTAAACCGTCCCCGTCCCGTAAACCTAACCCTAACCCTAACACTTACCCAAAGCCTTACCCTAACCTGTCCCCTAATCCTAACCCGTACGCTAACACTAACACGTACCCTAACAGGTACGCTCACCCTGAACACTTGTCGTACACTAAACTGTACCCTAAACCATCCCCGTCCCTTAACCCTAAACCTAACCCTAACCCTAACCCTAACACTTACCCGAAGCCTTACCCTAATCCGTCCCCTAATCCTAACCCGTACACTAATACTAACACATACCCTAACACGTAGGCTCACCCTAAACCGTTGTCGTACCCTAAACTGTACCCTAAACCGTCCCCATCACTTAACCCTAACCCTAACCCTAACCCTAAACCTAACCCTTACCCGAAGCCTTACTCTAAACCGTCCTCTAATCCTAAACAGTACGCTAACACTAACCCATAACCTAACACGTACGCTCACCCTAAACCGTTGTCGTACCCTAACCTGTACCCTAAACCGTCCCCCTCCCCTAACCCTAACCCTAACCCTAACCCTTATCCGAAGTCTTACCCTAACCTGTCCCCTAATCCTAACCCGTACTCTAACACTAACACGTACCCTAACACGTACGCGCAGCCTAAAATGTTGTCGTACCTAACCTGTACCCTAAACTGTCCCCGTCCCCTAACCATAATCCTAACCCTAACCCTTACCCGAAGACTTAACCTAACCCGTCCACTAATCCTAACACGTACGCAAACACTAACCCGTACACTAACATGTACGCTCACCTTATACCATTGTCGTACCCTAACGTTTACCCTAAACCGTCCCCGTCCCCTAACCCTAACCCTAAACCTAAACCAAAGCCTTACACTAACCCGTCCCCTAATCCTAACGCATACGCTAACACTAACCCATACCCTAACATGTACGCTCACCCTAAACCTTTGTCGTACCCTAACATGTACCCTAAACCGTCCCCGTCCCCTAACCCTAACCCTAACCCTAACACTTACCCGAAGCCTTACACTAACCCGTACCCTAATCCTAACCCGTACGCTAACACTAACACATACCCTAACACATACGCTCACACAAAAGCATTGTCGTACCCTAACCTGTACACAAAACCGTCCCCGTCCCCTAACCCTAACCCTAAACCTAAACCTGTCCCTAACCCTTATCCGACGCCTTACGCTAACCCGTCCCATAATCCTAATCTATACGCTGACACTAACCCTTACCCTAACACGTATGCTCACCCTAAACTGCTGTCGTACCCTAAACTGTACCCTAAACCGTCCCCATCCCCGTCCCCTAACCCTAACCCTAACCCTAACCCTAAACCTTAGCCGAAGCCTTATCCTAACCCATCCCCTAATCCTAACCCATACGCTAACACTAAACCATACCCTAACAAGTACGCTCACCCTAAACCGTTGTCGTACACTAACCTGTACCTTGAACCGTCCCCGACCCAGTCCCCGTCCCCGTCCCCTAGCCCTAACACTTACCCGAAGCCTTACCCTAAACCTTCCCCTAATCCTAACCCGTATACTACCACTAACCCATACCATAACACGTACGCTCAACCTAAGCCGTTGTCGTTCCCTAACCTGTACCCTAAACCGTCCCTGTCCCCTTCCCCTAACCCTAACCCTAACCCTAAACCTAACCCTTACCCGAAGCCTTACCCTAACCCGTCCACTAATCCTAACCCATACGCTAACACTAACCCGTACCCTAACATGTATGCTCACCCTAAACCGTTGTTGTACCCTAACATGTACTCTAAACGGTCCCCATCCCCTAACCCTAACCCTGACCCTTACCTGAAGCCTTAACCTAACCCGTCCCCTAATCCTAACCCGTATGCTAACACAAACCCGAACTCTAACACGTACGCTCAACATAAAATGTTGTCGTACCCTAACCTGTACCCTAAACCGTCCCCATTCCCTAAACCTAATCCTTACGTGAAGACTTAACCTAACCCGTCCCCTAATCCTAACCCGTATGCTAACTCTAACCCGTACACTAACACGTACGCTCACCTTAAACCGTTGTCGTACCCTAACCTGTAACCTAAATAGTCTCCGTCCCCTAACCCTAACCCTAACCCAAAGCCTTACCCTAACCCGTCCCCTAATCCTAACCCGTACGCTAACACTAAACCGTACCCTAACACGTACACTCACCCTAAACCGTTGTCGAACCCTAACCTGTACCCTAAACCTTCCCCGTCCCCTAACCCTAACCCTAACCCTTACCCGAAGACTTAACCTAACCCGTCCACTAATCCTAACCTGTACGCAAACGCTAACCCGTACACTAACACGTACGCTCACCTTAAACCGTTGTCGTACCCTAACCTTTAGCCTAAACCGTCCCCGTCCCCTAACCCTAACCCTAACCCGAAGCCTTACCCTAACCCGTCCCCTAATCCTAACCCGTAGGCTAATACTAACCCGTACCCTAACACGTACGCTCACCCTAAACCGTTGTCGTACCCTATCCTGTACCCTAAACCGTCCCTGTCCCCTAACCCTAACCCTAACACTAACCCTTACCCGAAGCCTTAACCTAAACTGTACCATAATCCTAACCCATACGCTAACACTAACACGTACCCTAACACATACTCTCACCCTAAAATTTTGTAGTACCCTAACCTGTACCCTAAACCGTCCCCGTCACCTAACCCTAACCCTAATCCTAACACTTACCAGAAGCCTTACACTAACCCGTCCCCTAATCCTAACCCGTACGCTAACACTAACCCATACCCTAACCCGTACGCTCACTCTAAACCGTTGTCGGATCCTAAACTGTACCCTAAACCTTCCCCGTCCCCTAACCCTAACCGTAACCCTTACCCTAACGCTTAGCTGAAGCCTTACACTAACCCGTCACCTAATCCTAACACGTACGCTAACACTAAACCGTACCCTAACACGTACGCTCACCCTAAACTGTTGTCGTACCCTAACCTGTACCCTAAACCATCCCCGTCCCCTAACCCTAACCCTATCCCTAAAACTAACCCTTACCCGAAGCCTTACCCTAACCTGTCCCCTAATCATAATGCGTACGCTAACACTAACCCGTACCCTAAGACCTACGCTCACCCTAAAACTTTGCCGTACCCTATCCTGTACCCTAAACCGTCCCCGTCCCTTAACCCTAACCCTAAACCTATCCCTAACCCTTACCCGACGCCTTACACTAACCCGTCCCCTAATCCTAACCCGTACGCCAACACTAACCCGTACCCTAACACGTACGCTCACCCTAAACCGTTGTCGTACCCTAAACTGTACTCTAAACTGTCCACGTCCCCTAACCCTAACCCTAACCCTAACCCGAAGCCTTACCCTAACCCGTCCCCTAATCCTAACCCATACACTAACACTAACCCGTACCCTATCACGTACGCTCACCCTAAACCGTTGTCATAC
The DNA here is from genome assembly GCF_059928025.1 of Delphinapterus leucas. Classification (NCBI taxonomy): domain Eukaryota; kingdom Metazoa; phylum Chordata; class Mammalia; order Artiodactyla; family Monodontidae; genus Delphinapterus; species Delphinapterus leucas. Next base: position 12,949,171 of record NW_028322232.1, on the reverse strand, counting down.
CATAACCTGTACCCTAAACCGTTCCCGTCCCCTAACCCTAACCCTTACCCAAAGACTTACACTAACCCGTCCTCTAATCCTAGCCTGTACGCTAACGCTAATCCGTACCCTAACACGTACGCTTACCCTAAACAGTTGTCATACCCTAACCCATACCCGAAGCCTTACCCTAACCCGTCCCCTAATCCTAACCCGTACGCTAACACTAACCCTTACCCTAACACGTACGCTCAACCTAAACCGTTGTTGTACCCTAAACTGTACCCGAAACCATGCCCATCCCTTAACCCTAACCCTAACCCTAAACCTTACCCGAAGCCTTACCCTAACCCGTCCCCTAATCCTAATCCGTACGCTAACACTAACCCGAACCCTAACACGTATGCTCACCCTACACCCTTGTCGTTTCCTAACCTGTCCCCTACACCATCCCCGTCCCCTAACGCTAAGCCTAACACTTACTCGAAGCCTTACGCTAACCCATTACCTAATCCTAAACCGTATGCTAACACTAACTCGTACCCTAACACATACGCTCTCCATAAACCGTTGTCGTACCCTAAACTGTACCCTAAACTGTCCCCGTCCCCTAAACCTAACCCTAACCCTAACACTTACCCGAAGCCTTACCCTAACCCCTCCCCTAATCCTAAGTCATACGCTAACACTAACGTGTACCCTAACACGTACGCACACCCTAAACCGTTGTCGTACCCTAACCTGTACCCTAAAACGTCCCCATCCCCTAACCCTAACCCTAAACCTAAACCTAACCCTTACCCGAAGCCTTACCCTAACCCGTCCCCTAATCCTGACACGTACGCTAACACTAAAATATACCCTAACACCTACGCTCACCCTAAACCATTGTCGTACCCTAACCTGTACCCTAAATGGTCCCCGTCACCTAACCCTAAACCTAACGCTAACCCTAACACTTACCCGTAGCCTTAAACTAACCCGTCCCCTAATACTAACCCGTACGCTAACACTAACCCATACTCTAACACGTACGCTCACTCTAAACCGTTGTCGTAATCTAACCTGTACCCTAAACTGTCCCCGTCCCCTAACACTAACCCTAACCCTAACACTTACCTTACCCGAAGCCTTACCCTAACCCGTCCCGTAATCCTAACCCGAACGCTAACACTAAACCGTACCCTAACATGTATGCTCACCCTAAACCGTTGTCGTACCCTAACCTGTACTCTAAACCGTCCCCGTCCCCTAACCCTAACCCTAAAACTTACCTGAAGCCTTACCCTAACCCGTCCCCTAATCCCAACATGTACACTAACACTAACCCGTCCCCTAACCCGTACGCTCACCCTAAACCATTGTCGTACCCTAACCTGTACCGTAAACCTTCCCCATCCCCTAACCCTAACCCTAACCCTTACCTGAAGCCTTACCCTAACCCGTCCCCTAAAACTAACCCGTATGCTAACACTAAACCATACTCAAACACGTACGCTCACCCTAAAACGTTGTCGTACCCTAACCTGTACCCTAAACCGTCCCCGTCCCCTAACCGTAACCCTAAACCTAACCCTAACCCTTATCCGAAGACTTAACCTAACCCGTCCACTAATCCTAACCCGTATGCAAACACAAACCCGTACACTAACACGCACGCTCACTTTAAACCGTTGTCGTACCCTAACCTATACCCTAAACCGTCCCCGTCCCCTAACCCTAATCCTAAACCTAACCTGAAGCCTTACCCTAACCCGTCCCCTAATCCTAACCCGTAGGCTATCACTAACCCATACCCTAACACGTATGCTCACCCTAAACCGTTGTCGTCCCAGTCCCCGTCCCCTAACACTAACCCTAACCCTAACCCTTACCCGAAGACTTACCCTAACCCGTCCGCTAATCCGAACCCGTATACTATCACTAACACGTACCCTAACACCTACGCTCACCCTAAACCAGTGTCGTACCCTAACCTGTACCCTAAACCGTCCCCGTCCCCTAACTTTAACCCTAACCCTATCCCTTTCCCGAAGCCTTACCGTAACCCGTCCCCTAATCCTAAGCCGTACGCTAACACTAACCTGTACCATAACACATACGCTCAACCTAAACCGTTGTCGTACCCTAAACTGTACCCTAAACCGTCCCCATCCCCTAACACTAACCCTAACCCTAACCCTAACACTAACCCTTACCCGAAGCCTTACCCTAACCCGTCCCCTTATCCTAACCCGTACGCTAACACTAACCGGTACCCTAACACGTACGCTCACCCTAAACCATTGTTGTACCCTAACCTGTACCCTAAACGGTCCCCTAACCCTAACCATAACCCTAACACTTACCTGAAGCCTTACCGTAAACTTTCCCCTAATACTAACCCGAATGTTAACACTAACCCGAACCCTAACACGTACGTTCAGCCTAAACAGTTGTCGTACACTAGCCTGTACCCTAAACAGTCCCAGTTCCCTAACACTAACCCTAACCCTAACCCTAACACTAACCCTTCCCGAAGCCTTACCCTAAACCATCCCCTAATCCTAACCCGTACGCTAACACTAACCCTTACCCTAACACGTACGCTCACCCTAAACCGTGTTTGTACCCTAAACAGTACCCTAAATCATCCCCGTCCCCGTCCCCGTCCCCGTCCCCTAACCCTAACCCTAACACTAATACTTACCCGAAGCCTTACCCTAACCCGTCCCCTAATGCTAACCCGTACGCTAACACTAACACATACCCTAACATGTACGCTCAACCTAAACCATTGTCGCACCCTAACCTGTACCCTAAACCGTCCCCGTCCCCGTCCCCTAACCCTAACCCTAATACTAACAATTACCCGAAGACTTAACCTAACCTGTCCCCTAATCCTAACGCGTACGCTAACACTAACGTGTACCCTAACACGTACGCTCACCCTAAACCGTTGTCGTACCCTAACATATACCCTAAACCGTCCCCGTCCCCTAACACTAACCCTAACCCTAACCCTTACCCGAAGCCTTAACCTAACCTGTCCCTAAATCCTAACACGTACGCTAACACTAAACCGTACCCTAACACGTACGCTCACCCTAAACATTTGTCGTACCCTAACCTGTACCCTAAACGGTCCCCGTCCCCTAACCCTAAACCTAAACCTAACCCTAATCCTTACCCGTAGCCTTACCCTAACGCGTGCCCTAATCCGAACCCGTACGCTAACACTAACGCGTACCCTAACACGTACGCTCACCCTAAACCGTTGTCATACTCTAACCTGTACCCTAAACCATCCCCGTCCCTGTCCCCAAACCCTAACCCTAACCCTAAAACTTACCCTAAGCCTTACCCTAACTCCTCCCTTAATCCTAACCCGCATACTAACACTAACCCGTACCTTAACACGTACGCTCACCATAAACCGTTGTCGTACACTAACCTGTACCCTAAACGGTCCCCGTTCCCTAACCCTAACCCTAACCCTTACCCGAAGCCTTACCCTAACCCGTCCCCTAATCCTAACCCGTACGCTAACACAAACCCGTACCCTAACACGTACGCTCACACAAAACCGTTGTCGTACCCTAAACTGTACCCTAACCCATCCCCGTCCCCTAACCCTAACCCTAACCTTTACCCTAAGCCTTACCCTAACCCGTCCCCTAATTCTAACCCGTACGCTAACACTAACGCGTACCCTAACACGTACGCTCACCGTAAACCGTTGTCGTACCCTAAACTGTACCCTAAACCGTCCCCGTCCCCTAACCCTAACCCTAACACTAACCCTTACCCGAAGCCTTACCCTATTCCGTCCCCTAATCCTAACCCGTACGCTAACACTAACCCGTACCCTAACACGTACGCTCACCCTAAACCATTGTCGTATCCTAAACTGTACCCTAAACCTTCCCCGTCCCCTAAACCTAACCCTAACTCTAACCGTTACCCGAAGCCTTACTCTAACCCGTCCCCTAATCCTAACGTGTACGCTAACACTAACGTGTACCCTAACACGTACGCTCACCCTAAACCGTTGTCGTACCCTATCCTGTACCCTAAACCGTCCCCGTCCCCTAACCCTAACCCTAACACTTACCTGAAGCCTTACCGTAAACTGTCCCCTAATCCTAACCCGTATGCTCACACTAACCCATACCCTAACACGTACGCTCACCCTAAACCGTTGTCGTACACTAGCCTGTACCCTAAACGGTCCCCGTTCCCTAACCCTAACCGTAACCCTAACCCTAACCCTTACCCGAAACCTTACCCTAAACCGTCCCCTAATCCTAACACGCACGCTAACACTAAACCTTACCCTAACACGTACGCTCACCCTAAACCATTGTCGTACCCTAACCTGTACCCTAAACTGTCCCCGTCCCCTAACCCTAAACCTAACCCTAACCCTAACCCTTACCCGAAGCCTTACCCTAACCCGTCCCCTAATCCTAACCCGTACGCTAACACTAACCCGTACCCTAACATGTACGCTCACCCTAAACCATTGTCATGCCCTAACCTGTACCCTAAACGGTCCTCGTCCCCTAACCCTATCCCTAACCCTAACCCTTACCCGAAGCCTTACCCTAACCCATCCCCTAATCCTAACCCGTACGCTAACACTAAACCGTACCCTAACATGTACGCTCACCCTAAACCATTGTCGTACCCTAACCTGTACCCTAAACGTTCCCCGTCCCCTAACCCTAACCCTAACCCTAAACCATCCCCGTCCCCTAAACCTAACCCTAACCCTAACCGTAACCCTTACCCGAAGCCTTACCCTAACCCTTCACCTAATCCTAAACCTTATGCTAACACTAACACGTACCCTAACAGGTACGCTCACCCTGAACCGTTGTCGTACACTAAACTGTACCCTAAACGGTCCCCATCACTTAACCCTAACCCTAACCCTAACCCTAACCCTAATCCTAACTCTTACCCAAAGCCTTAGCCCAACCCGTCCCCTAATCCTAACGTGTACGCTGACACTAACGTGTACCCTAACAGGTACGCTCACCCTAAACCGTTGTCTTACTCTAACCTCTACCTTAAACCATCCCCGTCCCCTAACCCTAACCCTAACCCTTACCCAAAGCCTTACCCTAAACCGTCCCCTAATCCTAACACGCACGCTAACACCAAACCGTACCCTAACACGTACGCTCACCCTAAGCCATTGTCGTACCCTAACCTGTGCCCTAAACTGTCCCCATCCCCTAACCCTAAACCTAACCCTAACGCTAAACCTTACCCGTAGACTTACCCTAACCCGTCCCCTAATACTAACCGGTACGCTAACACTAACCCGTACCCTAACACGTATGCTCACCCTAAAATTTTTCGTACCCTAACCTGTACCCTAAACTGTCCCCATCCCTGTCCCCTAACCCTGAAGCTAACCCTAACCCTATCACTTACCCGAAGCCTTACCCTAACCCGTCCCCTAATCCTAACCCGTATCCTAACTCTAACCCGTACACTAACATGTACGCTCAACCTAAACCGTTGTCATGCCCTAACCTGTACCCTAAACTATCCCCGTCCCCTAACCCTAACCCTAACCCTTACCCGAAGCCTTACCCTAACCCGTCCCCTAATCCTAAACCGTACGCAAACACTAAGCCGTACCCTAACACGTATGTTCACCCTAAACCGTTGTCGTACCCTAACCTGTACCCTAAACCATCCCCGTTCCCGTCCCCTAAACCTAACCCTAACCCTAACCCTAACCCTTATCCGAAGCCTTACCCTAACGCGTCCACTAACCCTAACCCGTACGCTAACACTAACTCGTACCCTAACATGTACGCTCACCCTAAACGGTTGTCGTACCCTAACCTGTACCCTAAACCGGCCCCGTTCCCTAACCCTAACACTAAACCTAACCCTTACCCGAAGTCTTACCCTAACCCGTCCCCTAATCCTAATCCGTACACTAACACTAACACGTACCCTAACACGTATGCTCACCCTAAACCGTTGTCGTACACTAACCTGTACCCTAATCCGTCCCCGTTCCCGTCCCCTAACCCTAACCCTAGCCCTAACCCTAACCTTACCCGAAGCCTTACCCTAAACCGTCCCCTAATCCTAACCCGTATGCTAACACTAACCCGTATCCTAACACGTACGCTCAGCCTAAACCGTTGTCTTACACTAACCTGTACCATAAACCGTCCCCTTCCCCTAACCCTAACTCTAACCCTAACCCTAACCCTAACCCTTACCCGAAGCCTTACCCTAACCCTTCCCCTAATCCTAACCCGTATGCTAACACTAACACGTACCCTAACAGGTACGCTCACCATGAACCGTTGTCGTACACTAAACTGTACCCTAAACGAACCCCATGCCTTAACCCTAACCCTAACCCTAACCCTTACCCGAAGCCTTACCCTAACCCGTCCCCTAATCCTAACCTGTTCGCTAACACTAACCCATACCATAACATGTACGCTCAACCTAAACCGTTGTCGCACCCTAACCTGTACCCTAAACCGTCCCCGTCCCCGTCCCCTAACCCTAACCCTAGCCCTAATCCTAACCCTTACCCAAAGCCTTAGCCTAACCCGTCCCCTAATCCTAACGTGTACGCTAACACCAACGTGTACCCTAACACGTACGCTCACCCTAAACCGTTGTCTTACCCTAACTTCTACCTTAAACCATCCCCGTCCCCTAACCCTACCGCTAACCCTAACCCTTACCCGAAGCCTTACCCTAACCCGTCCCTTAATCCTAACACGCACGCTAACACTAAACCGTACCCTAACACGTACGCTCACCCTAAACCATTGTCGTACCCTAACCTGTACCCTAAACCATCCCCGTCCCCGTCCCCTTCCCCTAACCCTAACCCTAACCCTTTCCCGAAGCCTTACCTTAACCCATCCACTAATCCTAACCCGTACGCTAACACCAACTCGTACCCTAACACGTACGCTCACCCTAAACCGTTGTCGTACCCTAACCTGTACCCTAAACTGGCCCCGTCCCCTAACCCTAACCCTAAACCTAACCCTAACCCTTACCCGAAGCCTTACCCTAACCCGTCCCCTAATCCTAATCCGTACGCTAACACTATCCCATAACCTAACACGTACGCTCACCCTAAACCATTGTCCTACCCTAACCTGTACCCTAAACCATCTCCGTCCTCTAACCCTAACCCTTGCCAGAAGCCTTACCCTAACCCATCACCTAATACTAACCCGTACGCTAACACTAACTCCTACGCTAACAGTAACCCGTACACTAACACGTATGCTCACCCTAAACCGTTGTCGTACACAAACTTGTACCCTAAACCGTCCCTGTCCCCTAACCCTAACCCTAACACTTACCCGAAGCCTTACCCTAACCCGTCCCATAATCCTAACCCGTACGATAACACTAACCCGTACCCTAACACGTACGCTCACCCTAAACCGTTGTCGTTGCCTACCCTGTACCCCAAACCATCCCCGTCCCCTAACCCTAACACTAAACCTAACCCTAACACTTACCCGAAGCCTTACCCTAATACGTCCCTTAATCCTAAACCGTACGCTACCAATAACCAATACCCTAACACATACGCTCACCCTAAACCGTTGTCATACGCTAACCTCTACCCTAAACCGTCCCCATCACCTAACCTTAACCCATACACTAACACTTACCCGAAGCCTTACCCTAACCCGTCCACTAACCCTAACTGGTACGCTAACACTAACCCGTACCCTAACACGTACGCTCACCCTAAACCGTTGTCGTACGCTAACCTGTACCCTATACCGTCCCCTCCCCTCACCCTAACCCTAACCTTAACCATAAACCTTACCCGAAGCCTTACCCAAACACGTCCCCTAATCCTAACACGTACGCTCACCCTAAACCATTGTCATGCACTAACCTGTACCCTAAACCATCCCCGTCCCCTAACCCTAAACCTAACCCTTACCAGAAGCCTTACCCTAACCCTTCCCCTAATACTAACCCGTCCGCTAACACTAACTCATACGCTAACACTAACCTGTACCCTAACACGTACGCTCACCCTAAACCTTTGTCATACACTAACCTGTAACCTAAACCGTCCCCGTCCCCTAACCCTTACCCGAAACCTTACCCTAACCCGTACCCTAATCCTAACCTGTATGCTAACACTAACCCATACCCTAACACGTACACTCACCCTAAAACTTTGTCGTAACCTAACCTGTACCCTAAACCATCCTCGTCCGCTAACCCTAACCCTAACCACAACCCTTACCCGAAGCCTTACCCTAACACATCCCCTAATCCTAACCCGTATGCTAACACTAAACTCTACCCTAACACGTACGCTCACCCTAAACCGTTGTCGTACCCTAACCTGTACCCTAAACAGTTCCCGTCCCCTAACCCTAAACCTAACCCTAACCCTTACCTGAAGCCTTACCCTAACCCGTCCCCTAATCCTAACCCATACGCTAACACTAACCCGTACCCTAACACATACACTCAAACTAAATATAATATATAATGTAAATATATATATATATATAATAATATATTGTAATATATTCAGGAAAATACGCATACGCTCTTTTTGGCCAACCAAGAAAGCGTGTAAAGGAAATCTGCACCAAAATGAAGTCTCACTGCCCCCCGGTCAAAAGGGCCATGTGAAAAAAGTGTAAAATCCAGAAAGGCAGCACAGGCCATGGAGAACAGGGAGCCTTGTTATGCTGATGGGCGGGATGTAAATTGCCAACAGCCACTCTGGAGAAGTGTATGGTGTTTCCTGGAACAGCTAAAAAACAAAGCAACGGAGCCTACAGCACTTCCACTTATGGTCCTATAGCTCAGGGAAATTAAAATCAAAAACACACAGCCACCCCAAAGTTTCGGACGGCTCTGTTTACAAGAACCTCGTCTACGGTACAAGTTAAATATCCCAGAACGTGAAAAATCGATAAAGAAGTTGTGGTATGTACGTACAATGGAATATCACTCAGCAATGAAATTTATGTCATCAGGCCCGTCGCGGCATAATGAGTGGATTCAGGTACGATGATTCTAAGTGAAATAAGTCACACAGAAAATGAAACATCATAAGATATCACTAATACAAGGAATGTAAACTTGGCTACATATGAACTTAATTACAAAACAAAACAGGGTCTCAAATTTAGAAAACCAACTTATGCTTGCTTAAGGGGAAAGGTGAGTTGGGGTGCTGCATAAAACCAGAGATAGAAATTAGCACAGATACCTTTCCATAAGCCAAATATGTAATTGTCAAGACCTACCCCTTGCTCAACGAAATGGACTAAACAACCCATATTCAACGACTAGGAATACACCTGACTAGTAAGAATCTTCAAACCCATGGATTTATATGTCTCCGTAAGAGAATGAAGCGTGTGTACAGAGGCATGAATGCAGCAGAGAAACTCCGATAAACCCCATTATCAAAATGAATTACAAAAACAAAACACAAGGACAGTGAAATAGAGAGCAATTCTTAAATAATTCATTCAGGGCTTGTGATGCAACCTGAATTTACCACATCTACACCCAGAGCTGAGTGAGACATAAGGTTGGGCACTTTGGGCTGATAGCATTGGTGAGGTTCGATGAGCAAATGCAGACCCTTTGAAGTCATACTGCATGGTACCCATTCCATGGGTCCCATCTCTCCAGGTTTAACGAATTCTTCCTTCAGCTAAAACATGCATGGGAAACCCACAGTATGGTGCACCGAGGGACCGGCAAACGTTTTCAAATGCATCTCAGTTTTCGTCCCCTTTTACTCGGGTTCACCATTCCAGACCCTTTACTAACACTCTCCCCACTTGGAGAGTCAGTGCCTTTAACCTCCTGTTTGGCACAGTTTGCAATTTCTGCGCAAGATGAACAGGAATAGGGAGAACCAATGAGAGACTAGCTTTAGGTGTCTGCACGGGCAAATGTAGCGCTCATTTCCCACCAGGAAGAAGAATTAACCACAGGGTCAGCATGCCGTGCGGGAACCAGATTAGTGCCTGAAGCAATCCTGCGGGTTTGCGGCCAGCTCACAAGATAGCGAGTTGAAGAAAGGAGCTCAGGGGCACTGTAACTCACAAACCTGCAGAGTTATAAATGACAGCTATCGTCCAAAAATATATTGAAGGAAGGCTGCGAAGAGGACTTGTAAGTGGGGCAGAATTGCAGGATAACGATTTCAGGAGGTAGACGAAAATTGCATTTAAAGCATAGGAAAAAAGGCAGAACGTCAACAATGATGCTCTTGGCCAAAAAGGGCGTATGCGTTTTTTCCTGAATATATTCAGGAAAAAACGCATACGCCCTTTTTGGCCAACCAAGCAAGCATGTTAAAGAAATCTGCACTACAATGAAGTCTCACTACCCCCCGGTCAAAAGGGCCATATGAAAAAAGTGTAAAATCCAAAAAGGCAGCACAGGCCATGGAGAACAGGGAGCCTTGTTATGCTGATGGGCGGGATGTAAATTGCCAACAGCCACTCTGGAGAAGTGTATGGTGTTTCCTGGAACAGCTTAAAAACAAAGCAACGGAGCCTACGGCACTTCCACTTATGGTCCTTTAGCTTAGGGAAATTAAAATCAAAAACACACAGCCACCCGAAAGTTTCGGACAGCTCTGTTTACAAGAACCTCGTCTACGGTACAAGTTAAATATCCCAGAACGTGAAAAATGGATAAAGAAGTTGTGGTACGTACGTACAATGGAATATCACTCAGCAATGAAATCTATGTCATCAGGCCCGTCGCGGCATAATGAGTGGATTCAGGTACGATGATTCTAAGTGAAATAAGTCACACAGAAAATGAAACATCATAAGATATCACTAATACAAGGAATGTAAACTTGGCTACACATGAACTGAATTACAAAACAGAACAGGGTCTCAAATTTAGAAAACCAACTTATGCTTGCTTAAGGGGAAAGGTGAGTTGGGGTGCTGCATAAAATCAGAGATAGAAATTAGCACAGATACCTTTCCATAAGCCAAATATGTAATTGTCAAGACCTACCCCTTGCTCAACGAAATGGAATCAACACCGCATATTCAACGCCTGGGAATATACCTGACAAGTAAGAATCTTAAGACCACTGGATTTATATGTCTCCATAAGGAAATCAAGCGTGTGTACAGCGGCCTAAACGCAGCAGTGAAAATCCGATAAATCCCATTTTCAAAATAAATTTCAAAAACACAACACAATGACAGTGAAATAGAGAGCAATTCTTAAATAATTCATTCATGGCTTGTGATGCAACCTGGATTTATCACATCTACACCCAAAGCTGTTTGAGACATAAGGCTAGACACTTCGGGCTGATAGCATTGGTGAGGTTCGTTGAGCAAACGCAGACCCTTTGAAGTCATACTGCATGGTAGCCATTCCATGGGTCCCAACTCTCCAGGTTTAAGGGATTCTTCCTTCAGCTAAAACATGCATGGGAAACCCAGAGTATGGTCCACCGTGTGATGGGGAAACGTTTTCAAATGCATCTCAGGTTTCGTCCCCTGGTACTCGGGTTCACCGTTCCAGACGCTTTACTAACACTCTCCCCACTTGGAGAGTCAGTGCCTTTAACCTCCTGTTTGGCACAGTTTGGAATTTCTGCGCAAGATGCACAGGAATAGGGAGAACCAATGAGAGACTAGCTGTAGGTGTCTGCACGGGCAAATGGAACGCTCATTTCCCAGCAGGAAGAGGAATTAACCAAAGGCTCAGCGTGCCCTACCGGAACCAGATTAGGGCCTGAAGCAATCCTGCGGTTTTGCGGCCAGCTCACAAGAAAGCGAGTTGAAGAAAGGAGCTCAGGGGCACTGTAATTCACAAACCTGCAGAGTTATGAATGACAGCTATCGTCCAAAAATATATTGAAGTAAGTCTTCGAAGAGGACTAGAAAGCGGGGCAGAATTTCAGAAAAACGATTTCAGGGGGGAGACTGGAATTGCACTTAAAGCATAGGAAAAGAGGCAGAATGTCGACAATGATGCAGTTGGCCAAAAAGTGCATATGCGTTTTTTCCTGAATATATTCAGGAAAAAACGCATACGCCCTGTTTGGCTAACCAAGCAAGCATGTAAAGGAAATCTGCACTACAATGAAGTCTGACTGCCCCCCGGTCAATAGGGCCGTCTGAAAAAAGTGTAAAATCCAGAAAGGCAGGACAGGTCATGCAGAACAGGGAGCCTTGTTATGCTGATGGGCGGGATGTAAATTGCCAACAGCCACTCTGGAGAAGTGTATGGTGTTTCCTGAAACACGTAGGAAACAAAGCAACACAGCCTATGGCACTTCCACTTCTGGTCCTATAGCTTAGGGAAATTAAAATCAAAAACACACAGCCACCCCAAAGTTTGGGACGGCTCTGTTTACAAGAACCTCTTCTACGGTACAAGTTAAATATCCGAGAAAGCAAGAAATAGATAAAGAAGTTGTGGTACGTACGTACAATGCAATATCACTCAGCAAAGAGATCTACGTCATCAGGCCCGTAGCGGCATAATGAGTGCATTCAGGTACGACGATTCTATGAGAAATAAGTTACACAGAAAAAGAAACATCATAAGATATCACTAATACACGAAACGTAAACTTGGCTACACATGAACTGAATTACAAAACAAAACAGGGTCTCAAATTTAGAAAACCAACTTATGCTTGCTTATGGGGAAAGGTGAGTTTGATTGCTGCATCAAACCAGAGATTGAAATTAGCACAGATACCGTTCCATAAGCCAAATATATAATAGACAAGACCTACTCCTTGCTCAACGAAATGGACTCAATACCCCATATTCAACGCCTGGGAATATACCTGACAAGTAAGAATCTTAAGACCCATGGATTTATATGTCTCCATAAGGAAATCAAGCGTGGGTACTGCAGCCTAAACGCAGCAGTGAAAATCCGATAAATCCCATTATCAAAATAAATTTCACAAACAAAACACAATAACAGTGAAATAGAGAGCAATTGTTAAATAATTCATTCAGAGCTTGTGATGCAACCTGGATTTACCACATCTACACCCAGAGCTGGGTGAGACATAAGGCTGGACACTTCGGGCTGATAGCATTGGTGAGGTTCGGTGAGCAAAGGCAGACCCTTTCAAGTCATACTGCATGGTACCCATTCCAAGGGTCCCAACTCTCCAGGGTTAAGGGATTCTACCTTCAACTAAAACATGCATGGGAAACCCAGAGCATGGTCCACCGTGTGATTGGGAATCGTTTTCAAATGCATCTCAGGTTTCGACTCCTGGTACTCGGGTGCACCATTCCAGACGCTTTACTAACACTCTCCCCACTTGGAGAGTCAGTGCCTTTAACCTCCTGTTTGGCACAGTTTGCAATTTCTGCGCAAGATGAACAGGAATAGGGAGAACAAATGAGAGACTAGCTGTAGGTGTCTGCACGGGCAAACGGAACGCTCATTTCCCACCAGGAAGAGGAATTAACCAAAGGCTCAGCGTGCCCTGCCGGAACCAGATTAGTGCCTGAAGCAATCCTGCGGTTTCGCGGCCAGCTCACAAGAAAGCGAGTTGAAGAAAGGAGCTCAGGGGCACTGTAATTCACAAACCTGCAGAGTTATGAACGACAGCTATCGTCCAAAAATGTATTGAAGTAAGTCTTGGAAGAGGACTTGAAAGCGGGGCAGAATTTCAGGAAAACGATTTCAGGGGCTAGACTGGAATTGCACTTAAAGCATAGGAAAAGAGGCAGAATGTCCACAATGATGCACTTTGCCAAAAAGGGCGTATGCGTTTTTTCCTGAATATATTCAGGAAAAAACGAATACGCACTTTTTGGCCAACCAAGCAAGCGTGTAAAGGAAATCTGCACTACAATGAAGTCTCACTGCCCCCCGGTCAAAAGGGCCATCTGAAAAAAGTGTAAAATCCAAAAAGGCAGGACAGGTCATGGAGAACAGGGAGCCTTGTTATGCTGATGGGCGGGATGTAAATTGCCAACAGCCACTCTGGAGAAGTGTATGGTGTTTCTTGAAACACGTAGGAAACAAAGCAACACAGCCTATGGCATTTCCACTTATGGTCCTATAGCTTAGGGAAATTAAAATTAAAAACTCACAGCCACCCCAAAGTTTGGGACGGCTCTGTTTACAAGAACCTCGTCTACAGTACAAGTTAAATATCCGAGAAAGCAAAAAATGGATAAAGAAGTTGTGGTACGTACGTACAATGGAATATTACTCAGCAATAAGATCTACGTCATCAGGCCCGTAGAGGCATAATGAGTGGATTCAGGTACGACGATTCTACGAGAAATAAGTCACACAGAAAAAGAAACATCATAAGATATCACTAATACACGGAACGTAAACTTGTCTACACATTAACTGAATTACAAAACAGAACAGTGTCTCAAATTTAGAAAACCAACTTACGCTTGCTTATGGGGAAAGGTGAGTTGGGGTGCTGTATCAAACCAGAGATTGAAATTAGCACAGATACCGTTCCATAAGCCAAATATATAATAGACAAGACCTACTCCTTGCTCAACGAAATGGACTCAACACCCTATATTCAACTCCTGGGAATATACCTGACAAGTAAGAATCTTAAGACCCATGGATTTATATGTCTCCATAAGGATATCAAGCGTGTGTACAGCGGCCTAAACGCAGCAGAGAAAATCCGATAAATCCCATTATCAAAATAAATTTCACAAACAAAACAAAATGACAGTGAAATAGAGAGCAATTCTTAAATAATTCATTCAGGGCTTGTGATGCAACCTGGATTTACCACATCTACACCGAGAGCTGGGTGAGATATAAGGCTGGACACTTCGGGCTGATAGCATTGGTGAGGTTCGGTGAGCAAACGCAGACCCTTTGAAGTCATACTGCATGGTACCCATTCCATGGGTCCCAACTCTCCAGGTTTAAGGGATTCTTCCTTCAGCTAAAACATGCATGGGAAACCCAGAGTATGGTCCACCGTGTGATTGGGAAACGTTTTCAAATGCATCTCAGGTTTCGTCCCCTGGTACTCGGATTCACCGTTCCAGACGCTTTTCTAACACTCTCCCCACTTGGAGAGTAATTGCCTTTAACCTCCTGTTTGGCAGAGTTTGCAATTTCTGCGCAAGATGAACAGGAATAGGGAGAACCAATGAGAGACTGGCTGTAGGTGTCTGCACGGGCAAATGGAACGCTCATTTCCCACCAGGAAGAGGGATTAACCAAAGGCTCAGCGTGCCCTGCCGGAACCAGATTAGGGCCTGAAGCAATCCTGCCGTTTTGCGGCCAGCTCACAAGAAAGCGAGTTGAAGAAAGGAGCTCAGGGGCACTGTAATTCACAAACCTGCAGAGTTATGAATGACAGCTATCGTCCCAAAATGTACTGAAGTAAGTCTTCGAAGAGGACTTGAAAGCGGGGCAGAATTTCAGGAATACGATTTCAGGGGGTAGACTGGAATTGCACTTAAAGCATAGGAAAAGAGGCAGAATGTCGAGAATTGTGCACTTGGCCAAAAAGGGCGTATGCGTTTTTTCCTGAATATATTCAGGAAAAAACGCATACGCACTTTTTGGCCAACCAAGCAACCGTGTAAAGGAAATATGCACTACAATGATGTCTCACTACCTCCGGTCGAAACGGCCATCTGAAACAAGTGTAAAATCCAGAATGGCAGGACAGGTCATGGAGAAGAGGGAGCCTTTTTTTGCTGATGGGCGGGATGTAAATTGCCAACAGCCACTCTGGAGAAGTGTATGGTGTTTCCTGAAACACGTAGGAAACAAAGCAACACAGCCTATGGCACTTCCACTTATGGTCCTATAGCTTAGAGAAATTAAAATCAAAAACACACAGCCACCCCAAAATTTGGGACGGCTCTGTTTACAAGAACCTCGTCTACGGTACAAGTTAAATATCCGAGAAAGCAATAAATGGATAAAGAAGTTGTGGTATGTACGTACAATGGAATATCACTCAGCAATGAGATCTACGTCATCAGGCCCGTAGCGGCATAATGAGTGGATTCAGGTACGACGATTCTACGAGAAATAAGTCACACAGGAAAAGAAAGATCATAAGATATCACTAATACACGGAACGTAAACTTGGCTACACATGAACTGAATTACAAAACAGAACAGGGTCTCAAATTTAGAAAACCAACTTATGCTTGCTTATGGAGAAAGGTGAGTTGGGGTGCTGCATAAAACCAGAGATTGAAATTAGCACATATACCGTTCCATAAGCCAAATATATAATAGACAAGACCTACCCCTTGCTCAACGAAATGGACTCAACACCCCATATTCAACGCCTGGCAATATACCTGACAAGTAAGAATCTTAAGACCCATGGATTTATATGTCTCATAAGGAAGTCAAGCGTGTGTACAGTGGCCTAAACGCAGCAGTGAAAATCCGATAAATCCCTTTAACAAAATAAATTTCAAAAACAAACACAATGACAGTGAAATAGAGAGCAATTATTAAATAATTCATTCAAGCCTTGTGATGCCACCTGGATTTACCACATCTACACCCAGAGCTGGGTGAGACATAAGGCTGGACACTTCGGGCTGATAGCATTGGTGATGTTCGGTGAGCAAAGGCAGACCCTTTGAAGTCATACTGCATGGTACCCATTCCATGGGTCCCAACTCTCCAGGTTTAAGGGATTCTTCCTTCAGCTAAAACATGCATGTGAAACCCAGAGTAATGTCCACCATGTGATTGGGAAACGTTTTCAAATGCGTCTCAGGTTTCGACCCCTGGTACTCGGGTTCACCATTCCAGACGCTTTACTAACACTCTCCCCGATTGGAGAGTCAGTGCCTTTAACCACCTGTTTGGCACAGTTTTCAATTTCAGCGCAAGATGAACAGGAATAGGGACAACCAATGAGCGACTAGCTGTATGTGTCTGCACGGGCAAATGGACGCTCATTTCCCACCAGGAAGAGGGACTAACCAAAAGCTCAGCATGCCCTGCCAGAACCAGATTAGGGCCTGAAGCAATCCTGCGGTTTTGCGGCCAGCTCACAAGAAAGCGAGTTGAAGAAAGGAGCTCAGGGGCACTGTAATTCACAAACCTGCAGAGTTATGAATGACAGCTATCGTCCAAAATTATACTGAAGTAAGTCTTTGAAGAGGACTTGAAAGCGGGGCAGAATATCAGGAAAACGATTTCAGGGGGTAGACTGGAATTGCACTTAAAGCCTAGGAAAAGACGCAGAATGTCCACAATGATGCACTTGGCCAAAAAGGGCGTATGCGTTTTTTCCTGAATATATTCAGGAAAAAACGCATACGCACTTTTTGGCCAACCAAGCAAGCGTGTAAAGGAAATCTGCACTACAATGAAGTCTCACTGCCCCCCGGTCAAAAGGGCCATCTGAAAAAAGTGTAAAATCCAGAAAGGCAGGACAGGTCATGGAGAACAGAGAGCCTTGTTATGCTGATGGGCGGGATGTAAAATGCCAACAGCCACTCTGGATAAGTGTATGGTGTTTCCTGAAACATGTAGGAAACAAAGCAACACAGCCTATGACACTTCCACTTATGGTCCTATAGCTTAGGGAAATTAAAATCAAAAACACACAGCCACCCCAAAGTTTGGGACGGCTCTGTTTACAAGAACCTCGTCTACGGTAATAGTTAAATATCCGAGAAAGCAAAAAATGGATAAAGAAGTTGTGGTACGTACGTACAATGGAATATCACTCAGCAATGAGATCTACATCATCAGGCCCGTAGCAGCATAATGAGTGGATTCAGGTACGACGATTCTACGAGAAATAAGTCACACAGAAAAAGAAACATCATAAGATATCACTAATACACGGAACGTAAACTTTTCTACACATGAACTGAATTACAAAACAGAACAGGATCTCAAATTTAGAAAACCAACTTATGCTTGCTTATGGGAAAAGGTGAGTTGGGGTGCTGCATCAAACCAGAGATTGAAATTAGCACAGATACCGTTCCATAAGCCAAATATATAATAGACAAGACCTACTCCTTGCTCAACGAAATGGACTCACACCCCATATTCAACGCCTGGGAATATACCTGACAAGTAAGAATCTTAAGACCCATGGATTTATATGTCTCCATAAGGAAATCAAGCCTGTGTACAGTGGCCTAAACGCAGCAGTGAAAATACGATAAATCCCATTATCAAAATATATTTCAAAAACAAAACACAATGACAGTGAAATAGAGAGCAATTCTTAAATAATTCATTCAGGGCTTGTGAATCAACCTGGATTTAACACATCTACACCCACAGCTCGGTGAGGCATAAGGCTGGACACTTCGGGCTGATAGCATTGGTGAGGTTCGGTGAGCAAACGCAGACCCTTTGAAGTCATACTGCATGGTACCCATTCCATGGGTCCCAACATTCCAGGTTTAAGGGATTCTTCCTTCAGCTAAAACATGCATGGGAAACCCAGAATAATGTCCACCGTGTGATTGGGAAACGTTTTCAAATGCATCTCAGGTTTCGTCCCCTGGTACTCCGGTTCACCATTCCAGACGCTTTACAAACACTCTACCCACTGGGAGACTCAGTGCCTTTAACCTCCTGTTTGGCACAGTTTGCAAATTCTGCGCAAGATGAACAGGAATAGGGAGAACCAATGAGAGACTAGCTGTAGGTGTCTGCACGGGCAAATGGAACGCTCATTTCCCACCAGGAAGAGGGATTAACCAAAGGCTCAGCGTGCCCTGCCGGAACCAGATTAGGGCCTGAAGCAATCCTGCGGTTTTGCGGCCAGCTCACAAGAAAGCCAGGTGAAGAAAGGAGCTCAGGGGCACTGTAATTCACAAACCTGCAGAGTTATGAATGACAGCTATCGTCCAAAAATGTATTGAAGTAAGTCTTCGAAGAGGACTTGAAAGCGGGGCAGAATTTCAGGAAAACGATTTCAGGGGTTAGACTGGAATTGCACTTAAAGCATAGGAAAAGAGGCAGAATGTCGACAATGGTACACTTGGCCAAAAAGGGCGTATGCGTTTTTTCCAGAATATATTCAGGAAGAAACGCATACGCCCTTTTTGGCCAACCAAGCAAGCGTGTAAAGGAAATGTGCACTACAATGATGTCTCACTACCCCCGGTCCAAACGGTCATCTGAAACAAGTGTAAAATCCAGAAAGGCAGGACAGGTCATGGAGAAGAGGGAGCCTTGTTATGCTGATGGGTGGGATGTAAATTGCCAACAGCCACTCTGGATAAGTGTATGGTGTTTCCTGAAACACGTAGGAAACAAAGCAACACAGCCTATGGCACTTCCACTTATGGTCCTATAGCTTAGGGAAATTAAAATCAAAAACACACAGCCACCCCAAAGTTTGGGACGGCTCTGTTTACAAGAACCTCGTCTACGGTAAAAGTTAAATATCCGAGAAAGCAAAAAATGGATAAAGAAGTTGTGGTACGTACGTACAATGGAATATCTCTCAGCAATGAAATCTATGTCATCAGGCCCGTAGCGGCATAATGAGTGGATTCAGGTACGACGATTCTACGAGAAATAAGTCACACAGGAAAAGAAAGATCATAAGATATCACGAATACACGGAACTTAAACTTGTCTACACATGAACTGAATTACAAAACAGAACAGGGTCTCAAATTTAGAAAACCAACTTATGCTTGCTTATGGGGAAAGGTGAGTTGGGGTGCTGCATCAAACCAGAGATTGAAATTAGCACAGATACCTTTCCATAAGCCAAATATATAATAGACAAGACCTACTCCTTGCTCAACGAAATGGACTCACACCACATATTCAACGCCTGGGTATATACCTGACAAGTAAGAATCTTAAGACCCATGGATTTATATGTCTCCATAAGGAAATCAAGCGTGTGTACAGTGGCCTAAACGCAGCAGTGAAACTACGATAAATCCCATTATCAAAATATATTTCAAAAACAAAACACAATGACAGTGAAATAGAGAGCAATTCTTAAATAATTCATTCAGGGCTTGTGAATCAACCTGGATTTACCACATCTACACCCACAGCTCGGTGAGACATAAGGCTGGACACTTCGGGCTGATAGCATTGGTGAGGTTCGGTGAGCAAACGCAGACCCTTTGAAGTCATACTACATGGTACC
This sequence comes from Delphinapterus leucas, assembly GCF_059928025.1. Lineage (NCBI taxonomy): Eukaryota > Metazoa > Chordata > Mammalia > Artiodactyla > Monodontidae > Delphinapterus > Delphinapterus leucas. The sequence continues at coordinate 12,929,067 of NW_028322232.1, read as the reverse complement.
CATTCCATGGGTCCCAACACTCCAGGTTTAAGGGATTCTTATTTCAGCTAAAACATGCATGGGAAACCCAGAGTAATGTCCACTGTGTGATTGGGAAACGTTTTCAAATGCATCTCAGGTTTCGTCCCCTGGTACTCGGGTGCACCGTTCCAGACGATTTACTAACACTCTACCCACTGGGAGACTCACTGCCTTTAACCTCCTGTTTGGCACAGTTTGCAATTTCTGCGCAAGATGAACAGGAATAGGGAGAACAAATGAGAGACTAGCTGTAGGTGTCTGCACGGGCAAATGGAATGCTCACTTCCCACCAGGAAGAGGGATTAACCAAAGGCTCAGCGTGCCCTGCCGGAACCAGATTAGGGCCTGAAGCAATCCTGCGGTTTTGCGGCCAGCTCACAAGAAAGCCAGTTGAAGAAAGGAGCTCAGGGGCACTGTAATTCACAAACCTGCAGAGTTATGAATGACAGCTATCGTCCAAAAATGTATTGAAGTAAGTCTTCGAAGAGGACTTGAAAGCGGGGCAGAATTTCAGGAAAACGATTTCAGGGGGTAGACTGGAATTGCACTTAAAGCATAGGAAAAGAGGCCGAATGTCCACAATGATGCACTTGGCCAAAAAGGGCGTATGCGTTTTTTCCTGAATATATTCAGGAAAAAACGCATACGCCCTTTTTGGCCAACCAAGCAAGCGTGTAAAGGAAATCTGCACTACAATGAAGTCTCACTGCCCCCCGGTCAAAAGGGCCATCTGAAAAAAGTGTAAAATCCAGAAAGTCTGGACAGGTCATGGAGAACAGGGAGCCTTGTTATGCTGATGGGCGGGATGTAAATTGCCAACAGCCACTCTGGATAAGTGTATGGTGTTTCCTGAAACACGTAGGAAACAAAGCAACACAGCCTATGGCACTTCCACTTACGGTCCTATAGCTTAGGGAAATTAAATTCAAAAACACAAAGCCACCCCAAAGTTTGGGACGGCTCTGTTTACAAGAACCTCGTCTACGGTACAAGTTAAATATCCGAGAAAGCAAAAAATGGATAAAGAAGTTGTGGTATGTACGTACAATGGAATATCACTCAGCAATGAGATCTACGTCATCAGGCCCGTAGCGGCATAATGAGTGGATTCAGGTACGATGATTCTACGAGAAAAAAGTCACAGAGAAAAAGAAACATCATAAGATATCACTAATACACGGAACTTAAACTTGTCTTCACATGAACTGAATTACAAAACAGAACAGGGTCTCAAATTTAGAAAACCAACTTATGCTTGCTTATGGGGAAAGGTGAGTTGGGGTGCTGCATAAAACCAGAGATTGAAATTAGCACAGAAACCGTTCCATAAGGCAAATATATAATAGACATGACCTGCTCCTTGCTCAACGAAATGGACTCAACACCCCACATTCAACGCCTGGGAATATACCTGACAAGTTAGAATCTTAAGACCCATGGATTTATATGTCTCCATAAGGATATCAAGCGTGTGTACAGCGGCCTAAACGCATCAGTGAAAATCCGATAAATCTCATTATCAAAATATATTTCAAAAACAAAACACAATGACAGTGAAATAGAGAACAATTCTTAAATAATTCATTCAGGGCTTGTGATGCAACCTGGATTTACCACATCTACACCCAGAGCTGGGTGAGACATAAGGCTGGACACTTCGGGCTGATAGCATTGGTGAGGTTCGGTGAGCAAACGCAGACCCTTTGAAGTCATACTGCATGGTACCCATTCCATGGGTCCCAACTCTCCAGGTTTAAGGGATTCTTCCTTCAGCTAAAACATGCATGGGAAACCCAGAGTAATGTCCACCATGTGATTGGGAAACGTTTTCAAATGCGTCTCAGGTTTCGACCCCTGGTACTCGGGTTCACCGTTCCAGACGCTTTACTAACACTCTCCCCACTTGGCGAGTCAGTGCCTGTAACCTCCTGTTTGGCACAGTTTGCAATTTCTGCGCAAAATGAACAGGAATAGGGACAACGAATGAGAGACTAGCTGTAGGTGTCTGCACGGGCAAATGGAACGCTCATTTCCCACCAGGAAGAGGGATTAACCAAAGGCTCAGCGTGCCCTGCTGGAACCAGATTAGGGCCTGAAGCAATCCTGCGGTTTTGCGGCCAGCTCACAAGAAAGCGAGTTGAAGAAAGGAGCTCAGGGGCACTGTAATTCACAAACCTGCAGAGTTATGAATGACAGCTATCGTCCAAAATTATATTGAAGTAAGTCTTCGAAGAGGACTTGAAAGCGGGGCAGAATTTCAGGAAAACGATTTCAGGGGGTAGACTGGAATTGCACTTAAAGCATAGGAAAAGAGGCCGAATGTCCACAATGATGCACTTGGCCAAAAAGGGCGTATGCGTTTTTTCCTGAATATATTCAGGAAATACCGCATACGCCCTTTTTGTCCAACCAAGCAAGCGTGTAAAGGAAATCTGCACTACAATGAAGTCTCTCTGCCCCCCGGTCAAAAGGGACATCTGAATAAAGTGTAAAATCCAGAAAGGCAGGACAGGTCATGGAGAACAGGGAGCCTTGTTATGCTGATGGGCGGGATTTAAATTGCCAACAGCCACTCTGGAGAAGTGTATGGTGTTTCCTGAAACACGTAGGAAACAAAGCAACACAGCCTATGGCACTTCCACTTAGGGTCCTATAGCTTAGGGAAATTAAAATCAAAAACAAACAGCCACCCCAAAGTTTGGGACGGCTCTGTTTACAAGAACCTCATCTACGGTACAATTTAAATATCCGAGAAAGCAAAAAATGGATAAAGAAGTTGTGGTACGTACGTACAATTGAATATCACTCAGCAATGAGATCTACGTCATCAGGCCCGTAGCGGCATAGTGAGTGGATTCAGGTACGACGATTCTACGAGAAATAAGTCACACAGGAAAAGAAATATCATAAGATATCACTAATACATGGAACGTAAACATGGCTACACATGAACTGAATTACTAAACAGAACAGGGTCTCAAATTTAGAAAACCAACTTATGCTTGCTTATGGGGAAAGGTGAGTTGGGGTGCTGCATCAAACCAGAGATTGAAATTAGCACAGATACCGTTCCATAAGCCAAATATATAATAGACAAGACCTACTCCTTGCTCAACGAAATGGACTCAACACCCCATATTCAACACCTGGGAATATACCTGTCAAGTAAGAAACTTAAGACCCATGGATTTATATGTCTCCATAAGGAAGTCAAGCGTGTGTACAGTGGCCTAAACGCAGCAGTGAAAATCCAATAAATCCCATTAACAAAATAAATTTCAAAAACAAAACACAATGACAGTGAAATAGAGAGCAATTCTTAAAAAATTCATTCAGGGCTTGTGATGCAACCTGGATTTACCACATCTACACCCAAGCTGGTTGAGACATAATGCTGGACACATCGAGCTGATAGTATTGGTGAGGTTTGGTGAGCAAACGCAGACCCTTTGAAGTCATACTGCATGGTACCCATTCCATGGGTCCCAACTCTCCAGGTTTAAGGGATTCTTCCTTCAGCTAAAACATGCATGGGAAACCCAGAGTATGGTCCACCGTGTGATTAGGAAACGTTTTCAAATGCATCTCAGGTTTCGACCCCTGGTACTCGGGTTCACTGTTCCAGACGCTTTACTAACACTCTCCCCACTTGGAGAGTCAGTGTCTTTAACCTCCTGTTTGGCACAGTTTGCAATTTCGGCACAAGATGAACAGGAATAGCGAGAGCCAATGAGAGACTAGCTGTAGGTGTCTGCACGGGCAAATGGAACGCTCATTTCCCAACAGGAAGAGGAATTAACCAAAGGCTCAGCGTGCCATGCCGGAACAAGATTAGGGCCTGAAGCAATCCTGCGGTTTTGCGGGCAACTCACAAGAAAGCGAGTTGAAGAAAGGAGCTCAGGGGCACTGTAATTCACAAACCTGCAGAGTTATGAATGACAGCTATCGTCCAAAAATTTATTGAAGTAAGTTTTCGAAGAGGACTTGAAAGCGGGGCAGAATTTCAGGAAAACGAATTCAGGGGGTAGACTGGAATTGCACTTAAAGCATAGGAAAACAGGCAGAATGTCCACAATGATGCACTTGGCCAAAAAGTGCATATGCGTTTTTTCCTGAATATATTCAGGAAAAAACGCATACGCACTTTTTGGCCAACTAAGCAAGCGTGTAAAGGAAATCTGCACTACAATGAAGTCTCACTGCCCCCCGGTCAAAAGGGCCATCTGAAAAAAGTGTAAAATCCAGAAAGGCAGGACAGGTCATGGAGAACAGGGAGCCTTGTTATGCTGATGGGCGGGATGTAAATTGCCAACAGCCACTCTGGAGAAGTGTATGGTGTTTCATGAAACACGTAGAAAACAAAGCAACACAGCCTATGGCACTTCCACTTACGGTCCTATAGCTTAGGGAAATTAAATTCAAAAACACACTGCCACCCCAAAGTTTGGGACGGCTCTGTTTACAAGAACCTCGTCTACGGTACAAGTTAAATATCCGAGAAAGCAAAAAATGGATAAAGAAGTTGCGGTACGTACGTACAATGGAATATCACTCAGCAATGAGATCCACGTCATCAGGCCCGTAGCGGCATAATGAGTGGATACAGGTACGACGATTCTACGAGAAATAAGTCACACAGAAAAAGAAACATCATAAGATATCACTAATACACGGAACGTAAACTTGGCGACACATGAACTGAATTACAAAACAGAACACGGTCTCAAATTTAGAAAACCAACTTATGCTTGCTTATGGGGAAAGGTGAGTTGGGGTGCTGCATAAAACCAGAGATTGAAATTAGCACAGATTCCGTTCCATAAGGCAAATATATAATAGACAATACCTACTCCTTGCTCAACGAAATGAACTCAACACCCCATATTCAACGCCTGGGAATATACCTGACAAGTAAAAAACTTAAGACCCATGGATTTATATGTCTCCATAAGGAAATCAAGCGTGTGTACAGCGTCCTAAACGCAGCAGTGAAAATCCGATAAATCCCATTAACAAAATAAATTTCACAAACAAAACACAATGACAGTGAAATAGAGAGCAATTCCTAAATAATTCATTCAGGGCTTGTGATGCAACCTGGATTTACCACATCTACACCCAGAGCTGGGTGAGACATAAGGCTGGACACTTCGGGCTGATAGCATTGGTGAGGTTCGGTGAGCAAACGCAGACCCTTTGAAGTCATACTGCATGGTACCCATTCCATGGGTCCCAACTCTCCAGGTTTAAGGGATTCTTCCTTCAGCTAAAACATGCATGGGAAACCCAGAGTAATGTCCACCATGTGATTGGGAAACGTTTTCAAATGCGTCTTAGGTTTCGACACCTGGTACTCGGGTTCACCGTTCCAGACGCTTTACTAACACTCTCCTCACTTGGAGAGTCAGTGCCTTTAACCTCCTGTTTGTCACAGTTTGCAATTTCTGCGCAATATTAACAGGAATAGGGACAACGAATGAGAGACTAGCTGTAGGTGTCTGCACGGGCAAATGGAACGCTCATTTCCCACCAGGAAGAGGGACTAACCAAAGGCTCAGCGTGCCCTGCCGGAACAAGATTAGGGCCTGAAGCAATCCTGCAGTTTTGCGGGCAACTCACAAGAAAGCGAGTTGAAGAAAGGAGCTCAGGGGCACTGTAATTCACAAACCTGCAGAGTTATGAATGACAGCTATCGTCCAAAATTATATTGAAGTAAGTCTTTGAAGAGGACTTGAAAGCGGGGCAGAATTTCAGGAAAACGATTTCAGGGGGTAGACTGGAATTGCACTTAAAGCATAGGAAAAGAGGCAGAATGTCCACAATGATGCACTTGGCCAAAAAGGGCGTATGCGTTTTTTCCTGAATATATTCAGGAAAAAACGCATAAGCCCTTTTTGGCCAACCAAGCAAGCGTGTAAAGGAAATCTGCACTACAATGAAGTCTCACTACCCCCGGTACAAACGGCCATCTGAAACAAGTGTAAAATCCAGAAAGGCAGGACAGGTCATGGAGAACAGGGAGCCTTGTTATGCTGATGGGCGGGATTTAAATTGCCAACAGCCACTCTGGAGAAGTGTATGGTGTTTCCTGAAACACGTAAGAAACAAAGCAACACAGCCTATGGCACTTCCACTTATGGTCTTATAGCTTAGGGAAATTAAAATCAAAAACACACAGCCACCCCAAAGTTTGGGACGGCTCTGTTTACAAGAACCTCGTCTACGGTACAAGTGAAATATCCGAGAAAGCAAAAAATGGATAAAGAAGTTGTCGTACGTACGTACAATGGAATATCACTCAGCAATGAGATCTACGTCATCAGGCCCGTAGCGGCATAATGAGTGCATTCAGGTACGATGGTTCGACGAGAAATAAGTCACAGAGAAAAAGAAACATCATAAGATATCACTAATACACGGAACGTAAACTTGGCTACACATGAACTGAATTACAAAACAGAACAGGGTCTCAAATTTAGAAAACCAACTTATGCTTGCTTATGGGGAAAGGTGAGTTCGGGTGCTGCGTCAAACCAGAGATTGAAATTAGCACAGATACCGTTCCATAAGCCAAATATATAAGAGACAAGACCTACACCTTGCTCAACGAAATGGACTCAACACCCCATATTCAACGCCTGGAAATATACCTGACAAGTAAGAATCTAAAGACCCATGGATTTATATGTCTCCCTAAGGAAGTCAAGCGTGTGTACAGGGGCCTAAACGCAGCAGTGAAAATCCGATAAATCCCATTAACAAAATAAATTTCAAAAACAAAACACAATGACAGTGAAATAGAGAGCAATTCTTAAATAATTCATTCAGGGCTTGTGATGCAACCTGGATTTACCACATCTACACCCAGAGCTGGTTGAGACATAAGGCTGGACACATCGAGCTGATAGTATTGGTGAGGTTTGGTGAGCAAACGCAGACCCTTTGAAGTCATACTGCATGGTACCCATTCCATGGGTCCCAACTCTCCAGGTTTAAGGGATTCTTCCTTCAGCTAAAACATGCATGGGAAACCCAGAGTATGGTCCACCGTGTGATTGGGAAACGTTTTCAAATGCATCTCAGTTTTCGACCCCTGGTACTAGGGTTCACCGTTCCAGACGCTTTACTAACACTCTTCCCACTTGGAGAGTCAGTGTCTTTAACCTCCTGTTTGGCACAGTTTGCAATTTCGGCACAAGATGAACAGGAATAGCGAGAGCCAATGAGAGACTAGCTGTAGGTGTCTGCACGGGCAAATGGAACGCTCATTTACCAACAGGAAGAGGAATTAACCAAAGGCTCAGCGTGCCCTGCCGGAACAAGATTAGGGCCTGAGGCAATCCTGCGGTTTTGCGGCCAGCTCACAAGAAAGCGAGTTGAAGAAAGGAACTCAGGGGCACTGTAATTCACAAACCTGCAGAGTTATGAATGACAGCTATCGTCCAAAAATGTATTGAAGTAAGTTTTCGAAAAGGACTTGAAAGCGGGGCAGAATTTCAGGAAAACGAATTCAGGGGGTAGACTGGAATTGCACTTAAAGCATAGGAAAAGAGGCAGAATGTCCACAATGATGCACTTGGCCAAAAAGTGCATATGCGTTTTTTCCTGAATATATTCAGGAAAAAACGTATACGCCCTTTTTGGCCAACCAAGCAAGCGTGTAAAGGAAATCTGCACTACAATGAAGTCTCACTGCCCCCCGGTCAAAAGGGCCATCTGAAAAAATTGTAAAATCCAGAAAGGCAGGACAGGTCATGGAGAACAGGGAGCCTTGTTATGCTGATGGGCGGGATGTAAATTGCCAACAGCCACTCTGGAGAAGTGTATGGTGTTTCCTGAAACACGTAGGAAACAAAGCAACACAGCCTATGGCACTTCCACTTACGGTCCTATAGCTTAGGGAAATTAAATTCAAAACCACACTGCCACCCCAAAGTTTGGGACGGCTCTGTTTACAAGAACCTCGTCTACGGTACAAGTTAAATATCCGAGAAAGCAAAAAATGGATAAAGAAGTTGTGGTACGTACGTACAATGGAATATCACTCAGCAATGAGATCCACGTCATCAGGCCCGTAGCGGCATAATGAGTGGATTCAGGTACGACGATTCTACGAGAAATAAGTCACACAGAAAAAGAAACATCATAAGATATCACTAATACACGGAACGTAAACTTGGCTACACATGAACTGAATTACAAAACAGAACAGGGTCTCAAATTTAGAAAACCAACTTATGCTTGCTTATGGGGAAAGGTGAGTTGGGGTGCTGCATAAAACCAGAGATTGAAATTAGCACAGATTCCGTTCCATAAGGCAAATATATAATAGACATGACCTACTCCTTGCTCAACGAAATGAACTCAACACCCCATATTCAACGCCTGGGAATATACCTGACAAGTAAGAATCTAAAGACCCATGGATTTATATGTCTCCATAAGGAAGTCAAGCGTGTGTACAGGGGCCTAAACGCAGCAGTGAAAATCCGATAAATCCCATTAACAAAATAAATTTCAAAAACAAAACACAATGACAGTGAAATAGAGAGCAATTCTTAAATAATTCATTCAGGGCTTGTGATGCAACCTGGATTTACCACATCTACACCCAGAGCTGGTTGAGACATAAGGCTGGACACATCGAGCTGATAGTATTGGTGAGGTTTGGTGAGCAAACGCAGACCCTTTGAAGTAATACTGCATGGTACCCATTCCATGGGTCCCAACTCTCCAGGTTTAAGGGATTCTTCCTTCAGCTAAAACATGCATGGGAAACCCAGAGTATGGTCCACCGTGTGATTGGGAAACGTTTTCAAATGCATCTCAGTTTTCGACCCCTGGTACTCGGGTTCACCGTTCCAGACGGTTTACTAACACTCTCCCCACTTGGAGAGTCAGTGTCTTTAACCTCCTGTTTGGCACAGTTTGCAATTTCGGCACAAGATGAACAGGAATAGCGAGAGCCAATGAGAGACTAGCTGTAGGTGTCTGCACGGGCAAATGGAACGCTCATTTCCCAACAAGGAGAGGAATTAACCAAAGGCTCAGCGTGCCCTGACGGAACAAGATTAGGGCCTGAGGCAATCCTGCGGTTTTGCGGCCAGCTCACAAGAAAGCGAGCTGAAGAATGGAGCTCAGGGGCACTGTAATTCACAAACCTGCAGAGTTATGAATGACAGCTATCGTCCAAAAATGTATTGAAGTAAGTTTTCGAAGAGGACTTGAAAGCGGGGCAGAATTTCAGGAAAACGAATTCAGGGGGTAGAGTGGAATTGCACTTAAAGCATAGGAAAAGAGGCAGAATGTCCACAATGATGCACTTGGCCAAAAAGGGCGTATGCGTTTTTACCTGAATATATTCAGGGAAAAACGCATACGCCCTTTTTGGCCAACCAAGCAAGCATGTAAAGGAAATCTGCACTACAATGAAGTCTCTCTGCCCCCCGGTCAAAAGGGCCATCTGAAAAAAGTGTAAAATCCAGAAAGGCAGGACAGGTCATGGAGAACAGGGAGCCTTGTTATGCTGATGGGCGGGATTTAAATTGCCAACAGCCACTCTGGAGAAGTGTATGGTGTTTCCTGAAACACGTAGGAAACAAAGCAACACAGCCTATGGCACTTCCACTTATGGTCCTATAGCTTAGGGAAATTAAAATCAAAAACAAACAGCCACCCCAAAGTTTGGGACGGCTCTGTTTACAAGAACCTCGTCTACGGTACAAGTTAAATATCCGAGAAAGCAAAAAATGGATAAAGAAGTTGTGGTACGTACGTACAATTGAATATCACTCAGCAATGAGATCTGCGTCATTAGGCCCGTAGCGGCATAATGAGTGGATTCAGGTACGACGATTCTACGAGAAATAAGTCACACAGGAAAAGAAATATCATAAGATATCACTAATACACGGAACATAAACTTGGCTACACATGAACTGAATTACAAAACAGAACAGGGTCTCAAATTTAGAAAACCAACTTATGCTTGCTTATGGGGAAAGGGAGTTGGGGTGCTGCATCCAACCAGAGATTGAAATTAGCACAGATACCGTTCCATAAGCCAAATATATAATAGAGAAGACCTACTCCTTGCTCAACGAAAGGGACTCAACAACCCATATTCAACTCCTGGGAATATATCTGACAAGTAAGAATCTTAAGACCCATGGATTTATATGTCTCCATAAGGAAATCAAGCGTGTGTACAGCGTCCTAAACGCAGCAGTGAAAATCCGATAAATCCCATTAACAAAATAAATTTCACAAACAAAACACAATGACAGTGAAATAGAGAGCAATTCCTAAATAATTCATTCAGGGCTTGTGATGCAACCTGGATTTACCACATCTACACCCAGAGCTGGGTGAGACATAAGGCTGGACACATCGGGCGGATAGCATTGGTGAGGTTGGGTGAGCAAACGCAGACCCTTTGAAGTCATACTGCATGGTACCCATTCCATGGGTCCCAACTCTCCAGGTTTAAGGGATTCTTCCTTCAGCTAAAACATGCATGGGAAACCCAGAGTATGGTCCACCGTGTGATTGGGAAACGTTTTCAAATGCATCTCAGGTTTCGTCCCCTGGTACTCGGGTTCACCATTCCAGACGCTTTACTAACAATCTCCCCACTTGGAGAGAAATTGCCTTTAACCTCCTGTTTGTCACAGTTTGCAATTTCTGCGCAAGATCAACAGGAATAGGGAGAACCAATGAGAGACTAGCTGTAGGTGTCTGCACGGGCAAATGGAACGCTCATTTCCCACCAGGAAGAGAGATTAGCCAAAGGCTCAGCGTGCCCTGCCGGAACCAGATTAGGGCCTGAAGTAATCCTGCGGTTTTGCGGCCAGCTCACAAGAAAACGAGTTGAAGAAAGGAGCTCAGGGGCACTGTAATTCACAAACCTGCAGAGTTATGAATGACAGCTATCGTCCAAAAATGTATTGAAGTAAATCTTCGAAGAGGACTTAAAGCGGGGCAGAATTTCAGGAAAACGATTTCAGGGGGTAGACTGGAATTGCACTTAAAGCATAGGAAAAGAGGCAGAATGTCCACAATGATGCCCTTGGCCAAAAAGGGCGTATGCGTTTTTTCCTGAATATATTCAGGAAAAAACGCATACGCACTTTTTGGCCAACCAAGCAAGCTTGTAAAGGAAATCTGCACTACAATGAAGTCTCACTGCCCCCCGGTCCAAACAGCCATCTGAAACAAGTGTAAAATCCAGAAAGGCAGGACAGGTCATGGAGAACAGGGAGCCTTGTTATGCTGATGGGCGGGATGTAAATTGCCAACAGCCACTCTGGAGAAATGTATGGTGTTTCCTGAAACACGTAGGAAACAAAGCAACACAGCCTATGGCACATCCACTTAGGGTCCTATAGCTTAGGGAAATTAAAATCAAAAACACACAGCCACCCCAAAGTTTGGGATGGCTCTGTTTACAAGAACCTCCTCTACGGTACAAGTTAAATATCCGAGAAAGCAAAAAATGGATAAAGAAGTTGTCGTACGTACGTACAATGGAATATCACTCAGCAATGAGATCTACGTCATCAGGCCCGTAGCGGCATAATGAGTGCATTCAGGTACGATGATTCGACGAGAAATAAGTCACAGAGAAAAAGAAACATCATAAGATATCACTAATACACGGAACGTAAACTTGGCTACACATGAACCGAATTACAAAACAGAACAGGGTCTCAAATTTAGAAAACCAACTTATGCTTGCTTATGGGGAAAGGTGAGTTCGGGTGCTGCGTCAAACCAGAGATTGAAATTAGCACAGATACCGTTCCATAAGCCAAATATATAAGATACAAGACCTACACCTTGCTCAACGAAATGGACTCAACACCCCATATTCAATGCCTGGTAATATACCTGACAAGTAAGAATCATAAGACCCATGGATTTATATGTCTCCATAAGGAAATCCAGCGTGTGTACAGCGGCCTAAACGCAGCAGTGAAAATCCGATAAATCCCATTAACAAAATAAATTTCAAAAACAAAACACAATGACAGTGAAATAGAGAGCAATTCTTAAATAATTCATTCAGGCCTTGTGATGCAACCTGGATTTACCACATCTACACCCAGAGCTGTTTGAGACATAAGGCTGGACACTTCGGGCTGATAGCCTTGGTGAGGTTCGGTGAGCAAAGGCAGACCGTTTGAAATCATACTGCATGGTACCCATTCCATGGGTCCCAACTCTCCAGGTTTAAGGGATTCTTCCTTCAGCTAATAAATGCATGGGAAACCCAGAGTATGGTCCACCGTGTGATTGGGAAACGTTTTCAAATGCATCTCAGGTTTCGTCCCCTGGTACTCCGGTGCACCGTTCCAGACGCTTTACTAACACTATCCCCATTTGGAGAGTCAGTGCCTTTAACCTCCTGTTTGGCACAGTTTGCAATTTCTGCGCAAGATGAACAGGAATAGGGAGAACCAATGAGAGACTAGCTGTAGGTGTCTGCACGGGCAAATGGAACGCTCATTTCCCACCAGGAAGAGGAATTAACCAAAGGCTCAGTGTGCCCTGCCGGAACCAGATTAGGGCCTGAAGCAATCCTGCGGTTTTGCGGCCAGCTCACAAGAAAGCGAGTTGAAGAAAGGAGCTCAGGGGCACTGTAATTCACAAACCTGCACAGTTATGAATGACAGCTATCATCCAAAAATGTATTGAAGTAAGTCTTCGAAGAGGACTTGAAAGCGGGGCAGAATTTCAGAAAAACGATTTCATGGGGTAGACTGGAATTGCAATTAAAGCATAGGAAAAGAGGCAGAATGTCGACAATGATGCACTTGGCCAAAAAGGGCGTATGCGTTTTTTCCTGAATATATTCAGGAAAAAACGTATACGCCCTTTATGGCCAACCAAGCAAGCGTGTAAAGGAAATCTGCACTACAATGAAGTCTCACTGCCTCCCGGTCAATAGGGCCATCTGAAACAAGTGTAAAATCCAGAAAGGCAGGACAGGTCATGGAGAACAGGGAGCCTTGTTATGCTGATGGGCGGGATGTAAATTGCCAACAGCCACTCTGGAGAAGTGTATGGTGTTTCCTGAAACACGTAGGAAACAAAGCAACACAGCCTATGGCACTTCCACTTAGGGTCCTATAGCTTAGGGAAATTAAAATCAAAAACACACAGCCACCCCAAATTTTGGGACGGCTCTGTTTACAAGAACCTCGTCTACAGTACAAATTAAATATCCGAGAAAGCAAAAAATGGATAAAGAAGTTGTGGTACGTACGTATAATGGAATATCACTCAGCAATGAGATCTACGTCATCAGGCCCGTAGCGGCATAATGAGTGGATTCAGGTACGACGATTCTACGAGAAATAAGTCACACAGAAAAAGAAAGATCATAAGATATCACTAATACACGGAACGTAAACTTGGCTACACATGAACTGAATTAGAAAACAGAACAGGGTCTCAAATTTAGAAAACCAACTTATGCTTGCTTATGGGGAAAGGTGAGTTGCGGTGCTGCATAAAACCAGAGATTGAAATTAGCACAGATACCGTTCCATAAGCCAAATATATAATAGACAAGACCTACTCCTTGCTCAACGAAATGGACTCAACACCCCATATTCAACGCCTGCGAATATACCTGACAAGTAAGAAACTTAAGACCCATGGATTTATATGTCTCCATAAGGAAGTCAAGCATGTGTACAGTGGCCTAAACGCAGCAGTGAAAATCCGATAAATCCCATTAACAAAATAAATTTCAAAAACAAAACACAATGACAGTGAAATAGAGAGCAATTCTTAAATAATTCATTCAGGGCTTGTGATGCAACCTGGATTTACCACATCTACACCCAGAGCTGGTTGAGACATAAGGCTGGACACATCGGGCTGATAGCATTGGTGAGGTTTGGTGAGGAAACGCAGACCCTTTGAAGTCATACTGCATGGTACCCATTCCATGGGTCCCAACTCTCCAGGTTTAAGGGATTCTTCCTTCAGCTAAAACATGCATGGGAAACGCAGAGTATGGTCCAGCGTGTGATTGGGAAACGTTTTCAAATGCATCTCAGGTTTCGACCCCTGGTACTCGGGTGCACCGTTCCAGACGCTTTACTAACACTCTCCCCACTTGGAGAGTCAGTGCCTTTAACTTCCTGTTTGGCACAGTTTGCAATTTCTGCGCAAGATGAACAGGAATAGGGAGAACCAATGAGAGACTAGCTGTAGGTGTCTGCACGGGCAAATGGAACGCTCATTTCCCACCAGGAAGAGGAATTAACCAAAGGCTCAGTGTGCCCTGCCGGAACCAGATTAGGGCCTGAAGCAATCCTGCCATTGTGCGGCCAGCTCACAAGAAAGCGAGTTGAAGAAAGGAGCTCAGGGGCACTGTAATTCACAAACCTGCAGAGTTATGAATGACAGCTATCGTCCAAAAATGTATTGAAGTAAGTCTTCGAAGAGGACTTGAAGGCGGGGCAGAATTTCAGGAAAACGATTTCAGGGGGTAGACTGGAATTGCACTTAAAGCATAGGAAAAGAGGCAGAATGTCCACAATGATGCACTTGGCCAAAAAGGGCGTATGTGTTTTTTCCTGAATAAATTCAGCAAAAAACTCATACGCCCCTTTTTGGCCAACCAAGGAAGCGTGTAAAGGAAATCTGCACTACAATGAAGTCTCACTGGCCCCCGGTCAAAAGGGCCATCTGAAAATGTGTAAAATCCAGAAAGGCAGGACAGGTCATGGAGAACAGGGGGCCTTGTTATGCTGATGGGTGGGATTTAAATTGCCAACAGCCACTCTGGAGAAGTGTATGGTGTTTCCTGAAACACGTAGGAAACAAAGCAACACAGCCTATGGCACTTCCACTTAGGGTCCTATAGCTTAGGGAAATTAAAATCAAAAACACACAGCCACCCCAAAGTTTGGGACGGCTCTGTTTACAAGAACCTCGTCTACGGTACAAGTTAAATATCCGAGAAAGCAAAAAATGGATAAAGAAGTTGTGGTACGTACGTACAATGGAATATCACTCAGCAATGAGATCTACGTCATCAGGGCCGTAGCGGCATAAGGAGTGGATTCAGGTATGACGATTCTACGAGAAATAAGTCACACAGAAAAAGAAAGATCATAAGATATCACTAATACACGGAACGTAAACTTGGCTACACATGAACTGAATTACAAAACAGAACAGGGTATCAAATTTAGAAAACCAACTTATGCTTGCTTAGGGGAAAGGTGAGTTGGGGTGCTGCATCAAACCAGAGACTGAAATTAGCACAGATACCGTTCCATAAGCCAAATATATAAGAGACAAGACCTACACCTTGCTCAACGAAATGGACTCAACACCCCATATTCAACGCCTGGGAATATACCTGACAAGTAAGAATCATAAGACCCATGGATTTATATGTCTCCATAAGGAAATCCAGCGTGTGTACAGCGGCCTAAACGCAGCAGTGAAAATCCGATAAATCCCATTAACAAAATAAATTTCAAAAACAAAACACAATGACAGTGAAATAGAGAGCAATTCTTACATAATTCATTCAGGCCTTGTGATGCAACCTGGATTTACCACATCTACACCCAGAGCTGGTTGAGACATAAGGCTGGACACTTCGGGCTGATAGCCTTGGTGAGGTTCGGTGAGCAAAGGCAGACCGTTTGAAATCATACTGCATGGTACCCATTCCATGGGTCCCAACTCTCCAGGTTTAAGGGATTCTTCCTTCAGCTAAAAAATGCATGGGAAACCCAGAGTATGGTCCACCGTGTGATTGGGAAACGTTTTCAAATGCATCTCAGGTTTCGTCCCCTGGTACTCCGGTGCACCGTTCCAGACGCTTTACTAACACTATCCCCATTTGGAGAGTCAGTGCCTTTAACCTCCTGTTTGGCACAGTTTGCAATTTCTGCGCAAGATGAACAGGAATAGGGAGAACCAATGAGAGACTAGCTGTAGGTGTCTGCACGGGCAAATGGAACGCTCATTTCCCACCAGGAAGAGGAATTAAACAAAGGCTCAGTGTGCCCTGCCGGAACCAGATTAGGGCCTGAAGCAATCCTGCGGTTTTGCGGCCAGCTCACAAGAAAGCGAGTTGAAGAAAGGAGCTCAGGGGCACTGTAATTCACAAACCTGCACAGTTATGAATGACAGCTATCATCCAAAAATGTATTGAAGTAAGTCTTCGAAGAGGACTTGAAAGCGGGGCAGAGTTTCAGAAAAACGATTTCATGGGGTAGACTGGAATTGCAATTAAAGCATAGGAAAAGAGGCAGAATGTCGACAATGATGCACTTGGCCAAAAAGGGCGTATGCGTTTTTTCCTGAATATATTCAGGAAAAAACGTATACGCCCTTTATGGCCAACCAAGCAAGCGTGTAAAGGAAATCTGCACTACAATGAAGTCTCACTGCCTCCCGGTCAATAGGGCCATCTGAAACAAGTGTAAAATCCAGAAAGGCAGGACAGGTCATGGAGAACAGGGAGCCTTGTTATGCTGATGGGCGGGATGTAAATTGCCAACAGCCACTCTGGAGAAGTGTATGGTGTTTCCTGAAACACGTAGGAAACAAAGCAACACAGCCTAAGGCACTTCCACTTAGGGTCCTATAGCTTAGGGAAATTAAAATAAAAAACACACAGCCACCCCAAAGTTTGGGACGGCTCTGTTTACAAGAACCTCGTCTACAGTACAAATTAAATATCCGAGAAAGCAAAAAATCGATAAAGAAGTCGTGGTACGTACGTATAATGGAATATCACTCAGCAATGAGATCTACGTCATCAGGCCCGTAGCGGCATAATGAGTGGATTCAGGTACGACGATTCTACGAGAAATAAGTCACACAGAACAAGAAAGATCATAAGATATCACTAATACACGGAACGTAAACTTGGCTACACATGAACTGAATTAGAAAACAGAACAGGGTCTCAAATTTAGAAAACCAACTTATGCTTGCTTATGGGGAAAGGTGAGTTGGGGTGCTGCATCAAACCAGAGATTGAAATTAGCACAGATACCGTTCCATAAGGCAAATATATAATAGACACAACCTACTCCTTGCTCAACGAAATGGACTCAACACCCCATATTCAACGCCTGGGAATATACCTGACAAGTAAGAAACTTAAGACCCATGGATTTATATGTCTCCATAAGGATATCAAGCGTGTGTACAGCGGCCTAAACATAGCAGTGAAAATCCGATAAATCTCATTATCAAAATATATTTCAAAAACAAAACACAATGACAGTGAAATAGAGAGCAATTCTTAAATAATTCATTCAGGGCTTGTGATGCAACCTGGAGTTACCACATCTACACCTAGAGCTGGGTGAGACATAAGGCTGGACACTTCGGGCGGATACCATTGGTGAGGTTCAGTGAGCAAATGCAGACCCTTTGAAGTCATACTGCATGGTACACATTCCATGGGTCCCAACTCTCCAGGTTTAAGGGATTCTTCCTTCAGCTAAAACATGCATGGGAATCCCAGAGTATGGTCCACCGTGTGACCGGGAAACGTTTTTAAATGCGTCTCAGTTTTCGTCCCCTGCTACTCGGGTTCACCATTCCAGACGCTTTACTTACACTGTCCCTACCTGGAGAGTCAGTGCCTTTAACCTCCTGTTTGGCACAGTTTGCAATTTCTGCGGAAGATGAACAGGAATAGGGAGAACCCATGAGAGACTAGCTTTAGGTGTCTGGACGGGCAAATTTAACGCTCATTACCAACCAGGAAGAGGAATTAGCCAAAGGCTCAGCATGCCGTGCCGGAACCAGATTAGGGCCTGAAGCAATCCTGCGGTTTTGCGGCCAGCTCACAAGAAAGCGAGTTGAAGAAAGGAGCTCAGGGGCACTGTAATTCACAAACCTGCAGAGTTATAAATGACAGCAATCATCCAAAAATATATTGAAGTAAGGCTACAAAGAGGACTTGAATGTGGGGCAGAATTCCAGGACTACGATTTCAGGAGGTAGACGGGAAATCCTCTGAAAGTATAGGAAAAGAGTCAGAATGTCGACAATGATGCACTTGGTCAAAAAGGGCATATGCGTTTTTCCAGGGCCCTCATTAAAGAGGGTAGGAGGCTCCCAGTATGCTTCAGTGGCCAACAGAAGACCCACGTCACCAAGGCGACGTGAGCCAGCCATGCAGGAGTGACCTCACATCAGAGGGCCCACCTCACAGAAGGG
The DNA here is from genome assembly GCF_059928025.1 of Delphinapterus leucas. Taxonomy (NCBI): domain Eukaryota; kingdom Metazoa; phylum Chordata; class Mammalia; order Artiodactyla; family Monodontidae; genus Delphinapterus; species Delphinapterus leucas. The sequence goes on along the minus strand of NW_028322232.1, from coordinate 12,910,830 downwards.
TAAGGAACCCAGGAAGGATCAGACCCTCACCAGAGTGCCCACAACAGCAAGGGGCTGGGAACCAGGCAGGAGTGTCCTCACACCCGTGGGACCACATCATCGAAAGTTGAGGTACCCAGCACATGTGGCCTCAAACCAGAGGACCCACATCACCATGGGTCTCGGAGCAAGGCAGGCAGGATTATCCTCCCAACACATGGCCCATTGTATAAAAAAGGTGAGGAATCCAGCCGTTGGAACATCCCAGCAGGCGGCCCAGATCACCAAGGCTATGGGATCCAGGCAGTGATGAACTCACAACAGAAGGCCCTCATCGTGATACTGTAAGCAACCCAGCCGTTGTGACCTCAGAGCACAAGGCCCACATCCCCATGGGGAAGGGAACCAAGCAGGAGTGTCATTGCACCAGTGGGCACACATCAGAAAATGTGGGGAGCCCAGCAGTTAGGGCCAGACGCCAGAGGGCCTTCATCACTGAGGAGAGGAGGCTCCCAGCAAGCTCCAACTGTTACCAGAGGGCTGACATCGCCAATGCAGTGTGTGCCAGCCAGGCAGGAGTGACCTCAGAGCAGAGGGCCAACCACACAAAAGTGTGAGGAACCCAAAGAGGATCAGACTCTCACCAGAGGGCCCACATCACCAAGGGAATGGAAACCAGGCAGGAGTGTCCTCACACCAGTGGGGCCACATCACCGAAATGTGATGGACCCAGCACACGTGGCCTCAAACTAGAGGACACACATCACCAAGGGGCTGGGAGTGAGGCAGGCAGGAGGAGCCTCAAAACAGAGGGCCCATAGAATAAAAAAGGTGAGGAATCCCGCAGTTGGAACCTCCCAGCAGGCGGCCAGGAGCAGCGAGGATATGGGATCCAGGCCTGACTGAACACAAAACAGAGGGCCCTCATCATGAAACTGTGAGCAACCCAGCCGTTGGGACCTCAGAGCAGAAGGCCCACATTCCCATGTGGTTGGGAACCTGGCAGGAGTGTACTCGCACCACAGGGCGCACATTAGAGAATTTTGGGAGCCCAGAAGTTAGGGCCTGACGCCAGAGGGCCCTCATCACCGAGGAGAGGAAGCTCCCAGCAGGCTCCAACTGCCACAAGAGGGCCGACGTTGCCAAGGTGGGGTGTGCCAGCCAGGCAGGAGTGATCTCACAGCAGAGGGTCCACCTCACAGAAGGGTGAGGAACCCAGCCAGGATCAGACTCTCACCAGAGGGCCCACATCACCAAGGGGATAGGAACCAGGCAGGAGTGTCCTCACACCAGTGGGGCCACATAATCGAAAGGTGAGGGACCCAGCACACGTAGCCTCAAACCAGAGGACACACAACGCCAAGGGGCTGGGAGTCAGGCAGGCAGGAGGAGTCTCAAAACAGAGGGCCCATAGAAGAAAAAAGGTGAGGAATCCTGCAGTTGGAACCTCCCCGCAGGCAGCCAGGAGCAGCGAGGCTATTGGATCCAGGGCGGAGTGAACTCACACCAGAGGACCCTCATCATGAAACTGAGCAACCCACCGTTGGGACCTCAGAGCAGAAGACCCACATTCCCATGGGGTTGGGAACCTGGCAGGAGTGTAGTCGCACCACAGGGCGCACATCAGAAAATTTTGGGAGCCCAGGAGTTAGGGTCTGACGCCAGAGGGCCCTCATTACCGAGGGGTGGAGACCCCCAGCAGGCACCAACTCCCAACTGAGGGCCCACGTCGCCAAGGTGATGTGTGCCAGCCAGGCAGGAGTGACCTCACAGCAGAGGGTCTACCTCACAGAAGGGTGAGGAAACCAGCCAGGATAAGACTCTCACCAGAGAGCCCACATCACCAAGGGGATCGGAAAAAGGCAGCAGTGTCCTCACACCAGTGTGGCCACATTATAGAAAGGTGAGGAACCCAGCACATGTGGCCTAAACCAGAGGACCCACATTTCCAAGATGCTCCGAGTGAGGCAAGCAGGAGTAGCCTAACAACACAGGGCCCACAGAATAAAAAATGTGAGGAGTCCAGCAGTTCGAACCTCCCAGCAGGTGGCCCAGAGCATGGAGTCTATGGGATCCAGGCCACAGTGAACTCACAGCAGAGGGCCCACATCATGAAACTGTGAGCAACCCAGCCGGTGGAACCTCAGAGCAGAAGACCCACATCCCCATGGGGATAGGAACTTCGCAGGAGTGTCCTCGCACAACTTAACACGTATCAGAAAATGTGGGAACCCAGCAGTTATGGCCTGACGCCAGAGGGCCCTCATCACCGAGGAGAGGAGGCTACCAGCAGGCTCCAAATGCCACCAGAGGGCCGACGTCACCAAGGCAATGGGAGCAAGCCAGGCAGGAGTTACCTCACAGCAGAGGGCCCACCTCACAGAAGTGTGAGGAACCCAACCAGGATCAGACTCTAACCAGAGGGCCCACATCACCAAGGGGATGGAAACCAGGCAGGAGTGTCCTCACACCAGTGGGGCCACATCAGCCAAAGGTGAGGAACACAGCACATGTGGCCTCAAATAAGGGGACACACATCACGAAAGGGCTGGGAGTGAGGCATGCAGGAGGAGACTCACAACAGAGGGCCCATAGAATAAAAAGGTGAGGAACCCCGCTGTTGGAAGCTCCAAGCAGGTGGCCCAGAGCACCGAGGCTATGGGATCCATGCCGGAGTGAACTCACAGCAGAGGGCCCACATTCTGACACTGTGAGCAACCCAGCCGTTGGGACCTCAGAGCAGAAAGCCAACATCCCCACGGGGATGGGACCCTGGCAGGAGTGTACTCGCACGACAGGGCGCACATCAGAAAATTTTGGGAGCCCATGAGTTAGGGCCTGACGCCAGAGGGCCCTCATTACCGAGGGGAGGAGACTCTCAGCAGGCACCAACTCCCAACTGAGGGCCCACATCGCCAAGGTGACGTGTGCCAGCCAGGCAGGAGTGACCTCACAGCAGAGGGTCTACCTCACAGAAGGGTGAGGAATCCAGCCAGGATCAGGCTCTCACCAGAGGGCCCCCATCACCAAGTGGATGGGAACCAGGCAGGAGTGTCCTCACACCAGTGGGGCCACATCAATAAAGGTGAGGAAACCGGCACATGTGGCCTCAAACCAGAGGACCTACATCACAAAGGGGCTGGGAGTGAGTCAGGAAGGAGGAGCATGAAAACACAGAACCCAAAGAATAGAAAAGGTAAGGAATTCAGCAGTAGGAACCTCCCAGCAGGCGGCTCAGAGCACAGAGTCTATGGGATCTAGGCCTGAGTGAACTAACACCAGAGAGCCAACATCATGAAACGGTGAACAACACAGGTGTTGGGACCTTAGAGCAGAAGGCCCACATGCCCATGGGGATGGGAACCTGGCAGGAGTGCCCTCGCACCACTTAGGACGTATCAGAAAATGTGGGAACCCAGCAGTTAGGGCCTGATGCCAGAGAGCCTCATCACCGAGGGGAGGAGGCTCCCAGCAGGCTCCAACTGCCACCAGAGGTCTGACGTCGCCAAGGCGGGATGTGCTAGCCAGGCAGGAGTGACCTCAGAGAAGAGGGCCCACCTCACAGAAGTGTGAGGAACCCAACCAGGATCAGACTCTCGCCGGAGGGACCACATCACCAAGGGGATGGGAAGCAGGCAGGAGTGTCCTCACACCAGTGGGGCCACATCATCAAAAGATGAGGAACCCATCACATGTGGCCTCAAACCAGAGGACACACATCACCAAGGGGCTGGGAGTGAGGCAGGTGTCTGGAGGGGCACATTTAACTCTAATTTCCCACCAGGAAGAGGAATTAACCAAAGGCTCAGAGTGCCGTGCCACACCCTGATTACGGCCTGAAGCAAACCTGCGGTTTTGTGGCCAGCTTTCAAGGAAGCGAGTTAAGAAAGGAAATCACGGGCACTGTAATTCACAAACCTGCAGAATTATAAATGACAGCTATTGGCAAAAATATATTGAAGTAATTCTGCAAAGAGGACTTGAAAACGAGGCAAAATTGAGGAATCATATTTCAGGAGGTAGATTGGAATTGCATTTAAAACATGTGAAAAGTGGCAGATCTTTGACAGTGATGCACTTGGATGAACAGTGCGTATACATTTTTTCCTGAATATATTCAGGAAATAACGCATATGCCCTTTTTGGCCAACCAAGCACTCGAGCAATGGAAATCCGTACTACAATGAAGTCTCATTTCCCATTCGTCAAAAGGGCCATCTGAAAAAAGTGTAAAAAGCAGAAACACAGGACAGGCCATGGAGAACAGGGAGCCTTGTTATGCTGATGGGCGGGATGTAAATTGCCAACAGACACTCTGGAGATGTTTATGGTGTATCCTGAAACATCTGAAAAACAAAGCTACAGAGACTAGGGCACTTCCACTTTTGGCCCTATAGCTTAGGAAAATTAAAATCAACAAGACACAGCCAACACAAAATTTAGGGCTGCTGTGTTTACAAGAACCTCGAGTCCAGTACAAATTAAATATCCCAGAAAGAAAAAAATGGATAAAGGAGTTGTGCTACTTATGTACAACGGAATATCACTCAGCAATGAAATCAATGTCATCAGGCCTGTAGCAGCAAATTGAGTGGATTTAAGTATGATGATTCTAAGAGAAATAGGTCACACAGAGAAAGATAATTATCATAAGATATCACTAATAGAGGGAGTGTAAACTTGGCTACACATAAACTGAATTACAAAACCGAACAGTCTCAAATTTAGATAAAAACTTATGCTTGCTTAAGGGGAAAGTTGAGTTGGGGTGCTGTATAAAACCAGAGATTGAAATTAGCACACATACCATTCCATAAGCCAAATATGTAATAGACAAGACCTACTCTTTGCTCAACGAAATAGACTCATCCATGGTGTATCACCTCACACCTGTTAGAATGGGCATCATCAGAAAATCTACAAACAACAAATGCTGGAAAGGGTGTGGAGATAAGGAACCCTCTTCCACTATTGTTGGGAATGTAAATTGATACAGTCACTGTGGAGAACATTATGGAGTTTCTTATAAAACTAAGAATAGAATTACCATATGATACAGCAATCCCACTACTGGGCATATACCCAGACAAAACCATAAATCAAAAAGAGACATTCACCGCAATGTTCATTGCATCACTATTTACAATATCCAGGTAATGGAAGCAACCTAAATGCCCACAGACAGACGAATGCATAAAGATGTGGTACAAATATAAAATGGAATATTACTAAGCCATAAAAAGGAATGAAATTGGGTCATTTGTAGAGACGTTGATGGATCTAGAGACTGTCATACAGAGTGAAGTAAGTCAGAAAGAGAAAAACAAATCTTGTGTATTAATGCATATATGTGGAACCTAGAAAAATTATACAGATGAACCGTTTTGCAAGGCAGAAATAGAGCAACAGATGTAGACAACAAACGTATGGACACCAAGGGGGGAAAGCTGTTGGGGGGTGGTGGTGGGAGGATTGAGAGATTGGGATTGGCATGTATACATTTATATGTATAAAATAGATAACCAAAAAGAACCTGCTGTATAAAAAAATAAAATAAAATTCAAAATTACAAAAAGTAAAACAGAAAAAATATTCTTCCCTTCACATACATGTATTTATACGAATAAATTATTTCCATGCTTATATCTGTAAATACAAAAAAGAGGAATAAAATCTACCTTGAACCAAAAATGAAAAAAAGAAAAAAAAAACAGAACCCACCAGTTACACAGAGGAAAACCGTATCAGGGCACTTGCTCCAGTTGTAAACAATTCTGTAGTTGGCCAGTGGTGGGGAATCATCTCCCATTCAGCCAGCAGGCCCCACGCAACAAGCGTCCTCATTGCAAAGCTGGGGGACCGTGCCAAGGCATCTGTGAGTAAATGTGGGCCGAGCCCCAGGCCAGCTGCTGCTGAAATGTTCCCACCCTTCCCAGGTAAAACACCTGAATATGTACAAGGACTTGAAAGCCTAGAGGAAGGGCCATGGAGCCACATGAGCGACAGCATGCCAGCCGATTTGGTGCCTGCAGGCCAGCCAGGATGGTCCTGGCCCTGGGTACTATTCTGGAAGCTTTCCATTTCCCTGCCTGAGATACCCCTGCTGTCCGGGCCCCCACTGCTTTCTTCCTCACTCACCTCTGCCCAGGGAGAAATTCCAGAGGCAGGTATGGGTGACACATCCTCTTCTTTAGCAGGTGGCATCTTGGTAACTGCTGCAGAAAGTCCAGCAGAGCCCCACTCACACTGGGCCACCCACAAAGCCGTGGCCTCTCACTCCCTCCCACCAGTCCAGCCCCGAGACTGCTGACAGGGCAGAGAAAATGGCGTCAGGCACAGCTGCAGGGGCTCTTGCTGCCTGGAGTGGTGTTTATATTGATCTGAACCCAGGCACACCTGGGGAGGGCTGGCCGGCACGGTCAGGCTTCCCAGGCCAGCCAATAATCACCCCTCAGGCGCTCACAGTTGCAGAAACTGGAACTTGCTGAATCGGCCAGGTCCAAGGAACAGGTGTGGGCTCCTGAGAGTCAGGATAAACAAGGGGTTGCAGCTCTGGCTTGTTTTCTAATTATATTATCTGGCCCATGAGTGGGAGACAACTTCAAGAAAACCCTCTCCTAATGAGAGGAACCCAGGAGTCAGGGAGAGGAGGGGTGGGTGGTGGGTGGAGACAGAGGCCTGGTGCCCCGGGTGCAGTGGAAGTCTCTGGAAGACCAGGTGGAGGGAGGCCACACAGAGTGATGCCCAGGGTCACAGACCTGTTGGAGATGCTGTTTCTTAGTTCAAGTCCTGCTCTGAGGTGCTCTGTGTCAGATCTGAGTGACAGGTGAGCTGGAAGTGCTCTGAAATGAGGGCGATGTGCATGGTACCTGTGTGCCCAGCCCTGCCAGGGTAACTGCAAGGGTAGCTCTGTATCCTGGGAGGGGCCTGACCATGAGAGCCCCATGGGCTGCAGGGGAACCTGCCCAGGGAACCCCATATCCTGGGAGGGGCCTGAACAGGATAGCACCGTGGGCTGCGGTGGGGGTGGGGTACCTGCCCAGGTGAGCTCCATATCCTGGGATTGGCCTGACCTCGAGAGCCCCATGGGCTGCTGGAGTCCTGGTAAAGGATGTCAGGACAGTCAGTGAAGCCACCGAGGATATACTTCCAGTAGTTCCTAAATCCTACACCCTGCTGGTCATTCTACCAACCACCGGGACATGGTATTCTGTATTAGTCTTCAATGATGCCTTCTTTTGTATTCTATTAGTCCCAGAGTCACAAGAAATTTTGGCTTGTGAGTGGCAGGACTCAACATACAACTAAAACAATACTTCTGGGCCGTGTTGCCCCAAGGGTTCAAAAATTCCCACACCATCTTTGGGGAAAGCTCAGTTAAAGACCTAAAAGTTCTACCTCTGGAAAAGGAAACACTCCTTCAATATGCAGACGACATTCTGATCGCCAGCCCTACTAAGGAGACCTCTGAACTACCAAGCCAATAAAGGATAGAAGTTGTCCAAGAAAAAGCTCAAATATCACAGACTACGGTGACCTGCCTGGGCTTCATTCTCACAGAAGGTCGGAGAAGCCCATCTCAGGAAAGGGAAGAAACAATTTACAGCCTTACCCATTTCTAAAACTAGAAGACAGCTTAGGGGTTCCTGGGGAGGCCAGGGTTGGTGCTTCTGGATCCCTAACTACAGTCTACTAGCTGGGCCTCTATATGAAACACTGAAAGGAAAAGATGATGATCCTTTTGAATAGAATCCAGAAGTGGCCTTTCAAGAATGGAAAGAGCAGTCAATTCAGACCCTTGCCCTGGAACTCCCTAATTTAGCTAAACCCTTTGACCTTTACATTCCTGGTGAATGGTGAATCGCTATTGGAGTATTAGTGCAAAACCTGGGACCACTTGAAATGGAACAATGCAAGAATGCCATTCCGGTAGGATAAACTACGGTCACCAATGGGCTTGGCCCACCGCCACATCTGGCCAAGATACTGGCGGTATCTGAAAACCTGGAAATCAGCAGCACAAAAGGCCACCTCCCTCCTAAGGGAAAAGGACCCCACGTGGTGATCCTAAGCCCCAACCATGCCCTGAAGTTGCAGGGTTTGCTCCATGGGCACACTGACCTCGAGTGAGGAGGCCCTCCAACTCCAACCTCCAGAGAGATAACCGGGGTAAAGGGGCACCATGACGACTCATGTGACCATCACTTGACCTGGAGTTTCTCTCATAAAACAACAAGAGTGTGTCCCAAAAGAGTAGACTACTGCTTGCAGGACTTACTGCACCCAGAGCGGACCTAATAATCTTGGCGGGGGAAGCGTATATCACGCTGTCACCATAGAAGAGCCTACAGACACTGTGATGATGGTGGCCAATAAGACCGGCTGGACTCCTGTTTACTTCAAAAGGCTGTTGACTCAGTGGCCATCATGGTCCTTCATCACCACTGACCCTGGACTGTCTGGGAGTTGAGCAGGCAGGGTCCTGACACCTGGTGCTCTTTTTACGTTAATTCAGGGGCCTAATTGAAGAAAGTGCAGACTACTGGTCAGAGCATCTAGGCTGGCAGAAAGGGTCAGCCTAAGGTGGCCGAACAAATGCAGGGCGGGGTGAAACTGGACCTCACAGCGTCACTGCACATCTCCTTCCTGGACCCTTAAAGGTCATTAGAATCTATAACGCTTCCAATACTGGTGCTCAGGTGGACGAGCGGGGAGGCAGGAGGCCTGGGGACAATCAACGTCACCTGGAGGCTGCTGGGGAGAAGTTCTGACCCTCGCCCACGGGTATGAGGGCTCCTAACTCAGCACTCAGCAGTTACAGAAGAAGGGTCTGCACCCTCAGCACTCTAAGAATGAGGAAGGGGAAAAAAGGCAGAAGAGGGCTTTTTCCCAGGCAAAGCCCCTTAAAAATCCCTGGGAGATAAAAATAGAATCTGGGCAATAAAATAAAGTCTAACCTTTTTTATCCTTTGTGCTTTGTCTAATTTCACGTGCTCCTAGGGTCCCGCATACAGAGGTTCAACAGCCGGCACTTCAGACCAGATTTCCTAGTGCGGAATGGCTGGGTCGACACCTCAGCTCCTGGGACACAGTGCACACTCCGCGATATAGAGCCTGAGCTGCAGCCAACCGGGCCCTCGAGAGCTCCGCCCCCTCCCTCCCACTGACTCTGACAGGATCTCTACACAGCAGCCCAGCCCACAGCCCACGGGGTAGCACATGCTCTCACCTCTCCATTCTCTGATCAAAATATAAAGTTTCCTTTGCTTCTGAACCAAACTCAGTCTCAATCTGTTGGCTCCAATGACACTGGGCAGGGGGACACTTGTTGGGGTCCACTCTGGAGGATCAGTAACAGAAATTGAGAACATTGTAACTTCAATGAACAGATGTTTGAGCCAAACTGTAATTAACATAGAACAGTGTATAAGGCTCGGGTAAAATAAGATGTTTCTAACACTCCCATTTGATATTTCCATCACTTTATTATAAGCAAGTTCAGTGAAAAGGTTTGTCTTATTTGTCAGGTCAATATTAGAGAAACGAAGTGATTTCTTTCCAAGGATGTACATCTAAAAATCTTGGTTAAAGCTTCAATCTTGTTTTAAATGCTTTTCCATTGAAAATGATACCTCTCTTTCAGTTCCCCCAATTCTGAGAAGTATAAAATCTTATAATTTATTATTACCAAAGGGGAAAGGTGGGAGGAGGGATAAATTAACAGTTTGGGATTAACACATACACACTGCTATGTATAAAATCGATCATCAACAAGGAACTACTGTATAGCCCCGGGAACTACACTCAATATTTTACAATAACCTATAAGGGGAAATAATCTGAAAAAGAATAGATATTTTTATTGACATCATCTATTAATGACAGTTAAAATGGAACCTAAGGGAAGCCGGTGGTGAGTGCTTCTGACCCTGAAGACTTCAATCATCTAAAGTTTGGACTCTGCCTACTTCCCAAGGCCCTTAATGAACATATGTGTAGCCGTAGCTTAAAAAATTCCCCAGTTTGGGTTGTGGAGAGACACTGATTTTGTAAAAGCCCTGGTGTTCTCCTCACATGAATGGGACACTTCCTACAGCTAAAACATGCCTGTCACACCCAGAGGATGGTATACCGTCTGATCGGGAAGAGTTTGGAAAAGGCATCTCATCTCCTCATCTCCTGGTGCTCGGGTTCACCCCTCCAGCGTCTTTACGAACAGTCTCCCCACTTGGAGATGTCAGCACTGTCAACATCCTGTTGCAGACAGTTTGGAATTTGTCCAGAGGATGAAGCAGAAGGAGGAGGAACAATGAGAGACAAGTCCTAGGTGTTCGGACAGGCACATGTCACTCTTATTTCCAATCAGGAAGACGAATTGACCAAAGGCTAGGGTTGCCCATGGAAACAGAATAGGGCTTGAGGAAATTCCGCTGCTTTGTGGCCAGTTCCCATAAACACAAGTTGAAAAATGGAACGCAGGGACACTAAAATTCACGAAACTGCAGAGTTGAAAATATCTATCACTGAAAAATGTCTTGAGGAAAGTCAGAGGAAAGGACTTGTAAGCAACGGAGAATGGCAGGAAAGGGATTGGAAGAGGTAGAAAGGACTCGCCATTAAGCACAAGAAAAGGGGCTGAACATTGCCAACATTGCAATTGGTCAAAAAGGGTGTATGCGTCTTTTTCTGTATGTATTCAAGAAAAGGGCATACACTTTTTTAGCCAACCAAACAGGTGGGCACTGGAAATCAATACTACAAAACATATCACTTCGCATCAGTCAGAAGAGCCTTCCTCATAAAGTGTAAACACCAGAAATGCAGGACAGGGCAAGGAGAAAAGGGAGCCCTCTGAGGCTTATACTGGAAATGTATATTGCCAACGGTCACTCTGGAGAAGTGTATTGTGTTTACTAAAGCATCTAAAAAATGAGCTACAGAGCACAGGGCACTTGCACTCATGGACGTATATCTTGGGAAAAACAAAAATCGAGAGGACACAGGCACCCCAATATTTACCGCCTCTATGTTTAAAAGATCCTTGACTAGGATATAATTTATAAGTCTCTGGAGGGAAAAAATGGATAGAGATGTGGCACTTATGTAGAGTGGAATATTACTCAGCCTGGAAATCAATGAAATATGGCCAGTTGTAACAACCACAGAGGAGTTACGTATGATCATTTGAAGTCACATAATTCAAAAAGAAAAAGACACACGATATTACTAATACATGGAATGTAAACGTGGCTACAAATGAACTGAATTACAAAACAGAACGGGGTCTCAAATTTAGAAAACCAACATATGCTTGCTTAAGGATAAAGGAGAGTTGGGGTGCTGCATAAAACCAGAGATAGAAATTAGCACAGATACCTTTCCATAAGCCAAATATGTAATAGTCAAGACCTACCAGTTGCTCAACGAAATGGACTAAACACCCCATATTCAACGCCTAGGAATACACCTGACTAGTAAGAATCTTCAAACCCATGGATTTATATGTCTCTGTAAGAGAATCAAGCGTGTGTATAGATTTATGAACGCAGCAGAGAAAATCCGATAAATCCAATTATCAAAATGAATTACAAAAACAAAACAAAATGACAGTGAAATAGAGAGCTATTCTTAAATAATTCATTCAGAGCTTGTGATGCAACCTGGATTAACCACATCTGCACCAAGAGCTGAGTGAGACATAAGGTTGGACACTTCGGGCGGATAGCACTGGTGAGGTACGATGAGCAAATGCAGACCCTTTGAAGTCATACTGCATGGTACCCATTCCATGGGTCCAAACTCTCCAGGTTTAAGAGATTCTTCCTTCAGCTAAAACATGCATGGGAAACACAAAGTATGGTACACCGTGTGACTGGGAAGCGTTTTCAAATGCATCTCAGTTTTCGTCCCCTTTTACACGGGTTCACCATTCCAGACCCTTTACTAACACTCTCTTCACTTGGAGAGTCAGTGCCTTTAACCTCCTGTTTGGCACAGTTTGGAAATTCTGCGGAAGGTGAACAGGAATAGGGAGAACCAATTAGAGACTAGCTGTACGTGTCTGCACGTGCAAATTTAATGCTCATTTCCCACCAGGAAGAGGAATTAACCAAAGGCTCAGCATGACGTGCCGGAACCAGATTAGGGCCTGAAGCAATCATGTGGGTTTGCGGCCAGCTCACAAGAAAGCGAGTTGAAGAAAGGAGCTCAGGGGCACTGTAATTCACAAACCTGCAGAGTTATGAATGACAGCTATCGTCCAAAAATGTATTGAAGTAATTCTTCGAAGAGGACTTGAAAGTGGGGCAGAATTTCAGGAAAACGATTTCAGGGGGGAGACTGGAATTGCACTTAAAGCATAGGAAAAGAGGCAGAATGTCGAAAATGATGCACTTGGTCAAAAAGGGCGTAGGCGTTTTTTCCTGAATATATTCAGGAAAAAACGCATACGCACTTTTTGGCCAACCAAGCAAACGTGTAAAGGAAATCTGCACTAAAATGAAGTCTCACTGCCCTCCGGTCCAAAGGGCAATCTGAATAACGTGTAAAATCCAGAAAGGCAGGACAGGTCATGGAGAACAGGGAGCCTTGTTATGCTGATGGGCGGGATGTAAATTGCCAACAGCCACTCTGGAGAAGTGTATGGTGTTTCCTGAAACACGTAGGAAACAATGCAACACAGCCTATGGCACTTCCACTTAGGGTCCTATAGCTTAGGGAAATTAAAATCAAAAACACACAGCCACCCCAAAGTTTGGGACGGCTCTGTTCACAAGAACCTCGTCTACGGTACAAGTAAAATATCCGAGAAAGCAAAAAATGGATAAAGAAGTTGTGGTATGTACGTACAATGGAATATCACTCAGCAATGAGATCTACGTCATCAGGCCCGTAGCGGCATAATGAGTGGATTCAGGTATGACGATACTACGAGACATAAGTCACACAGGAAAAGAAACATCATAAGATATCACTACTACACGGAACGTAAACTTGGCTACACATGAACTGAATTACAAAACAGAACAGGGCCTCAAATTTAGAAAACCAACTTATGCTTGCTTATGGGGAAAGGTGAGTTGGGGTGCTGCATCAAACCAGAGATTGAAATTAGCACAGATACCGTTCCATAAGCCAAATATATAATAGACAAGACCTACTCCTTGCTCAACGAAATGGACTCAACACACCATATTCAACGCCTGGGAATATACCTGACAAGTAAGAATCTTAAGACCCATGGATTTATATGTCTCCATAAGGAAATCAACCATGTGTACAGCGGCCTAAACGCAGCAGTGAAAATCCGATAAATCCCATTATCAAAATAAATTTCACAAACAAAACACAATGACAGTGAAATAGAGAGCAATTCTTAAATAATTGATTCAGGGCTTGTGATGCAACCTGTATTTACCACATCTACACCCAGAGCTGGGTGAGACATAAGGCTGGACACTTCGGGCTGATAGCATTGGTGAGGTTCGGTGAGCAAACGCAGACCCTTTGAAGTCATACTGCATGGTACCCATTCCATGGGTCCCAACTCTCCAGGTTTAAGGGATTCTTCCTTCAGCTAAAACATGCATGGGAAACCCAGAGTATGGTCCACCATGTGATTGGGAAACGTTTTCAAATGCATCTCAGGTTTCGTCCCCTGGTACTCGGGTTCACCGTTCCAGACGCTTTACTAACACTCTCCCCACTTGGAGAGTCAGTGCCTTTAACCTCCTGTTTGGCACAGTTTGCAATTTTTGCGCAAGATGTACAGGAATAGGGAGAACCAATGAGAGACTAGCTGTAGGTGTCTGCACGGGCAAATGGAACGCTCATTTCCCATCAGGAAGAGGGATTAACCAAAGGCTCTGCATGCCCTGCCCGAACCAGATTAGGGCCTGAAGCAATCCTGCGGTTTTGCGGCCAGCTCACAAGAAAGCGAGTTGAAGAAAGGAGCTCAGGGGCACTGTAATTCACAAACCTGCAGAGTTATGAATGACAGCTATCGTCCAAAAATATATTGAAATAAGTCTTCGAAGAGGACTTGAAAGTGGGGCAGAATTTCAGGAAAACGATTTCAGGGGGGAGACTGGAATTGCACTTAAAGCATAGGAAAAGAGGCAGAATGTCGACAATGATGCACTTGGCCAAAAAGGGCCTATGCGTTTTTTCCTGAATATATTAAGGAAAAAACCCATACGCCCTTTTTGGCCAACCAAGCAAGCGTGTAAAGGAAATCTGCACTACAATGTAGTCTCACTGCCCCCCAGTCCAATGGGCCATCTGAAACAAGTGTAAAATCCAGAAAGGCAGGACAGATCATGGAGAACAGTGAGCCTTGTCATGCTGATGGGCAGGATGTAACTTGCCAACAGCCACTCTGGAGAAGTGTATGGTGTTTCCTGAAACACGTAGGAAACAAAGCAACAAAGCCTATGGCACTTCCACTTAGGGTCCTATAGCTTAGGGAAAATAAAATCAAAAACACACAGCCACCCCAAAGTTTGGGACGGCTCTGTTTACAAGAACCTCGTCTACGGTACAAGTTAAATATCCGAGAAAGCAGAAAATGGATAAAGAATTTGTGGTACGTATGTACAATGGAATATCATTCAGCAATGAGATCTACGTCATCAGGCCCGTAGTGGCATAATGAGTGGATTCAGGTACGACGATTCTACGAGAAATAAGTCACACAAAAAAGAAACATCATGAGATATCACTAATACACGGAACGTAAACTTGGCTACACATGAACTGAATTACAAAACAGAACAGGGTCTCAAATTTAGAAAAGCAAGTTATGCTTGCTTATGGGGAAAGGTGAGTTGGGGTGCTGCATCAAACCAGAGATTGAAATTAGCACAGATACCGTTCCATAAGCCAAATATATAATAGACAAGACCTACTCCTTGCTCAACGAAATGGAATCAACACCCCATATTCAACGCCTGGGAATACACCTGACAAGTAAGAATCTTAATACCCATGAATTTATATATCTCCATAAGGAAATCAAGCATGTGTACATCGGCCTAAACGCAGCAGTGAAAATCCGATAAATCCCATTATCAAAATAAATTTCACAAACACAACACAATGACAGTGAAATAGAGAGCAATTCTTAAATAATTCATTCAGGGCTTGTGATGCAACCTGGATTTACCACATCTACACCCAGAGCTGGGTGAGACATAAGGCTGGACACTTCTGGCTGATAGCATTGGTGAGGTTCGGTGAACAAACGCAGACCCTTTGAAGTCATACAGCATGGTACCCATTCCATGGGTCCCAACTCTCCAGGTTTAAGGGATTCTTCCTTCAGCTATAACATGCATGGGAAACCCAGAGTATGGTCCACCGTGTGATTGGGAAACGTTTTCAAATGCATCTCAGGTTTCGTCCCCTGGTACTCGTGTTCACCGTTCCAGACGCTTTACTAACACTCTCCCCACTTGGAGAGTCAGTGCCTTTAACCTCCTGTTTGGCACAGTTTGCAATTTCTGCGCAAGATGAACAGGAATAGGGAGAACCAATGAGAGACTAGCTGTAGGTGTCTGCACGGGCAAACGGAACGCTCATTTCCCACCAGGAAGATGAATTAACCAAAGTCTCAGCATGCCCTGCGGGAACCAGATTAGGGCCTGAAGCAATCCTGCGGTTTTGCGGCCAGCTCACAAGAAAGCGAGCTGAAGAAAGGAGCTCAGGGGCACTGTAATTCACAAACCTGCAGAGTTATGAATGACAGCTATCGTCCAAAAATGTATTGAATTAAGTCTTCGAAGAGGACATGAATGCGGGGCAGAATTTCAGGAAAACGATTTCAGGGGGTAGACTGGAATTGCACTTAAAGCATAGGAAAAGAGGCAGAATGTAGACAATGATGCACTTGGCCAAAAAGGGCGTATGCGTTTTTTCCTGAATATATTCAGGAAAAAACGCATACGCCCTTTTTGGCCAACCAAGCAAGCGTGTAAAGGAAATCTGCACTACAATGAAGTCTCACTTCCCCCGGTCAAAATGGCCATCTGAAAAAAGTGTAAAATCCAGAAAGGCAGGACAGGTCATGGAGAACAGGGAGCCTTGTTATGCTGATGGGCGGGATGTAAATTGCCAACAGTCAATCTGGAGAAGTGTATGGTGTTTCCTGAAACACGTAGGAAACAAAGCAACACAGCCTATGGCACTTCCACTTAGGGTCCTATAGCTTAGGGAAATTAAAATAAAAAACACACAGCCACCCCAATGTTTGGGACGGCTGTATTTAAAAGAACCTCGTCTACGGCACGAGTTCAATATCCGAGAAAGCAAAAAATGAATAAATAATTTGTGATACGTACGTACAATGGAATATCACTCAGCAATGAGATCTACGTCATCAGCCCCGTAGCGGCATAATGAGTGGATTCAGGTACGACGATTCTACGAGAAATAAGTCACACAGAAATAGAAACATCATAAGATATCACTAATACACGGAACGTAAACTTGGCTACACATGAACTGAATTACAAAACAGAACAGGGTCTCAAATTTAGAAAACCAACTTATGCTTGCTCATGGGGAAACGTGAGTTGGGGTGCTGCATCAAACCAGAGATTGAAATTAGCACAGATACCGTTCCATAAGCCAAATATATAATAGACAAGACCTACTCCTTGCTCAACGAAATGGACTCAACACCCCATATTCAACGACTGGGAATATACCTGACAAGTAAGAATCTTAAGACCCATGGATTTATATGTCTCCATAAGGAAGTCAAGCATGTGTACAGTGGCCTAAACGCAGCAGTGAAAATCCGATAAATCCCATTATCAAAATAAATTTCAAAAACACAACACAATGACAGTGAAATAGAGAGCAATTCTTAAATAATTCAATAAGGGCTTTTGATGCAACCTGGATTTACCACATCTACACCCAGAGCTGGGTGAGACATAAGGCTGGACACTTCGGGCTGATAGCATTGGTGAGGTTCGGTGAGCAAACGCAGACCCTTTGAAGTCATACTGCATGGTAGCCATTCCATGGATTCCAACTCTCCAGGTTTAAGGGATTCTTCCTTCAGCTAAAACATGCATGGGAAACCCAGAGTATGGTCCACCATGTGATTGGGAAACGTTTTCAAATGCATCTCAGGTTTCGTCCCCTGGTACTCGGGTTCACCGTTCCAGACGCTTTACTAACACTCTCCCCACTTGGAGAGTCAGTGCCTTTAACCTCCTGTTTGGCACAGTTTGCAATTTCTGCGCAAGATGAACAGGAATAGGGAGAACCAATGAGAGACTAGCTGTAGGTGTCTGCACGGGCAAAAGGAACGCTCATTTCCCACCAGGAAGAGGAATTAACCAAAGGCTCAGCGTGCGCTGCCAGAACCAGATGGGGGCCTGAGGCAATCCTGCGGTTTTGCGGCCAGCTCACAAGAAAGCGAGTTGAAGAAAGGAGCTCAGGGGCACTGTAATTCACAAACCTGCAGAGTTATGAATGACAGCTATCGTCCAAAAATGTATTGAAGTAAGTCTTCGAAGAGGTCTTGAAAGCGGGGCAGACTTTCAGGAAAATGATTTCAGGGGGTAGACTGGAATTGCACTTAAAGCATAGGAAAAGAGGCAGAATGTCGACAATGATGCACTTGGCCAAAAAGTGCGTATGTGTTTTTCCTGAATATATTCAGGAAAAAACGCATACGCCCTTTTTGGCCAACCAAGCAAGCGTGTAAAGGAAATCTGCACTACAATGAAGTCTCACTGCCCCCGGTCAAAATGGCCATCTGAAAAAAGTGTAAAATCCAGAAAGGCAGGACAGGTCTTGGAGAACAGGGAGCCTTGTTATGCTGATGGGCGGGATGTAAATTGCCAACGGCCACTCTGGAGAAGTGTATGGTGTTTGCTGAAACACGTAGGAAACAAAGCAACACAGCCTATGGCACTTCCACTTACGGTCCTATAGCTTAGGGAAATTAAAATAAAAAACACACAGCCATCCCAAAGTTTGGGACGGCTCTGTTTACAAGAACCTTGTCTACGGTACAAGTTAAATATCCAAGAAAGCAAAAAATGAATAAATAATTTGTGATACGTACATACAATGGAATATCACTCAGCAATGAGATCTACGTCATCAGCCCCGTAGCGGCATCATGAGTGGATTCAGGTACGACGATTCTACGAGAAATAAGTCACACAGAAAAACAAACATCATAAGATATCACTAATACACGGAACGTAAACTTGTCTACACAAGAAATGAATTACAAAACAGAAAAGGGCCTCAAATTTAGAAAACCAACTTATGCTTGCTTATGGGGAAAGGTGAGTTGAGGTGCTGCATAAAACCAGAGATTGAAATTAGCACAGATACCGTTCCATAAGCCAAATATATAATAGACAAGATCTACTCCTTGCTCAACGAAATGGACTCAACACCTCATGTTCAACGCCTGGGAATATACCTGACAAGTAAGAATCTTAAGACCCATGGATTTATATGTCTCCATAAGGAAGTCAAGCGTGTGTACAGGGGCCTAAACGCAGCAGTGAAAATCCGATAAATCCCATTATCAAAATAAATTTCACAAACAAAACACAATGACAGTGAAATAGAGAGCAATTCTTAAATAATTCATTCAGGGCTTTTGATGCAACCTGGATTTACCACATCTACACCCAGAGCTGGGTGAGACATAAGCCTGGACACTTCGGGCTGATAGCATTGGTGAGGTTCGGTGAGCAAACGCAGACCCTTTGAAGTCATACTGCATGGTACCCATTCCATGGGTCCCAACTCTCCAAGTTTAAGGGATTCTTCCTTCAGCTAAAACATACATGGGAAACCGAGAGTATGGTCCACCGTGTGATTGGGAAACGTTTTCAAATTCATCTCAGGTTTCGTCCCCTGGTGCTCGAGTTCACTGTTCCAGACGCTTTACTAACACTCTCCCCACTTGGAGAGTCAGTGTCTTTAACCTCCTGTTTGGCACAGTTTGCAATTTCTGCGCAAGATGAACAGGAATAAGGAGAAACAATGAGAGACCAACTGTAGGTGTCTGCACGTGAAAATGGAACGCTCATTTCCTACCAGGAAGAGGAATTAACCAAATGCTCAGCATGCCCTGCCAGAACCAGATGAGGGCCTGAAGCAATCCTGCGGTTTTGCGGCCAGCTCACAAGAAAGCGAGTCAAAGAAATGAGCTCAGGGGCACTGAAATTCACAAACTTGCAGAGTTATGAATGACAGCTGTCGTCCAAAAATGTATTGAAGTAAGTATTCGAAGAGGACTTGAAAGTGGGGCAGAATTTCAGGAAAACGATTTCAGGGGGTAGACTGGAATTGCACTTAAAGCCTACGAAAAAAGGCAGAATGTCGACAATGATGCACTTGGCCAAAAAGGGCGTATGCGTTTTTTCCTGAATATATTCAGGAAAACACCCATACGCCCTTTTTGGCCAAACAAGCAAGCCTGTAAAGGAAATCTGCACTACAATGAAGTCTCACTGCCCCCTGGTCAAAAGGGCCATCTGAAAAAAGTGTAATATCCAGAAAGGCAGGACAGGTCATGGAGAACAGGGAGCCTTGTTATGCTGATGGGCGGGATGTAAATTGCCAACAGCCACTCTGGAGAAGTGTATGGTGTTTCCTGAAACACGTAGGAAACAAAGCAACACAGCCTATGGCACTTCCACTTATGGTCCTATAGCTTAGGGAAATTAAAATAAAAAACTCACAGCCACCCCAAAGTTTGGGACGGCTCTGTTTACAAGAACCTCGTCTACGGTACAAGTTAAATATCCGAGAAAGCAAAAAATGGATAAAGAAGTTGTGGTACGTACGTACAATGGAATATCATTCAGCAATGAGATCTACGTCATCAGGCCCGTAGCAGCATAATGAGTGGATTCAGGTACGACGATTCTACGAGAAATAAGTCACACAGAAAAAGAAACATCATAAGTTATCACTAATACACGGAACGTAAACTTGTCTACACATTAACTGAATTACAAAACAGAACAGGGTCTCAAATTTAGAAAACCATCTTATGCTTGCTTATGGGGAAAGGTGAGTTGGGGTGCTGCATCAAACCAGAGATTGAAATTAGCACAGATACCGTTCCATAAGCCAAATATATAATAGACAAGACCTACTCGTTGCTCAACGAAATGGACTCAACACCCCATATTCAACTCCTGGGAATATACCTGACAAGAAAGAATCTTAAGACCCATGGATTTATATGTCTCCATAAGGAAATCAAGCGTGTGTACAGCGGCCTAAACGCAGCAGTGAAAATCCGATAAATCCCATTATCAAAATAAATTTCACAAACAACACACAATGACAGTGAAAGAGAGCAATTCTTAAATAATTCATTCAGGGCTTGTGATGCAACCTGGATTTACCACATCTACACCCAGAACTGGGTGAGACATAAGCCTGGACACTTCGGGCTGATAGCATTGGTGAGGTTCGGTGAGCAAACCCAGACCCTTTGAAGTCATACTGCATGGTACCCATTCCATGGGTCCCAACTCTCCAGGTTTAAGGGATTCTTCCTTCAGCTAAAACATGCATGGGAAACCCAGAGTATGGTCCACCGTGTGATTGGGAAACGTTTTCAAATGCATCTCAGGTTTCGTCCCCTGGTACTCGGGTTCACCGTTCCAGACGCTTTACTAACACTCTCCCCACTTGGAGAGTAATTGCCTTTAACCTCCTGTTTGGCACAGTTTGCAAATTCTGCGCAAGATGAACAGGAATAGTGAGAACCAATGAGAGACTAGCTGTAGGTGTCTGCACGGGCAAATGGAAAGCTCATTTCCCACCAGGAAGAGGGATTAACCAAAGGCTCAGCGTGCCCTGCCGGAACCAGATTAGGGCCTGAAGCAATCCTGCGGTTTTGCGGGCAGCTCACAATAAAGCGAGTTGAAGAAAGGAGCTCAGGGGCACTGTAATTCACAAACCTGCAGAGTTATGAATGACAGCTATCGTCCAAAAATGTATGGAAGTAAGTCTTCGAAGAGGACTTGAAAGCGGGGCAGAATTTCAGGAAAACGATTTCAGGGGGTAGACAGGAATTGCACTTAAAGCATAGGAAAAGAGGCAGAATGTCGACAATGGTGCACTTGGCCAAAAAGGGCGTATGCGTTTTTTCCTGAATATATTCAGGAAAAAACGCATACGCCCTTTTTGGCCAAACAAGCAAGCGTGTAAAGGAAATCTGCACTACAATGATGTCTCACTACCCCCGGTCCAAACGGCCATCTAAAACAAGTGTAAAATCCAGAAAGGCAGGACAGGTCATGGAGAAGAGGGAGCCTTGTTATGCTGATGGGCGGGATGTAAGTTGCCAACAGCCACTCTGGAGAAGTGTATGGTGTTTCCTGAAACACGTAGGAAACAAAGCAACACAGCCTATGGCACATCCACTTATGGTCCTATAGCTTAGGGAAATTAAAATAAAAAACTCACAGCCACCCCAAAGTTTGGGACGGCTCTGTTTACAAGAAGCTCGTCTACGGTACAAGTTAAATATCCGAGAAAGCAAAAAATGGATAAAGAAGTTGTGGTACGTACGTACAATGGAATATTACTCATCAATGAGATCTACGTCATCAGGCCCGTAGCAGCATAATGAGTGGATTCAGGTACGATGATTATACGAGAAATAAGTCACACAGAAAAAGAAACATCATAAGTTAACACTAATACACGGAACGTAAACTTGTCTACACATGAACTGAATTACAAAACAGAACAGGGTCTCAAATTTAGAAAACCAACTTATGCTTGCTTATGGGGAAAGGTGAGTTGGGGTGCTGCATCAAACCAGAGATTGAAATTAGCACAGATACCGTTCCATAAGCCAAATATATAATAGACAAGACCTACTCTTTGCTCAACGAAATGGACTCAACACACCATATTCAACTCCCGGGAATATACCTGACAAGAAAGAATCTTAAGACCCATGGATTTATATGTCTCCATAAGGAAATCAAGCGTGTGTACAGCGGCCTAAACGCAGCAGTGAAAATCCGATAAATCCCATTATCAAAATAAATTTCACAAACAAAACACAATGACAGTGAAATAGAGAGCAATTCTTAAATAATTCATTCAGGGCTTGTGATGCAACCTGGATTTACCACAGCTACACCCAGAGCTGGGTGAGACATAAGGCTGGACACTTCGGGCTGATAGCATTGGTGAGGTTCGGTGAGCAAACGCAGACCCTTTGAAGACATACTGCATGGTACCCATTCCATGGGTCCCAACTCTCCAGGTTTAAGGGATTCTTCCTTCAGCTAAAACATGCATGGGAATCCCAGAGTAATGTCCACCATGTGATTGGGAAACGTTTTCAAATGCATCTCAGGTTTCGACCCCTGGTACTCGGGTTCACCGTTCCAGAGGCTTTACTAACACTCTCCCCACTTGGAGAGTCAGTGCCTTTAACCTCCTGTTTGGCACAGTTTGCAATTTCTGCGCAATATGAACAGGAATAGGGACAACCAATGAGAGACTAGCTGTAGGTGTCTGCACGGGCAAATGGAATGCTCATTTCCCACCAGGAAGAGGGACTAACCAAAGGCTCAGCGTGCCCTGCCGGGTCCAGATTAGGGCCTGAAGCAATCCTGCGGTTTTGCGGCCAGCTCACAAGAAAGCGAGTTGAAGAAAGGAGCTCAGGGGCACTGTAATTCACAAACCTGCAGAGTTATGAATGACAGCTATCGTCCAAAATTATATTGAAGTAAGTCTTTGAAGAGGACTTGAAAGCGGGGCAGAATCTCAGGAAAACGATTTCAGAGGGTAGAATGGAATTGCACTTAAAGCATAGGAAAAGAGGCCGAATGTCCACAATGATGTACTTGGCCAAAAAGGGCGTATGCGATTTTTCCTGAATATATTCAGGAAAAACCGCATACGCCCTTTTTGGCCAACCAAGCAAGCGTGTAAAGGAAATCTGCACTACAATGAAGTCTCTCTGCCTCCCGGTCAAAAGGGCCATCTGAAAAAAATGTAAAATCCAGAAAGGCACGACAGGTCATGGAGAACAGGGAGCCTTGTTATGCTGATGGGCGGGATTTAAATTGCCAACAGCCACTCTGGAGAAGTGTATGGTGTTTCCTGAAACACGTAGGAAACAAAGCAACACAGCCTATGGCACTTCCACTTATGGTCCTATAGCTTAGGGAAATTAAAATCAAAAACACACAGCCACCCCAAAGTTTGGGACGGCTCTGTTTACAAGAACCTCGTCTACGGTACAAGTTAAATATCCGAGAAAGCAAAAAATGGATAAAGAAGTTGTGGTACGTACGTACAATGGAATATCACTCAGCAATGAGATCTACGTCATCAGGCGCGTAGCGGCATAATGAGTGGATTCAGGTACGACGATTCTACGAGAAATAAGTCACAGAGGAAAAGAAAGATCATAAGATATCACTAATAAACGGAACGTAAACTTGGCTACACATGAACTGAATTAGAAAACAGAACAGGGTCTCAAATTTAGAAAACCAACTTATGCTTGCTTATGGGGAAAGGTGAGTTGGGGTGCTGCATAAAACCAGAGATTGAAATTAGCACAGATACCGTTCCATAAGCCAAATATATAATAGACAAGACCTACTCCTTGCTCAACGAAATGGACTCAACACCCCATATTCAACACCTGGGAATATACCTGACAAGTAAGAAACTTAAGACCCATGGATTTATATGTCTCCATAAGGAAGTCAAGCGTGTGTACAGCGGCATAAACGCAGCAGTGAAAATCCGATAAATCCCATTAACAAAATAAATTTCAAAAACAAAACACAATGACAGTGATATAGAGAGCAATTCTTAAATAATTCATTCAGGGCTGGTGATGCAACCTGGATTTATCACATCTACACCCAGAGCTGGGTGAGACATAAGGCTGGACACTTCGGGCTGATAGCATTGGTGAGGTTCGGTGAGCAAACGCAGACCCTTTGATGTCATACTGCATGGTAGCCATTCCATGGGTCCCAACTCTCCAGGTTTAAGGGATTCTTCCTTCAGCTAAAACATGCATGGGAAACCCAGAGTAATGTCCATCATGTGATTGGGAAACGTTTTCAAATGCGTCTCAGGTTTCGACCCCTGGTATTCGGGTTCACCGTTCCAGACGCTTTACTAACACTCTCCCCACTTGGAGAGTCAGTGCCTTTAACCTCCTGTTTGGCACAGTTTGCAAATTCTGCGCAAGATGAACAGGAATAGGGAGAACCAATGAGAGACTAGCTGTAGGTGTCTGCACGGGCAAATGGAAAGCTCATTTCCCACCAGGAAGAGGGATTAACCAAAGGCTCAGCGTGCCCTGCCGGAACCAGATTAGGGCCTGAAGCAATCCTGCGGTTTTGCGGCCAGCTCACAAGAAAGCGAGTTGAAGAAAGGAGCTCAGGGGCACTGTAATTCACAAACCTGAAGAGTTATGAATGACAGCTATCATCCAAAAATGTATGGAAGTAAGTCTTCGAAGAGGACTTGAAAGCGGGGCAGAATTTCAGGAAAACGATTTCAGGGGGTAGACAGGAATTGCACTTAAAGCATAGGAAAAGAGGCAGAATGTCGACAATGGTGCACTTGGCCAAAAAGGGCGTATGCGTTTTTTCCTGAATATATTCAGGAAAAAACGCATACGCCCTTTTTGGCCAACCAAGCAAGCATGTAAAGGAAATCTGCACTACAATGATGTCTCACTACCCCCTGTCCAAACGGCCATCTAAAACAAGTGTAAAATCCAGAAAGGCAGGACAGGTCATGGAGAAGAGGGAGCCTTGTTATGCTGATGGGCGGGATGTAAGTTGCCAACAGCCACTCTGGAGAAGTGTATGGTGTTTCCTGAAACACGTAGGAAACAAAGCAACACAGCCTATGGCACATCCACTTATGGTCCTATAGCTTAGGGAAATTAAAATAAAAAACTCACAGCCACCCCAAAGTTTGGGACGGCTCTGTTTACAAGAACCTCGTCTACGGTACAAGTTAAATATCCGAGAAAGCAAAAAATGGATAAAGAAGTTGTGGTACGTACGTACAATGGAATATTACTCATCAATGAGATCTACGTCATCAGGCCCGTAGCAGCATAATGAGTGGATTCAGGTACGACGATTCTACGAGAAATAAGTCACACAGAAAAAGAAACATCATAAGTTAACACTAATACACGGAACGTAAACTTGTCTACACATGAACTGAATTACAAAACAGAACAGGGTCTCAAATTTAGAAAACCAACTTATGCTTGCTTATGGGGAAAGGTGAGTTGGGGTGCTGCATCAAACCAGAGATTGAAATTAGCACAGATACCGTTCCATAAGCCAAATATATAATAGACAAGACCTACTCCTTGCTCAACGAAATGGACTCAACACCCCATATTCAACTCCTGGGAATATACCTGACAAGAAAGAATCTTAAGACCCATGGATTTATATGTCTCCATAAGGAAATCAAGCGTGTGTACAGCGGCCTAAATGCAGCAGTGAAAATCCGATAAATCCCATTATCAAAATAAATTTCACAAACAAAACACAATGACAGTGAAATAGAGAGCAATTCTTAAATAATTCATTCAGGGCTTGTGATGCAACCTGGATTTACCACAGCTACACCCAGAGCTGGGTGAGACATAAGGCTGGACACTTCAGGCTGATAGCATTGGTGAGGTTCGGTGAGCAAACGCAGACCCTTTGAAGACATACTGCATGGTACCCATTCCATGGGTCCCAACTCTCCAGGTTTAAGGGATTCTTCCTTCAGCTAAAACATGCATGGGAATCCCAGAGTAATGTCCACCATGTGATTGGGAAACGTTTTCAAATGCATCTCAGGTTTCGACCCCTGGTACTCGGGTTCACCGTTCCAGAGGCTTTACTAACACTCTCCCCACTTGGAGAGTCAGTGCCTTTAACCTCCTGTTTGGCACAGTTTGCAATTTCTGCGCAATATGAACAGGAATAGGGACAACCAATGAGAGACTAGCTGTAGGTGTCTGCACGGGCAAATGGAATGCTCATTTCCCACCAGGAAGAGGGACTAACCAAAGGCTCAGCGTGCCCTGCCGGATCCAGATTAGGGCCTGAAGCAATCCTGCGGTTTTGCGGCCAGCTCACAAGAAAGCGAGTTGAAGAAAGGAGCTCAGGGGCACTGTAATTCACAAACCTGCAGAGTTATGAATGACAGCTATCGTCCAAAATTATATTGAAGTAAGTCTTTGAAGAGGACTTGAAAGCGGGGCAGAATCTCAGGAAAACGATTTCAGGGGGTAGAATGGAATTGCACTTAAAGCATAGGAAAAGAGGCCGAATGTCCACAATGATGTACTTGGCCAAAAAGGGCGTATGCGTTTTTTCCTGAATATATTCAGGAAAAAACGCATACGCACTTTTTGGCCAACCAAGCAAGCGTGTAAAGAAATCTGCACTACAATGAAGTCTCTCTGCCCCCCGGTCAAAAGGGCCATCTGAAAAAAATGTAAAATCCAGAAAGGCAGGACAGGTCATGGAGAACAGGGAGCCTTGTTATGCTGATGGGCGGGATTTAAATTGCCAACAGCCACTCTGGAGAAGTGTATGGTGTTTCCTGAAACACGTAGGAAACAAAGCAACACATCCTATGGCACTTCCACTTATGGTCCTATAGCTTAGGGAAATTAAAATCAAAAACACACAGCCACCCCAAAGTTTGGGACGGCTCTGTTTACAAGAACCTCGTCTACGGTACAAGTTAAATATCCGAGAAAGCAAAAAATGGATAAAGAAGTTGTGGTACGTACGTACAATGGAATATCACTCAGCAATGAGATCTACGTCATCAGGCGCGTAGCGGCATAATGAGTGGATTCAGGTACGACGATTCTACGAGAAATATGTCACACAGGAAAAGAAATATCATAAGATATCACTAATACACGGAACGTAAACTTGGCTACACATGAACTGAATTACAAAACAGAACAGGGTCTCAAATTTAGAAAACCAACTTTTGCTTGCTTATGGGGAAAGGTGAGTTGGGGTGCTGCATAAAACCACAGATTGAAATTAGCACAGATACCGTTCCATAAGCCAAATATATAATAGACAAGACCTACTCCTTGCTCAACGAAATGGACTCAACACCCTATATTCAACTCCTGGGAATATACCTGACAAGTAAGAAACTTAAGACACATGGATTTATATGTCTCCATAAGGAAGTCAAGCATGTGTACAGCGGCCTAAACGCAGCAGTGAAAATCCGATAAATCCCATTAACAAAATAAAAACAAAACACAATGACAGTGAAATAGAGAGCAATTCTTAAATAATTCATTCAGGGCTTGTGATGCAACCTGGATTTACCACATCTACACCCAGAGCTAGTTGAGACATAAGGCTGGACACATCGGGCTGATAGCATTGGTGAGGTTTGGTGAACAAACGCATACCCTTTGAAGTCATACTGCATGGTACCCATTCCATGGGTCCCAACTCTCCAGGTTTAAGGGATTCTTACTTCAGCTAAAACATGCATGGGAAACCCAGAGTATGGTCCACCGTGTGATTGGGAAACGTTTTCAAATGCATCTCAGGTTTCGACCCCTGGTACTCGGGTTCACATTTCCAGACGCTTTACTAACACTCTACCCACTTGGAGAGTCAGTGCCTTTAACCTCCTGTTTGGCACAGTTTGCAATTTCTGCGCAAGATGAACAGGAATAGGGACAACCAATGAGAGACTAGCTGTAGGTGGCTGCACGGGCAAATGGAACGCTCATTTCCCACCAGGAAGAGGAATTAACCAAAGGCTCAGCATGCCCTGCCCGAACCAGATTAGGGCCTGAAGCAATACAGCGATTTTTCGACCAGCTCACAAGAAAGCGAGTTGAAGAAAGGAGCTCAGGGGCACTGTAATTCACAAACCTGCAGAGTTATGAATGACAGCTATCGTCCAAAAATGTACTGAAGTAAGTCTTCGAAGAGGACTTGAAAGCGGGGCAGAATTTCAAGAAAACGATTTCAGGGGGTAGACTGGAATTGCACTTAAAGCATAGGAAAAGAGGCAGAATGTCGACAATGGTGCACTTGGCCAATAAGGGCGTATGCGTTTTTTCCTGAATATATTCAGGAAGAAACGCAAACGCCCTTGTTGGCCAACCAAGCAAGCGTGTAAAGGAAATCTGCACTACAATGAAGTCTCACAGCCCCCCTGTCCAAAAGGCCATCGGAAACAAGTGTAAAATACAGAAAGGCAGGACAGGTCATGGAGAATAGGGAGCCTTGTTATGCTGATGGGCGGGATGTAAATTGCCAACAGCCACTCTGGAGAAGTGTATGGTGTTTCCTGAAACACGTAGGAAACAAAGCAACACAGCCTATGGCACTTCCACTTATGGTCCTATAGCTTAGGGAAATTAAAATCAAAAACACACAGCCACCTCAAAGTTTGGGACAGCTCTGTTTACAAGAACCTCGTCTACAGTACAAGTTAAATATCCGAGAAAGCAAATAATGGATAAAGAATTTCTGGTACGTACGTAGAATGGAATATCACTCAGCAATTAGATCTACGTCATCAGGCCCGTAGCGGCATAATGAGTGGATTCAGGTACGACGATTCTACGAGAAATAAGTCACACAGGAAAAGAAAGATCATAAGATATCACTAATACACGGAACGTAAACTTGTCTACACATGAACTGAATTACAAAACAGAACAGGGTCTCAAATTTAGAAAACCAACTTTTGCTTGCTTATGGGGAAAGGTGAGTTGGGGTGCTGCATAAAACCAGAGATTGAAATTAGCACAGATACCATTCCATAAGCCAAATATATAATCGACAAGACCTACTCCTTGCTCAACGAAATGGACTCAACACCCCATATTCAACGCCTGGGAATATACCTGACAAGTAAGAATCTTAAGACCCATGGATTTATATGTCTCCATAAGGAAGTCAAGCCTGTGTACAGTGGCCTAAATGCAGCAGTGAAAATCCGATAAATCCCATTAACAAAATAAATTTCAAAAACAAAACACAATGACAGTGAAATAGAGAGCAATTCTTAAATAATTCATTCAGGCCTTGTGATGCAACCTGGATTTACCACATCTACACCCAGAACTGGTTGAGACATAAGGCAGGACACTTCGGGCTGATAGCATTGGTGATGTTCCGTGAGCAAAGGCAGACCCTTTGAAGTCATACTGCATGGTACCCATTCCATGGGTCCCAACTCTCCAGGTTTAAGGGATTCTTCCTTCAGCTAAAACATGCATGGGAAACCCAGAGTATGGTCCACCGTGTGTTTGGGAAACGTTTTCATATGCATCTCAGGTTTCGTCCCCTGGTACTCGGGTGCACCGTTCCAGACGCTTTACTAACACTATCCCCACTTAGAGAGTCAGTGCCTTTACCCTCCTGTTTGTCACAGTTTGCAATTTCTCGCAAGATGAACAGGAATAGGGAGAACCAATGAGAGACTAGCTGTAGGTGTCTGCACGGGCAAATGGAACCCTCATTTCCCACCAGGAAGACGAATTAACCAAAGGCTCAGCGTGCCCTGCCGGAACCAGATTAGGGCCTGAAGCAATCCTGCGGTTTTGCGGCCAGCTCACAAGAAAGCGAGTTGAAGAAAGGAGCTCAGGGGCACTGTAATTCACAAACCTGCAGAGTTATGAATGACAGCTATCGTCCAAAATTATATTGAAGTAAGTCTTTGAAGAGGACTTGAAAGCGGGGCAGAATTACAGGAAAACGATTTCAGGGGGTAGACTGGAATTGCACTTAAAGCATAGGAAAAGAGGCAGAATATCCACAATGATGCACTTGGCCGAAAAGGGCGTATGCATTTTTAAATGAATATATTCAGGGAAAAACGCATACGCCCTTTTTGGCCAACCAAGCAAGCGTGTAAAGGAAATCTGCACTAAAATGAAGTCTCTCTGCCCCCCGGTCAAAAGGGCCATCTGAAAAAAGTGTAAAATCCAGAAAGGCAGGACAGGTCATGGAGAACAGGGAGCCTTGTTATGCTGATGTGCGGGATTTAAATTGCCAACAGCCACTCTGGAAAAGTGTATGGTGTTTCCTGAAACACGTAGGAAACAAAGCAACACAGCCTATGGCACTTCCACTTATGGTCCTATAGCTTAGGGAAATTAAAATCAAAAACAAACAGCCACCCCAAAGTTTGGGACGGCTCTGTTTACAAGAACCTCGTCTACGGTACAAGTTAAATATCCGAGAAAGCAAAAAATGGATAAAGAAGTTGTGGTACGTACGTACAATGGAATATCACTCAGCAATGAGATCTACGTCATCAGGCGCGTAGCGGCATAATGAGTGGATTCAGGTACGACGATTCTACGAGAAATATGTCACACAGGAAAAGAAATATCATAAGATATCACTAATACACGGAACGTAAACTTGGCTACACATGAACTGAATTACAAAACAGAACAGGGTCTCAAATTTAGAAAACCAACTTTTGCTTGCTTATGGGGAAAGGTGAGTTGGGGTGCTGCATAAAACCACAGATTGAAATTAGCACAGATACCGTTCCATAAGCCAAATATATAATAGACAAGACCTACTCCTTGCTCAACGAAATGGACTCAACACCCTATATTCAACTCCTGGGAATATACCTGACAAGTAAGAAACTTAAGACACATGGATTTATATGTCTCCATAAGGAAGTCAAGCATGTGTACAGCGGCCTAAACGCAGCAGTGAAAATCCGATAAATCCCATTAACAAAATAAAAACAAAACACAATGACAGTGAAATAGAGAGCAATTCTTAAATAATTCATTCAGGGCTTGTGATGCAACCTGGATTTACCACATCTACACCCAGAGCTAGTTGAGACATAAGGCTGGACACATCGGGCTGATAGCATTGGTGAGGTTTGGTGAACAAACGCATACCCTTTGAAGTCATACTGCATGGTACCCATTCCATGGGTCCCAACTCTCCAGGTTTAAGGGATTCTTACTTCAGCTAAAACATGCATGGGAAACCCAGAGTATGGTCCACCGTGTGATTGGGAAACGTTTTCAAATGCATCTCAGGTTTCGACCCCTGGTACTCGGGTTCACATTTCCAGACGCTTTACTAACACTCTACCCACTTGGAGAGTCAGTGCCTTTAACCTCCTGTTTGGCACAGTTTGCAATTTCTGCGCAAGATGAACAGGAATAGGGACAACCAATGAGAGACTAGCTGTAGGTGGCTGCACGGGCAAATGGAACGCTCATTTCCCACCAGGAAGAGGAATTAACCAAAGGCTCAGCATGCCCTGCCCGAACCAGATTAGGGCCTGAAGCAATACAGCGATTTTTCGACCAGCTCACAAGAAAGCGAGTTGAAGAAAGGAGCTCAGGGGCACTGTAATTCACAAACCTGCAGAGTTATGAATGACAGCTATCGTCCAAAAATGTACTGAAGTAAGTCTTCGAAGAGGACTTGAAAGCGGGGCAGAATTTCAAGAAAACGATTTCAGGGGGTAGACTGGAATTGCACTTAAAGCATAGGAAAAGAGGCAGAATGTCGACAATGGTGCACTTGGCCAATAAGGGCGTATGCGTTTTTTCCTGAATATATTCAGGAAGAAACGCAAACGCCCTTGTTGGCCAACCAAGCAAGCGTGTAAAGGAAATCTGCACTACAATGAAGTCTCACAGCCCCCCTGTCCAAAAGGCCATCGGAAACAAGTGTAAAATACAGAAAGGCAGGACAGGTCATGGAGAATAGGGAGCCTTGTTATGCTGATGGGCGGGATGTAAATTGCCAACAGCCACTCTGGAGAAGTGTATGGTGTTTCCTGAAACACGTAGGAAACAAAGCAACACAGCCTATGGCACTTCCACTTATGGTCCTATAGCTTAGGGAAATTAAAATCAAAAACACACAGCCACCTCAAAGTTTGGGACAGCTCTGTTTACAAGAACCTCGTCTACGGTACAAGTTAAATATCCGAGAAAGCAAATAATGGATAAAGAATTTCTGGTACGTACGTAGAATGGAATATCACTCAGCAATTAGATCTACGTCATCAGGCCCGTAGCGGCATAATGAGTGGATTCAGGTACGACGATTCTACGAGAAATAAGTCACACAGGAAAAGAAAGATCATAAGATATCACTAATACACGGAACGTAAACTTGTCTACACATGAACTGAATTACAAAACAGAACAGGGTCTCAAATTTAGAAAACCAACTTTTGCTTGCTTATGGGGAAAGGTGAGTTGGGGTGCTGCATAAAACCAGAGATTGAAATTAGCACAGATACCGTTCCATAAGCCAAATATATAATCGACAAGACCTACTCCTTGCTCAACGAAATGGACTCAACACCCCATATTCAACGCCTGGGAATATACCTGACAAGTAAGAATCTTAAGACCCATGGATTTATATGTCTCCATAAGGAAGTCAAGCCTGTGTACAGTGGCCTAAATGCAGCAGTGAAAATCCGATAAATCCCATTAACAAAATAAATTTCAAAAACAAAACACAATGACAGTGAAATAGAGAGCAATTCTTAAATAATTCATTCAGGCCTTGTGATGCAACCTGGATTTACCACATCTACACCCAGAACTGGTTGAGACATAAGGCAGGACACTTCTGGCTGATAGCATTGGTGATGTTCCGTGAGCAAAGGCAGACCCTTTGAAGTCATACTGCATGGTACCCATTCCATGGGTCCCAACTCTCCAGGTTTAAGGGATTCTTCCTTCAGCTAAAACATGCATGGGAAACCCAGAGTATGGTCCACCGTGTGTTTGGGAAACGTTTTCATATGCATCTCAGGTTTCGTCCCCTGGTACTCGGGTGCACCGTTCCAGACGCTTTACTAACACTATCCCCACTTAGAGAGTCAGTGCCTTTACCCTCCTGTTTGTCACAGTTTGCAATTTCTCGCAAGATGAACAGGAATAGGGAGAACCAATGAGAGACTAGCTGTAGGTGTCTGCACGGGCAAATGGAACCCTCATTTCCCACCAGGAAGACGAATTAACCAAAGGCTCAGCGTGCCCTGCCGGAACCAGATTAGGGCCTGAAGCAATCCTGCGGTTTTGCGGCCAGCTCACAAGAAAGCGAGTTGAAGAAAGGAGCTCAGGGGCACTGTAATTCACAAACCTGCAGAGTTATGAATGACAGCTATCGTCCAAAATTATATTGAAGTAAGTCTTTGAAGAGGACTTGAAAGCGGGGCAGAATTACAGGAAAACGATTTCAGGGGGTAGACTGGAATTGCACTTAAAGCATAGGAAAAGAGGCAGAATATCCACAATGATGCACTTGGCCGAAAAGGGCGTATGCATTTTTAAATGAATATATTCAGGGAAAAACGCATACGCCCTTTTTGGCCAACCCAGCAAGGGTGTAAAGGAAATCTGCACTAAAATGAAGTCTCTCTGCCCCCCGGTCAAAAGGGCCATCTGAAAAAAGTGTAAAATCCAGAAAGGCAGGACAGGTCATGGAGAACAGGGAGCCTTGTTATGCTGATGTGCGGGATTTAAATTGCCAACAGCCACTCTGGAAAAGTGTATGGTGTTTCCTGAAACACGTAGGAAACAAAGCAACACAGCCTATGGCACTTCCACTTATGGTCCTATAGCTTAGGGAAATTAAAATCAAAAACAAACAGCCACCCCAAAGTTTGGGACGGCTCTGTTTACAAGAACCTCGTCTACGATACAAGTTAAATATCCGAGAAAGCAAAAAATGGATAAAGAATTTGTGGTACGTACGTACAATGGAATATCACTCAGCAATGAGATCTACGTCATCAGGCCCGTAGCGGCATAATGAGTGGATACAGGTACGACGATTCTACGAGAAATAAGTCACACAGGAAAAGAAATATCATAAGATATCACTAATACACGGAACGTAAACTTGGCTACACATGAACTGAATTACAAAACAGAACAGGGTTTCAAATTTAGAAAACCAACTTATGCTTGCTTATGGGGAAAGGTGAGTTGGGGTGCTGCATCAAACCAGAGATTGAAATTAGCACAGATACCGTTCCATAAGCCAAATATATAATAGACAAGACCTACTCCTTGCTCAACGAAATGGACTCAACACCCCATATTCAACACCTGGGATTATACCTGACAAGTAAGAATCTTAAGACCCATGGATTTATATGTCTCCATAAGGAAGTCAAGCGTGTGTACAGTGGCCTAAACGCAGCAGTGAAAATCCAATAAATCCCATTAACAAAATAAATTTCAAAAACAAAACACAATGACAGTGAAATAGAGAACAATTCTTAAATAATTCATTCAGGGCTTCTGATGAAACCTGGATTTACCATATCTACACCCAGAGCTAGTTGAGACATAAGGCTGGACACATCGGGCTGATAGCATTGGTGAGGTTTGTTGAACAAACGCAGACCCTTTGAAGTCATAATGCATGGTACCCATTCCATGGGTCCCAACTCTCCAGGTTTAAGGGATTCTTCCTTCAGCTAAAACATGCATGGGAGACCCAGAGTAATGACCACCATTTGATTGGGAAACGTTTTCAAATGCGTCTCAGGTTTCGACTCCTGGTACTCGGGTTCACCGTTCCAGATGCTTTACTAACACTCTCCCCACTTGGAGAGTCAGTGCCTTTAACTTCCTGTTTGGCACAGTTTGCAATTTCTGCGCAATATTAACAGGAATAGGGACAACCAATGAGAGACTAGCTGTAGGTGTCTGCACGGGCAAATGGAACGCTCATTTCCCACCAGGAAGAGGGACTAACCAAAGGCTCAGCGTGCCCTGTCGGAACCAGATTAGGGCCGGAAGCAATCCAGCGGTTTTTCGACCAGCTCACAAGAAAGCGAGTTGAAGAAAGGAGCTCAGGGGCACTGTAATTCACAAACCTGCAGAGTTATGAATGACAGCTATCGTCCAAAAATGTACTGAAGTAAGTCTTCGAAGAGGACTTGAAAGCGGGGCAGAATTTCAGGAAAACGATTTCAGGGGGTAGACTGGAATTGCACTTAAAGCATAGGAAAAGAGGCAGAATGTCCACAATGATGCACTTGGCCAAAAAGGGCGTGCGCGTTTTTTCCTGAATATATTCAGGAAAAAACGCATACGCCCTTTTTGGCCAACCAAGCAAGCGTGTAAAGAAATCTGCACTACAATGAAGTCTCACTACCCCCCGGTCCAAACGGCCATCTGAAACAAGTGTAAAATCCAGAAAGGCAGGACAGGTCATGGAGAACAGGGAGCCTTGTTATGCTGATGGGCGGGTTGTAAATTGCCAACAGCCACTCTGGAGAAATGTATGCTGTTTCCTGAAACACGTAGGAAACAAAGCAACACAGCCTATGGCACATCCAGTTAGGGTCCTATAGCTTAGGGAAATTAAAATCAAAAACACACAGCCACTCCAAAGTTTGGGACGGCTCTGTTTACAAGAACCTCCTCTACGGTACAAGTTAAATATCCGAGAAAGCAAAAAATGGATAAAGAAGTTGTCGTACGTACGTACAATGGAATATCACTCAGCAATGAGATCTACGTCATCAGGCCCGTAGCGTCATAATGAGTGCATTCAGGTACGATGATTCGACGAGAAATAAGTCACAGAGAAAAAGAAACATCATAAGATATCACTAATACACGGAACGTAAACTTGGCTACACATGAACTGAATTACAAAACAGAACAGGGTCTCAAATTTAGAAAACCATCTTTTGCTTGCTTATGGGGAAAGGTGAGTTGGGGTGCTGCATCAAACCAGAGATTGAAATTAGCACAGATACCGTTCCATAAGCCAAATATATAAGAGACAAGACCTACACCTTGCTCAACGAAATGGACTCAACACCCCATATTCAACGCCTGGGAAGATACCTGACAAGGAAGAATCTTAAAACCAATGGATTTATATGTCTCCATAAGGAAATCAAGAGTGTGTACAGCGGCCTAAATGCAGCAGTGAAAATCCGATAAATCCCATTATCAAAATGAATTTCGAAAACAAAACACAATGACAGTGAAATAGAGAGCAATTCTTAAATAATTCATTCAGGGCTTGTGATGCAACCTGGATTTACCACATCTACACCCAGAGCTGGGTGAGACATAAGGCTGGACATTTCGGGCTGATACCATTGGTGAGGTTCGGTGAGCAAACGCAGACCCTTTGAAGTCATACTGCATGGTACCCATTCCATGGGTCCCAACTCTCCAGGTATAAGGGATTCTTCCTTCAGATAAAACATGCATGGGAAACCCAGAGTATGGTCCACCGTGTGATTGGGAAACGTTTTCAATTGCATCTCAGTTTTCGAACCCTGGTACTCGGGTTCACCATTCCAGACGCTTTACTAACACTCTCCCCACTTGGAGAGTCAGTGCCTTTAACCTCCTGTTTGGCACAGTTTGCAATTTCTGCCCAAGATGAACTGGAATAGGGAGAACCAATGAGAGACTAGCTGTACGTGTCTGCACGGGCAAATGGAACGCTCATTTCCCACCAGGAAGAGGAATTAACCAAAGGCTCAGCGTGCCCTCCCGGAAACAGATTAGGGCCTGAAGCAATCCTGCGGTTTTGCGGCCAGCTCACAAGAAAGCGAGGTGAAGAAAGGAGCTCAGGGGCACTGTAATTCACAAACCTGCAAAGTTATGAATGACAGCCATCGTCCAAAAATGTACTGAAGTAAGTCTTCGAAGAGGACTTGAAAGGGGGGCAGAATTTCAGGAAAACGATTTCAGGGGGTAGACTGGAATTGCACTTAAAGCATAGGGAAAGAGGCAGTATGTCGACAATGATGCACTTGGCCAAAAAGGGCGTATGCGTTTTTTCCTGAATATATTCAGGAAAAAACGCATACGCCCTTTTTGGCCAACCAAGTATGCGTGTAAATGAAATCTGCACTACAATGAAGTCTCACTGCCCCCCAGTCAAAATGGCCATCTGAAAAAAGTGTAAAATCCAGAAAGGCAGAACAGGTCATGGAGAACAGGGAGCCTTGTTATGCTGATGGGCGGGATGTAAATTGCCAACAGCCACTCTGGAGAAGTGTATGGTGTTTCCTCAAACACCTAAAAAACTAAGCAACGGAGCCTACGGCACTTCAACTTATGGTTCTATAGCTTAGGGAAATTAAAATCAAAAAGACACAGCCACCCATCAATTTTGGATGGCTCTGCTTACAAGAACCTCGTCTGCGGTACAAGTTAAATATCCGAGAAAGCGAAAAATGGATAAAGAAGTTGTGGTACGTACGTACAATGGAATATCACTCAGCAATGAAATCTGTCATGAGGCGCATTGCGGCATAGTGAGTTTATTCAGGTACGATGATTCTAAGTTAACTAAGTCACACAGAAAAAGAAACACCATAAGATATCTCAAATACACGGACTGTAAACATGGCTGCACATGAACTCAATTACAAAACAGAAAAGGGTCTCAAATTTAGAAAACCAACTTATGCTTGCTTAAGGGGAAAGGTGAGTTGTGGCGCTGCATAAAACCAGAGATTGAAATTAGCACAGATACCTTTCCATAAGCAAATATGTAATAGTCAGGACCTACTCCTTGCATCACGAAATGGACTCAACACCGCATATTCAATGCCTAGGAATATACCTGACTAGTAAGAATCTTAAAACCCATGGATTTATATGTCTCCATAAGAGAATCAAGCATGTGTACAGTGGCAAAAATGCAGCAGTGAAAATCCGATAAATCCCATTATCAAAATAAATTACAAACACAAAACTCAATGACAATGAAATAGAGAGCAATTCTTAAATAATTCATTCAGGGCTTGTGATGCAACCTGGATTTACCACATCTACACCCAGAGCTGAGTGAGACATAAGGCTGGACACTTCGGGCTGATAGCATTGGTGACGTTCGGTTAGGAAAGGCAACCCTTTGAAGTCATACTGCATGGTACCCATTCCATGGGTCCCAACTCTCCAGGTTTAAGGGATTCTTCCTTCAGGAAAAACATGCATGGGAAACCCAGAATATGGTCCACCGTGTGACTGGGAAACCTTTTTAAATGCATCTCAGTTTTCGTCCCGTCGTACTCGGTTTAACCATTCCAGACGCTTTACTAACACTCTCTCCACGTGCAGAGTCTGTGCCTTTAACCTCCTGTTTGGCACAGTTTGGAATTTCTGCGCAAGATGAACAGGAATAGAGAGAACCAATGAGAGATTAGCCGTAGGTGTCTGCACGAGCAAATTTAACGCTCATTTCGCACCAGGAGGAGGAATTAGCCAAAGGCTCAGCATGCCATGCCGGAACCAGTTTAGGGCCTGAAGCAATCCTGCGGTTTTGCGGCCAGCTCACAAGAAAGCGAGTTGAAGAAAGGAGCTCAGGGGCACTGTAATTCACAAACCTGCAGAGTTATAAATGACAGCTATTGTCCAAAAATATATTGAAGTAAGGCTGCAAAGAGGACTTGATCGCGGGGCAGAATTCCAGGAATACGATTTCAGGAGGTAGATGGGAAGTCCTCTGAAAGTATAGGAGAAGAGGCAGAACCTCGACAATGATGCACTTGTTCAAAAAGGGCATATGCGTTTCTTTCAGGGCCCTCATTAAAGAGGGTAGGAGGCTCCCAGCATGCTTCAGTGGCCAATAGAGGGCCTACGTCGCCAAGGCAACGTGAGCCATCCAGGCAGGAGTGACCTCACATCAGAGGGCCCACCTCACAGAAGGGTAAGGAACCCAGTCAGGATCAGACTCTCACCAGAGTGCCCACATAAGCAAGGGGCTGGGAACCAGGCACGAGTGTCCTCACGCCCGTGGGGCCACATCATCGAAAGTTGAGGTACCCAGCACATGTGGCCTCAAACCAGAGGACCCACATCACCATGGGTCTCGGAGCGAGGCAGGCAGGATTAACCTCAAAACACATGGCCCATTGTATAAAAAAGGTGAGGAATCCAGCAGTTGGAACGTCCCAGCAGGCGGCCCAGATCACCGAGGCTATGGGATCCAGGCAGTGATGAACTCACAACAGAGGGCCCTCATCGTGATACTGTAAGCAACCCAGCCGTTGTGACCTCAGAGCACAAGGCCCACATTCCCATGGGGAAGGGAACCAAGCAGGAGTGTCATCGCACCAGTGGGCACACATCAGAAAATGTGGAGAGCCCTGCAGTTAGGGCTGGACGCCAGAGGGCCCTCATCACTGAGGAGAGGAGGCTCCCAGCAAGCTCCAACTGCTACCAGAGGGCCGACGTCGCCAATGCGGGGTGTGCCAGCCAGGCAGGAGTGACCTCAGAGCAGAGGGCCAACAACACAAAAGTGTGAGGAACCCAAAGAGGATCAGACTCTCACCACAGGGCCCACATCACCAAGGGAATGGAAACCAGGCAGGAGTGTCCTCACACCAGTGGGGCCACATCACCGAAATGTGACGGACCCAGCACACGTGGCCTCAAACTACAGGACACACATCACCAAGGGGCTGGGAGTGAGGCAGGCAGGAGGAGTCTCAAAACAGAGGGCCCATAGAAGGAAAAAGTTGAGGAATCCCGCAGTTGGAAGCTCCCCGCAGGTGGCCAGGAGCAGCGAGGCTATGGGATCCATGCCGGAGTGAACTCACACCAGAGGGCCCTCATCATGAAACTGAGCAACATAACATTGGGACCTCAGAGCAGAAAGCCCACATTCCCATGGGGTTGGGAACCTGGCAGGAGTGTACTCGCACCACAGGGCACACATCAGAAAATTTTGGGAGCCCAGCAGTTAGGGTCTGACACCAGAGGGCCCTCATTACCGAGGGGAGGAGACTCCCAGCAGGCACCAACTCCCAACTGAGGGCCCATGTCGCCAAGGTGACGTGTGTCAGCCAGGCAGGAGTGACCTCACAGCAGAGGGCCTACCTCACAAAGGGTGAGGAGCCCAGCCAGGATAAGACTCTCACCAGAGGGCCCACATCACCAAAGGGATTGGAACAAGGCCGGAGTGTCCTCACACCAGTGTGCCCACATTATAGAAAGGTGAGGAACCCAGCACATGTGGCCTAAACCAGAGGACCCACATTTCCAAGGTGCTCCGAGTGAGGCAGGCAGGAGTAGCCTAACAACACAGGGCCCACAGAATAAAAAATGTGAGGAATCCAGCAGTTGGAACCTCCCAGCAGGTGGCCCAGAGCACGGAGTCTATGGGATCCAGGCCACAGTGATCTCACAGCAGAGGGCCCACATCATGAAACTGTGAGCAACCCAGCCAGTGGGACCTCAGAGCAGAAGGCCCACATCCCCATGGGGATGGGAACCTCGCAGGAGTGTCCTCGCACAACTTAGCACGTATCAGAAAATGTGGGAACCCAGGAGTTATGGCCTGACGCCAGAGGGCCCACATCACGGAGGAGAGGAGGCTACCAGCAGGCTCCAAATGCCACCAGAGGGCCGACGTCACCAAGGCAACGGGAGCAAGCCAGGCAGGAGTTACCTCACAGCAGAGGGCCCACCTCACAGAAGTGTGAGGAACCCAAAGAGGATCAGACTCTAACCAGAGCGCGCACATCACCAAGGGGATGGAAACCAGGCAGGAGTGTCCTCACACCAGTGGGGCCACATCAGCGAAAGGTGAGGAACACAGCACATGTGGCCTCAAACAAGGGGACACACATCACGAAAGGGCTGGGAGTGAGGCATGCAGGAGGAGACTCACAACAGAGGGCCCATAGAATAAAAAAGGTGAGGAACCCCGCAGTTGGAAGCTCCAAACAGGTGGCCCAGAGCACCGAGGCTATGGGATCTATGCCGGAGTGAACTCACAGCAGAGGGCCCACATTCTGACACTGTGAGCAGCCCAGCCGTTGGGACCTCAGAGCAGAAAGCCCACATGCCCATGGGGATGGGACCCTGGCTAGAGTGTACTCGCCTGACAGGGCGCACATCAGAAAATTTTGGGAGCCCATGAGTTAGGGCCTGACGCCATAGGGCCCCCATCACCGAGGGGAGGAGACTCCCAGCAGGCACCAACTCCCAACTGAGGGCCCACATCGACAAGGTGACGTGTGCCAGCCAGGCAGGCGTGACCTCACAGCAGAGTGCCCACCTCACAGAAGTGGGAGGAACCCAGCCAGGATCAGACTCTCACCAGAGGGCCCACATCACCAAGGGGATCAGAACAAGGCAGGAGTGTCCTCACACCAGTGGGGCCACATCATTGAAAGGTGAGGAACCCAGCACACGTGGCCTCAAACCAGAGGACACACATCACCCAGGGGCTGGGAGTGAGGCAGGCAGGAGGAGTCTCAAAACAGAGGGCCCATAGAAGGAAAAAGGTGAGGAATCCCACAGTTGGAACCTCCCCGCAGCTGGCCAGGAGCAGGGAGGCTATGGGATCCATGCGGGAGTGAACTCACACCAGAGGGCCCTCATCATGAAACTGAGCAACGTACCATTGGGACCTCAGAGCAGAAGGCCCACATTCCCATGGGGTTGGGAACCGGGCAGGAGTGTACTCGCACCACAGGGCGCACATCAGAGAATTTTGGGAGCCCAGGAGTTAGGGTCTGACGCCAGAGGGCCCTCATTACCGAGGGGAGGAGACTCCCGGCAGGTACCAACTCCCAACTGAGGGCCCACATCGCCAAGGTGACATGTGCCAGCCAGGCAGGAGTGACCTCACAGCAGAGAGCCCACCTCACAGAAGGGTGAGGAACCCAGCCAGGATCAGACTCTCAACAGAGGGCCCACATC
Organism: Delphinapterus leucas; assembly: GCF_059928025.1. Classification (NCBI taxonomy): domain Eukaryota; kingdom Metazoa; phylum Chordata; class Mammalia; order Artiodactyla; family Monodontidae; genus Delphinapterus; species Delphinapterus leucas. The sequence goes on along the minus strand of NW_028322232.1, from coordinate 12,869,120 downwards.
ATCAAGGGGATAGGAAGCAGGCAGGAGTGTCCTCACACCAGTAGGGCCACATCAGCCAAAGGTGAGGAACCCAGCACATGTGGCCTCCAACCAGAGGACACACATCACCAAGGGGCTAGGAGTGAGGCAGGTGTCTGGAGGGGTACATTTAACTCTAATTTCCCACCAGGAAGTGGAATGAACCAAAGTCTCAGAGTGCCGTGCCGGACCCTGATTACGGCCTGAAGCAAACCTGCGGCTCTGTGGCCAGTTTTCAAGGAAACGAGTTAAGAAAGGAAATCACGGTCACTGTAATTCACAAACCTGCAGAGTTATAAATGACAGCTATTGGCAAAAATATATTGAAGTAATTCTGCAAAGAGGACTTGAAAACGAGGCAGAATTGCAGGAATCATATTTCAGGGGGTAGATTGGAATTGCATTTAAAGCATGTGAAAAGCGGCAGATCTTTGACAGTGATGCACTTGGACAAAAGTGCGTAAACATTGTTTCCTGAATATATTCAGGAAAAAACACATATGCCCTTTTTGGCCAACCAAGCACTCGAGAAATGGAAATCCGCACTACAATGAAGTCTCATTTCCCATTCGTCAAAAGGGTCATCTGAAAAATGTGTAAAAACCAGAAACACAGGACAGGCCATGGAGAACAGGGAGCCTTGTTATGCTGATGGGCGGGATGTAAATTGCCAACAGACACTCTGGAGATGTTTATGGTGTATCCTGAAACATCTGAAAAACAAAGCTACAGACCCTAGGGCACTTCCACTTTCGGCCCTATAGCTTAGGAAAATTAAAATCAACAAGACACAGCCAACACAAAATTTTGAGCTGCTGTGTTTACAAGAACCTTGAGTCCAGTACAAATTAAATATCCCAGAAAGAAAAAAAATGGTTAAAGGAGTTGTGCTACTTACGTACAACGGAATATCACTCAGCAATGAAATCAATGTCATCAGGCCTGTAGCAGCAAATTGAGTGGATTTAAGTATGATGATTCTAAGAGAAATAGGTCACACAGAGAAAGATAATTATCATAAGATATCACTAATAGAGAGAGTGTAAACTTGGCTACACATAAACTGAATTCCAAAACCGAACAGAGTCTCACATTTAGATAAAAACTTATGCTTGCTTAAGGGGAAAGTTGAGTTGCGGTGCTGTATAAAACCAGAGATTGAAATTAGCACACATACCGTTCCATAAGCCAAATATGTAATAGACAAGACCTACTCTTTGCTCAACGAAATAGACTCATCCATGGTGTATCACCTCACACCTGTTAGAATGGGCATCATCAGAAAATCTACAAACAACAAATGCTGGAAAGGGTGTGGAGATAAGGAACCCTCTTCCACTATTGTTGGGAATGAAAATTGATACAGTCACTGTGGAGAACATTATGGAGTTTCTTATAAAACTAAGAATAGAATTACCATATGATACAGCCATCCCACTACTGGGCATATACCCAGACAAAACCATAAATCGAAAAGAGACATTCACCGCAATGTTCATTGCATCACTATTTACAATATCCAGGTAATGGAAGCAACCTAAATGCCCACAGACAGACGAATGCATAAAGATGTGGTACATATATAAAATGGAATATTACTAAGCCATAAAAAGGAATGAAATTGGGTCATTTGTAGAGACGTTGATGGATCTAGAGACTGTCATACAGAGTGAAGTTAGAAATAGAAAAACAAATCTTGTCTATTAATGCATATATGTGGAACCTAGAAAAATTGTACAGATGAACCGTTTTGCAAGGCAGAAATAGAGCAACAGATGTAGACAACAAACGGATGGACACCAAGGGGGGAAAGCTGTTGGGGGGTGGTGGTGGGAGGAGTTGAGAGATTGGGATTGGTATGTATACATTTATATGTATAAAATAGATAACCAAAAAGAACCTGCTGTATAAAAAATAAAATAAAATTCAAATTACAAAAAGTAAAACAGAAAAAATATTCTTCCCTTCACATACATGTATTTATATGAATAACTTATTTCCATGCTTATATCTGTAAATACAAAAAAGAGGAATAAAATCTACCTTGAACCAAAAACGAAAAAAAGAAAAAAAAACAGAACCCACCAGTTACACAGAGGAAAACCATATCAAGGCACTTGCTCCAGTTGTAAACAATTCTGAAGTTGGTCAGTGGTGGGGAATCATCTCCCATTCAGCCAGCAGGCCCCACGCAACAAGCGTCCTCATTGCAAAGCTGGGGGACCGTGCCGAGGCATCTGTGAGTAAACGTGGGCTGAGCCCCAGGCCAGCTGCTGCTGAAATGTTCCCACCCTTCCCAGGTAAAACACCTGAATATGTACAAGGACTTGAAAGCCTAGAGGAAGGGCCATGGAGCCACATGAGCGACAGCATGCCAGCCGACTTGGTGCCTGCAGGCCAGCCAGGTTGGTCCTGGCCCTGGGTGCTCTTCTGGAAGCTTTCCATTTCCCTGTCTGAGATACCCCTCCTGTCCCGGCCCCCACTGCTTTCTTCCTCACTCACCTCTGCCCAGGGAGAAATTCCAGCGACAGGTATGGGTGACACATCCTCTTCTTTAGCAGGTGGCATCTTGGCAACTGCTGCAGAAAGTCCAGCAGAGCCCCACTCACACTGGGCCACCCACAAAGCCGTGGCCTCTCACTCCCTCCCACCAGTCCAGTCCCGAGACTGCTGACAGGGCAGAGAAAATGGCGTCAGGCACAGCTGCAGGGGCTCTTGCTGCCTGGAGCGGTGTTTATATTGATCTGAACCCAGGCACACCTGGGGAGTTCTGGCCGGCACGGTCGGGCTTCTCAGGCCAGCCAATAATCACCCCTCAGGGGCTCACAGTTGCAGAAACTGGAACTTGCTGAATCGGCCAGGTCCAAGGAACAGGTGTGGGCTCCTGAGAGTCAGGATAGACAGGGGGCTGCAGCTCTGGCTTGTTTCCTAATTATATTATCTGGCCCATGAGTGGGAGACAACTTCAAGAAAACCCTCTCCTAATGAGAGGAACCCAGGAGTCAGGGAGAGGAGGGGTGGCTGGTGGTTGGAGACAGAGGCCTGGTGCCCCGGGTGCAGTGGAAGTCTCTGGAAGACCAGGTGGAGGGAGGCCACACAGAGTGATGCCCAGGGTCACAGACCTGTCGGAGCTGCTGTTTGTTAGTTCAAGTCCTGCTCTGAGGTGCTCTGTGTCAGATCTGAGTGACAGGTGAGCTGGGAGTGCTCTGCAATGAGGGCGATATGCACGGTTCCTGTGATCCCAGCCCTGTATTGGTACCTGCAAGGGTAGCTCTGTATCCTGGGAGGGGCCTGACCACGAGAGCCCCATGGGCTGCAGGGGAACCTGCCCGGGGAACCTGCCCAGGGAACCCCATATCCTGGGAGGGGCCTGAACACGAGAGCCCCGTGGGCTGGAGTGGGGGTGGGGTACCTGACCAGGTGAGCTCCATATCCTGGGATTGGCCTGACCTCGAGAGCCCCATGGGCTGCTGGAGTCCTGGTAAAGGATGTCAGGACAGTCAGTGAAGCCACCGAGGATATACCTCCAGTAGTTCCTAAATCCTACATCCTGCTGGTCATTCTACCAACCACCAGGACATGGTATTCTGTATTAGTCTTCAATGATGCGTTCTTTTGTATTCTATTAGTCCCAGAGTCACAAGAAATTTTGGCTTGTGTGTGGCAGGACTCAACATACAACTAAAACAATACTTCCGGGCCGTGTTGCCCCAAGGGTTCAAAAATTCCCACACCATCTTTGGGGAAAGCTCAGCTAAAGACCTAAAAGTTCTACCTCTGGAAAAGGAAACACTCCTTCAATATGCAGATGACATTCTGATCGCTAGCCCTACTAATTAGACCTCTGAACTACAAAGCCAATAAAGGATAAAAGTTGTCCAAAAAAGGCTCAAATATCACAGACTACAGTGACCTGCCTGTGCTTCATTCTCACAGAAGGTCGGAGAAGCCCATCCCAGGAAAGGGAAGAAACAATTTATAGCCTTACCCATTTCTAAAACTAGAAGACAGCTTAGGGGTTCCTGGGGAGGCCAGGGTTTGCTGCTTCTGGATCCCTAACTACAGTCTACTACCTGGGCCTCTATATGAAACACTGAAAGGAAAAGATGATGATCCTTTTGAATAGAATGCAGAAGTGGCCTTTCAAGAATGGAAAGAGCAGTCAATTCAGACCCTTGCCCTGGAACTCCCTAATTTAGCTAAACCCTTTGACCTTTACATTCCTGGTGAATGGTGAATCGCCATTGGAGTATTAGTACAAAACCTGGGACCACTTGAAATGGAACAATGCAAGAATGCGATCCAGGTAGGATAAACTACGGTCACGAAGGGGCTTGGCCCACCGCCACATCTGGCCAAGATACTGGCAGTATCTGAAAACCTGGAAATCAGCAGCCCAAAAGGCCACCTCCCTCCTAAGAGAAAAGGACCCCACGTGGTGATCCTAAACCCAAACCATGCCCTGAAGTTGCAGGGTTGGCTCCGTGGGCACACTGACCTTGAGTGAGGAGGCCCTCCAACTCCAACCTCCATAGAGATAACCGGGGCAAAGGGGCACCATGATTACTCAGGTGAAGGTGTCTGCATGGGCAAATGGAACGCTCATTTCCCACCAGGAAGAGGAATTAACCAAAGGCTCAGCGTGCCCTCCCGGAAACAGATTAGGGCCTGAAGCAATCCTGCGGTTTTGCAGCCAGCTCACAAGAAAGCGAGTTGAAGAAAGGAGCTCAGGGGCACTGTAATTCACAAACCTGCAAAGTTATGAATGACAGCCATTGTCCAAAAATGTATTGAAGTAAGTCTTCGAAGAGGACTTGAAAGCGGGGCAGAATTTCAGGAAAACGATTTCAGGGGGTAGACTGGAATTGCACTTAACGCATAGGAAAGGGGGCAGTATGTCGACAATGATGCACTTGGCCAAAAAGGGCGTATGCGTTTTTTCCTGAATATATTCAGGAAAAAACGCATACGCCCTTTTTGGCCAACCAAGCAAGCGTGTAAAGGAAATCTGCACTGCAATGAAGTCTCACTGCCCCCCGGTCAAAAGGGCCATCTGACAAAAGTGTAAAATCCAGAAAGGCAGGACAGGTCATGGAGAACAGGAAGCCTTGTTATGCTGATGGGCGGGATGTAAACTGCCAACAGCCACTCTGTAAAAGCAAATGGTGTTTGCTGAAACACGTAGGAAACAAAGCAACACAGCCTATGGCACTTCCACTTAGGGTCCTATAGCTTAGGGAAATTAAAATCAAAATCACACAGCCACCCCAATGTTTGGGACGGCTCTGTTTACAAGAACCTCGTCAACGGTACAAGTTAAATATCCGAGAAAGCAAAAAATGGATAAAGAAGTTGTGGTACGCATGTACAATGGAATATCACTCAGCAATGAAATCTACGTCATCAGGCCCGTAGCGGCATAATGAGTGGATTCAGGTACGATGATTCTACGAGAAATAAGTCACACAGAAAAAGAAACATCATAAGATATCACTAATACACGGATTGTAAACTTGGCTACACATGAACTGAATTACAAAATAGAACAGGGTCTCAAATTTACAAAACCAACTTATGCTTGCTTATGGGGAAAGTTGAGTTGGGGTGCTGCATAAAACCAGAGATTGAAATTAGCACAGATACCGTTCCATTAGCCAAATATATAATAGACAATACCTACTCCTTGCTCAACGAAATGGACTCAACACCCCATTTTCAACGCCTGGGAAGATACCTGACAAGTAAGAATCTTAAAACCCATGGATTTATATGTCTCCATAAGGAAATCAAGCGTGTGTACAGCGGCCGAAACGCAGCAGTGAAAATCCGATAAATCCCATTATCAAAATAAATTTAAAGAAAAAAACAATGACAGTGAAATAGAGAGCAATTCTTAAATAATTCATTCAGGGCTTGTGATGCTACGTGGATTTACCACATCTACACCCAGAGCTGGGTGAGACATAAGGCTGGACACTTCGGGCTGATAGCATTGGTGAGGTTCGGTGAGCAAACGCAGACCCTTTGAAGTCATACTGCATGGAACCCATTCCATGGGTCCCAACTCTCCAGGTTTAAGGGATTCTTCCTTCAGCTAAAACATGCATGGGAAACCCAGAGTATGGTCCACCGTGTGATTGGGAAACGTTGTCAAATGCATCTCAGTTTTCGAACCCTGGTACTCGGGTTCACCATTCCAGACGCTTTACTAACACTCTCCCCACTTGGAGAGTCAGTGCCTTTAACCTCCTGTTTGGCACAGTTTGCAATTTCTGCCCAAGAGAACTGGAATAGGGAGAACCAATGAGAGACTAGCTGTAGGTGTCTGCACGGGCAAATGGAACGCTCATTTCCCACCAGGAAGAGGAATTAACCAAAGGCTCAGCATGCCCTCCCGGAAACAGATTAGGGCCTGAAGCAATCCTGCGGTTTTGCGGCCAGCTCACAAGAAAGCGAGTTGAAGAAAGGAGCTCAGGGGCACTGTAATTCACAAACCTGCAAAGTTATGAATGACAGCCATCGTCCAAAAATGACTTGAAGTAAGTCTTCGAAGAGGACTTGAAAGGGGGGCAGAATTTCAGGAAAACGATTTCAGGGGGTAGACTGGAATTGCACTTAAAGCATAGGAAAAGAGGCAGTATGTCGACAATGATGCACTTGGCCAAAAAGGGCGTATGCGTTTTTTCCTGAATATATTCAGGCAAAAACGCATAAGCCCTTTTTGGCCAACCAAGCAAGCGTGTAAATGAAATCTGCACTACAATGAAGTCTCACTGCCCCCCGGTCAAAAGGGCCATCTGACAAAAGTGTAAAATCCAGAAAGGCAGGACAGGTCATGGAGAACAGGGAGCCTTGTTATGCTGATGGGCGGGATGTAAATTGCCAACAGCCACTCTGGAAAAGCAAATGGTGTTTGCTGAAACACGTAGGAAAAAAAGCAACACAGCCTATATCACTTCCACTTATGGTCCTATAGCTTAGGGAAATTAAAATCAAAAACACACAGCCACCCCAATGTTGGGGATGGCTCTGTTTAAAAGAACCTCATCTACGGTACAAGTTAAATATCGGAAAAAGCAAAAAATGGATAAAGAAGAAGTGGTACGCACATACAATGGAATATCACTCAGCAATGAAATCTACGTCATCAGGTCCATAGCGGCATAATGAGTGCATTCAGGAACGATGATTCTACGAGAAATAAGTCACACAGAAAAAGAAATATCATAAGATATCACTAATACACGGAATGTAAACTTGGCTACACATGAACTGAATTACAAAACAGAACAGGGTCTCAATTTGAGAAAACCAACTTATGCTTGCTTAAGGGGAAAGGTGAGTTGGGGTGCTGCATCAAACCAGAGATTGAAATTAGCACAGATACCGTTCCATAAGCCAAATATATAATAGACAAGACCTACTCCTTGCTCAACGAAATGGACTGAACACCACATATTCAATGCCTGGGAAGATACCTGACAAGTAAGATTCTTAAAACCCATGGATTTATATGTCTCCATAAGGAAATCAAGCGTGTGTACAGTGGCCTCAATGCAGCAGTGAAAATCGGATAAATCCCATTATCAAAATAAATTTCAAAAACAAAACACAATGACAGTGAAATAGAGAGCAATTCTTAAATAATTCATTCAGGTCTTGTGATGCAACCTGGATTTACCACATCTACACCCAGAGCTGGGTGAGACATAAGGCAGGACACTTCCGGCTGATAGCATTGGTGAGGTTCGGTGAGCAAACGCAGACCCTTTGAAGTCACACTGCATGGTACACATTCCATGGGTCCCAACTCTCCAGGTTTAAGGGATTCTTCCTTCAGCTAAAACATGCATGTGAAACCCAGAGTATGGTCCACCGTGTGATTGGGAAACGTTTTCTAATGCATCTCAGTTTTCATCCCCTTGTATTCGGGTTCACCATTCCAGACGCTTTACTAACACTCTCCCCACTTGGAGAGTCAGTGCCTTTAAACTCCTGTTTGGCACAGTTTGCAATTTCTGCGCAAGATGAACAGGAATAGGGGGAACCAATGAGAGACTAGCTGGAGGTGTCTGCACGGGCAAATGGAACGCTCATTTCCCACCAGGAAGAGGAATTAACCAAAGGCTCAGCGTGCCCTGCCGGAAACTCATTAGGGCCTGAAGCAATCCTGTGGTTATGCGGCCAGCTCACAAGAAAGCGTGTTGAAGAAAGGAGCTCAGGGGCACTGTAATTCACAAACCTGCAGAGTTATGAAGGACAGCTATCATCCAAAAATGTATTGAAGTAAGTCTTCGAAGAGGAGTTGAAAACGGGGCAGAATTTCAGGAAAACGATTTCAGGGGGTAGACTGGAATTGCACTTAAAGCATAGGAAAAGAGGCAGAATGTCGACAATGATGCACTTGGCCAAAAAGTGCGTATGCGTTTTTTCCTGAATATATTCAAGAAAAAACGCATACGCCCTTTAGGCCAACCAAGGAAGCGTGTAAAGGAAATCTGCACTACAATGAAGTCTCACTGCCCCCGGTCAAAAGGGCCATCTGAAAAAACTGTAAAATCCAGGAAGGCAGGACAGGTCATGGAGAACAGGGCGACTTGTTATGCTGATGGGTGGCATGTAAATTGCCAACAGCCACTCTGGAGAAATGTATGGTGTATCCTGAAACATGTAGGAAAAAAAGCAACACAGCCTATCGCACTTCCACTTGTGGTCCTATAGCTTTGAGAAATTAAAATCAAAAACACACAGCCACCCCAAAGTTTGTGACGGCTCTGTTTACAAGAACCTCGTCTATGGTACAAGTTAAATATCTGAGAAAGCAAAAAATGGATAAAGAAGTTGTGGTACGTACGTACAATGGAATAACACTCAGCAATTATATCTACGTCATCAGGCCCGTAGCGGCATAATGAGTGGATACAGGTACGATGATACTATGAGAAATAAGTCACACAGAAAAAGAAACATCATAAGATATCAATAATACACGGAATATAAACATGGCTACACATGAACTGAATTACAAAACAGAACAGGGTCTCAAATTGAGAAAACCAACTTATGCTTGCTTATGGTGAAAGGTGAGTTGGGGTGCTGCATAAAACCAGAAATTGAAATTAGCACAGATACCGTTCCGTAAGCCATATATATAATAGACAAGACCTACTCCTTGCTCAACGAAATGGACTCAACACCCAATATTCAACGCCTGGGAAAATACCTGACAAGTAGGAATCTTAAAACCCATGGATTTATATGTCTCCATAAGGAAATCAAGCGTGTGTACAGCGGCCTCAACGCAGCAGTGAAAATCCGATAAATCCCATTATCAAAATAAATTTCAAAAAAAAAACCACAATGACAGTGAAATAGAGAGCAATTCTTAAATAATTCATTCAGGGCTTGCGATGCAACGTGGATTTACCACATCTACGCAAAGAGCTGGGTGAGACATAAGGCTGGACACTTCGGGCTGATAGCATTGGTGAGGTTCGGTGAGCAAACGCAGACCCTTTGAAGTCATACTGCATGGTACCCATTCCATGGGTCCCAACTCTGCAGCTTTCAGGGATTCTTCCTTAAGCTAAAACATGCATGGGAAACCCAGAGTATGGTCCACCGTGTGATTGGGAAACGTTTTCAAATGCATCTCAGTTTTCATACCCTGGTACTCGGGTTCACCATTCCAGACGCTTTACTAACACTCTCCCCACTTGGAGAGTCAGTGCCTTTAACCTCCTGTGTGGCACAGTTTGCAATTTCTGCGCAAGATGAACAGGAATAGGGAGAACCAATGAGGGTCTAGCTGTAGGTGTCTGCACGGGCAAATGGAACGCTCATTTCCCACCAGGAAGAGGAATTAACCAATGGTTCAGCGTGCCCTGCCGGAAACAGTTTAGGGCCTGAAGCAATACTGCGGTTTGGCGGCCAGCTCACAAGAAAGCGAGTTGAAGAAAGGACATCAGGGGCACTGTAATTCACAAACCTGCAGAGTTATGAATGACAGCTATCGTCCAAAAATGTATTGAAGTAAGTCTTCGAAGAGGACTTGAAAGCGGGGCAGAATTTCAGGAAAACGATTTCAGGGGGTAGACTGGAATTGCACTTAAAGCATAGGAAAAGAGGCAGTATGTCGACAATGATGCACTTGGCCAAAAAGGGCGTATGCGTTTTTTCCTGAATATATTCAGGAAAAAACGCATACGCCCTTTTTGGCCAACCAAGCAAGCGTGTAAAGGAAATCTGCACTACAATGAAGTCTCACTGCCCCCCGGTCAAAAGGGCCATCTGAAAAAAGTGTAAAACCTAGAAAGGCAGGACAGGTCATGGAGAACAGGGAGCCTTGTTATGCTGATGGGCGGGATGTAAATTGCCAACAGCCACTCTGGAAAAGCAAATGGTGTTTGCTGAAACACGTAGGAAACAAAGCAACACAGCCTATGGCACTTCCACTTATGGTCCTATAGTTTAGGGAAATTAAAATCAAAAACACACAGCCACCCCAATGTTGGGGATGGCTCTGTTTACAAGAACCTCATCTACGGTACAAGTAAAATATCGGAAAATGCAAAAAATGGATAAAGAAGAAGTGGTAGGCACGTACAATGGAATATCACTCAGCAATGAAATCTACGTCATCAGGTCCGTAGCGGAATAATGAGTGCATTCAGGTACGATGATTCTACGAGAAATAAGTCACACAGAAAAAGAAACATCATAAGATATCACTAATACACGGAATGTAAACTTGGCTACACATGAACTGAATTACAAAACAGAACAGGGTCTCAAATTGAGAAAACCAACTTATGCTTGCTTATGGGGAAAGGTGAGTTGGGGTGCTGCAGAAAACCAGAGATTGAAATTAGCACAGATACCATTCCATAAGCCAAATATATAATAGACAAGACCTACTCCTTGCTCAACGAAATGGACTCAACACCCCATATTCAACGCCTGGGAAGATACCTGACAAGTAAGAATCTTAAAACCCATGGATTTATATGTCTCCATAAGGAAATCAAGCGATGTACAGCGGCCTCGACGCAGCAGTGAAAATCCGAAAAATCCCATTATCAAAATAAATTTCAAAAACAAAACACAATGACAGTGAAATAGAGAGCAATTCTTAAATAATTCATTCAGGGCTTGCGATGCAACCTGGATTTACCACATCTACACCCAGAGCTGGGTGAGACATAAGGCAGGACACTTACGGCTGATAGCATTGTTGAGGTTCGGTGAGCAAACGCAGACCCTTTGAAGTCATACTGCATGGTACCCATTCCATCGGTCACAACTCTCCAGGTTTAAGGGATTCTTCCTTCAGCTAAAACATGCATGGGAAACACAGAGTATGGTCCACCGTGTGATTGGGAAACATTTTCAAATGCATCTCAGTTTTCGAACCCTGGTACTCGGGTTCACCATTCCAGACGCTTTACTAACACTCTCCCCACTTGGAGAGTCAGTGCCTTTAACCTCCTGTTTGGCACAGTTTGCAATTTCTGCGCAAGATGAACAGGAATAGGGAGAACCAATGAGAGACTACCTGTAGATGTCTGCATGGGCAAATGGAACGCTCATTTCCCACCAGGAAGAGGAATTAAACAAAGGCTCAGCGTGCCCTGCCGGAAACAGATTACTACCTGAAGCAATCCTGCGGTTTTGCGGCCAGCTCACAAGAAAGCGAGTTGAAGAAAGGAGCTCAGGGGCACTGTAATTCACAAACCTGCAGAGTTATGAATGACAGCTATCGTCCAAAAATGTACTGAAGTAAGTCTTCGAAGAGGACTTGAAAGCAGGGCAGAATTTCAGGAAAACGATTTCAGGGGTAGACTGTAATTGCACTTAAAGCATAGGAAAAGAGGCAGAATGTCGACAATGATGCACTTGGCCAAAAAGGGCGTATGCGTCTTTTCCTGAATATATTCAGGAAAAAACGCATACGCCCTTTTTGGCCAACCAAGCAAGCGTGTAAAGGAAATCTGCACTACAATGAAGTCTCACTGCCCCCCGGTCAAAAGCGCCATCTGAGAAAAGTGTAAAATCCAGAAAGGCAGGACAGGTCATGGAGAACAGGGAGCCTTGTTATGCTGATGGGCGGGATGTAAATTGCCAACAGCCACTCTGGAGAAGTGTATGGTGTTTCCTGAAACACATAGGAAACAAAGCAACACAGCCGGTGGCACTTCCACTTATGGTCCTATAGCTCAGGGAAATTAAAATCAAGAACACACAGCCACCCCAATGTTTGGGATGGATCTGTTTACAAGAACCTCATCTACGGTACAATTTAAATATCCGAGAAAGCAAAAAATGGATAAAGAAGTTGTGGTACGCACGTACAATGGAATATCACTCAGCAATGAAATCTACGTCATCAGGCCCGTAGCGGCATAATGAGTGGATTCAGGTACGATGATTCTACGAGAAATAAGTCACACAGAAAAGGAAACATCATAAGATATCCCTGATACACGGAATTTAAACTTGGCTACACATGAACTGAATTACAAAACAGAACAGGGTCTCAAATTTAGAAAACCAACTAATGCTTGCTTAGGGGAAAGGTGAGTTGGGGTGCTGCATAAAACCAGAGATTGAAATTAGCACAGATACCTTTCCATAAGTCAAATATATAATAGACAAGACCTACACCTTGCTCAACGAAATGGACTCAACGCCCCATATTCAACGCCTGGGAAGATACCTGACAAGTAAGAATCTTAAAACCCATGGATTTATATGTCTCCATAAGGAAATCAAGCGTGTGTACAGGGGCCTAAACGCAGCACTGAACGTCCAATAAATCCCATTATCAAAATAAATTTCTAAAACAAAACACAATGACAGTGAAATAGAGAGCAATTCTTAAATAATTCATTCAGGGCTTGTGATGCAACCTGGATTTACCACATCTACACCCAGAGCTGGGTGAGATATAAGGCTGGACACTTTGGGCTGATAGCATTGGTGAGGTTCGGTGAGCAAACGCAGACCCTTTGAAGTCGTACTGCATGGTACCCATTCCATGGCTCCCAACTCTCCAGGTTTAAGAGAGTCTTACTTCAGCTAAAACATGCATGGGAAACCCAGAGTATAGTCCACTGTGTGATTGGGAAACGTTTTCAAATGCATCTCAGTTTTCATCCCCTTGTACTCGGGTTCACCATTCCAGACGCTTTACTAATACTCTCCCCACTTGGAGAGTCAGTGCCTTTATCCTCCTGTTTGGCACAGTTTGCAATTTCTGCGCAAGATGAACAGGAATAGGGAGAACCAATGAGGGACTAGACATAGTTGTCTGCACGGGCAAATGAAACGCTCATTTCCCACCAGGAAGAGGAATTAACTAAAGGCTCAGTGTGCCCTGCCGGAAACAGATTAGGGCCTGAAGCAATCCTGCGGTTTGGCGGCCAGCTCACATGAAAGCGAGTTGAAGAAAGGACATCAGGGACACTGTATTTCACAAACCTGCAGAGTTATGAATGACAGCTATCGTCCAAAAATGTACTGAAGTATGTCTTCGAAGAGGACTGGAAAGCGGGGCAGAATTTCAGAAAAACGATTTCAGGGGGTAGACTGGAATTGCACTTAAAGCATAGGATAAGAGGTAGAATGTCGACAATGATGTACTTGGCCAAAATGGGCATATGCGTTTTTTCCTGAATGTATTTAGGAAAACAGGCGTACGCCCTTTTTGGCCAACCAAGCAAGCATGTTAAGGAAATCTGCACTACACTGAAGTCTCTCTGCCCCCTGGTCAAAAGGGCCATCTGAAAAAAGTGTAAAATCCAGAAAAGCAGCACAGGCCATGGAGAAGAGGGAGCCTTGTTATGCTGATGGGTGGGATGTAAATTGCCAACAGCCACTCTTTAGAAGTGTATGTTGTTTCCTCAAACACCTAAAAACAAAGCAACGGAGCCTACGGCATTTCCACTTATGGTCCTCTAGCTTAGGGAAATTAAAATCAAAAACACTCAGCCACCCCAAAATTTTGGACGGCTCTGTTTACAAGAACCTCGTCTACGGTACAAGTTAAATATCCTAGAATGTGAAAAATGGATAAAGAATTTGTGGTACGTACGTACAATGGAATATCACTCACCAATGAAATCAATGTCATCAGGCCCGTCGCGGCATAATGAGTGGATTCAGGTACGATGATTCTAAGTGAAATAAGTCACACAGAAAATGAAACATCATAAGATATCAGTAATACACGGAATGTAAACTTGGCTACACATGAACTAAATTAAAAAACAGAACAGGGTCTCAAATTTAGAAAACCAACTTATGCTTGCTTAAGGGGAAAGGTGAGTTGGGGTGCTGCATAAAACCAGAGATAGAAATTAGCACAGATACCTTTCCATAAGCCAAATATGTAATAATCAAGACATACTCCTTGCTCAACGAAATGGACTCAACACTCCATATTCAAAGCCTAAGAATACACCTGACTAGTAAGGATCTTCAAACCCATGGATTTATATGTCTCCATAAGAGACTCAAATGTGTGTACAGCGGCATGAATGCAGCAGAGAAAATCCGATAAATCCCATTATCAAAATGAATTACAAAAACAAACACAATGACAGTGAAATAGAGAGCAATTCTTAAATAATTCTTTCAGGGCTTGTGCTGCAACCTGGATTTACCACATCTATACCAATAGCTGAGTGAGACATAAGGTTGGACAATTCGGGCTGATAGCATTGTTGAGGTTCGATGAGCCAATGCAGACCCTTTGAAGTCATACTGCATGGTACCCATTCCATGGGCCCCAACTCTTCAGGTTTAAGGGATTCTTCCTTCAGCTAAACGTGCATGGGAAACCCACAGTATGGTGCACCGTGTGACCGGAAAACGTCTTCAAATGCATCTCAGTTTTCGTCCCCTTTTACTCGGGTTAACCATTCCAGACCCTTTACTAACACTCTCCCCACTAGGAGAGTCAGTGCCTTTAACCTCCTGCTTGGCACAGTTTGCAATTTCTGCGCAAGATGAACAAAAATAGGGAGAACCAATGAGAGACTAGCTCTAGGTGTCTGCACGTTCAAATATAACGCTCATTTCCCACCAGGAAGAGGAATTTACCAAAGGATCAGCGTGCTGTCCTGGAACCAGATTAGGGCCTGAAGCAATCCTGCGGGTTAGCGGCCAGCTCACAAGAAAGCAAGTAGAAGAAAGGAGCTCAGGCACACTGTCATTCACAAACTTGCAGAGTTATAAATGACAGCTATGGTCCAAAAATATATTGAAGTAAGTCTACGTAGAGGACTTGAAAGCGGGGCAGAATTGCAGGAAAACATTTTCAGGGGCAGACTGGAATTGCATTTAAAGAATAGGGAAAGAGACAGAAAGTCGACAATGATGCACTTGGTCAAAAAGGTCGTATGCGTTTTTTCCTGAATATATTCAGGAAAAAACGCATACGCGCATTTTGGCCAACCAAGCAAGCGTGTAAAGAAATCTGCACTACAATGAAGCCTCACTGCTCCCCTGTCAAAAGGGACATCTGAAAATAGTGAAAAATCCAGAATCGCAGGACAGGTCATGGAGAACAGGGAGCCTTGTTATGCTGATGGGCGGGATGTAAATTGCCAACAGCCACTCTGGAGAAGTGTATGGTGTTTCCTCAAACACCTAAAAAACTAAGCAACGGAGCCTATGGCACTTCAACTTATGGTTCTATAGCTTAGGGAAATTAAAATCAAAAAGACACAGCCACCCATCAATTTTGGATGGCTCTGCTTACAAGAACCTCGTCTGCGGTACAAGTTAAATATCCGAGAAAGCGAAAAATGGATAAAGAAGTTGTGGTACGTACGTACAATGGAATATCACTCAGCAATGAAATCTGTCATGAGGCGCATTGCGGCATAGTGAGTTTATTCAGGTACGATGATTCTAAGTTAACTAAGTCACACAGAAAAAGAAACACCATAAGATATCTCAAATACACGGACTGTAAACATGGCTGCACATGAACTCAATTACAAAAACAGAAAAGGGTCTCAAATTTAGAAAACCAACTTATGCTTGCTTAAGGGGAAAGGTGAGTTGTGGCGCTGCATAAAACCAGAGATTGAAATTAGCACAGATACCTTTCCATAAGCAAATATGTAATAGTCAGGACCTACTCCTTGCTCCACGAAATGGACTCAACACCGCATATTCAATGCCTAGGAATATACCTGACTAGTAAGAATCTTAAAACCCATGGATTTATATGTCTCCATAAGAGAATCAAGCATGTGTACAGTGGCAAAAATGCAGCAGTGAAAATCCGATAAATCCCATTATCAAAATAAATTACAAACACAAAACTCAATGACAATGAAATAGAGAGCAATTCTTAAATAATTCATTCAGGGCTTGTGATGCAACCTGGATTTACCACATCTACACCCAGAGCTGAGTGAGACATAAGGCTGGACACTTCGGGCTGATAGCATTGGTGACGTTCGGTTAGGAAAGGCAACCCTTTGAAGTCATACTGCATGGTACCCATTCCATGGGTCCCAACTCTCCAGGTTTAAGGGATTCTTCCTTCAGGAAAAACATGCATGGGAAACCCAGAATATGGTCCACCGTGTGACTGGGAAACCTTTTTAAATGCATCTCAGTTTTCGTCCCGTCGTACTCGGTTTAACCATTCCAGACGCTTTACTAACACTCTCTCCACTTGCAGAGTCTGTGCCTTTAACCTCCTGTTTGGCACAGTTTGGAATTTCTGCGCAAGATGAACAGGAATAGGGAGAACCAATGAGAGATTAGCCGTAGGTGTCTGCACGAGCAAATTTAACGCTCATTTCGCACCAGGAGGAGGAATTAGCCAAAGGCTCAGCATGCCATGCCGGAACCAGTTTAGGGCCTGAAGCAATCCTGCGGTTTTGCGGCCAGCTCACAAGAAAGCGAGTTGAAGAAAGGAGCTCAGGGGCACTGTAATTCACAAACCTGCAGAGTTATAAATGACAGCTATTGTCCAAAAATATATTGAAGTAAGGCTGCAAAGAGGACTTGATCGCGGGGCAGAATTCCAGGAATACGATTTCAGGAGGTAGATGGGAAGTCCTCTGAAAGTATAGGAGAAGAGGCAGAACCTCGACAATGATGCACTTGGTCAAAAAGGGCATATGCGTTTCTTTCAGGGCCCTCATTAAAGAGGGTAGGAGGCTCCCAGCATGCTTCAGTGACCAATAGAGGGCCTACGTCGCCAAGGCAATGTGAGCCATCCAGGCAGGAGTGACCTCACATCAGAGGGCCCACCTCACAGAAGGGTAAGGAACCCAGTCAGGATCAGACTCTCACCAGAGTGCCCACATAAGCAAGGGGCTGGGAACCAGGCACGAGTGTCCTCACGCCCGTGGGGCCACATCATCGAAAGTTGAGGTACCCAGCACATGTGGCCTCAAACCAGAGGACCCACATCACCATGGGTCTCGGAGCGAGGCAGGCAGGATTAACCTCAAAACACATGGCCCATTGTATAAAAAAGGTGAGGAATCCAGCAGTTGGAACGTCCCAGCAGGCGGCCCAGATCACCGAGGCTATGGGATCCAGGCAGTGATGAACTCACAACAGAGGGCCCTCATCGTGATACTGTAAGCAACCCAGCCGTTGTGACCTCAGAGCACAAGGCCCACATTCCCATGGGGAAGGGAACCAAGCAGGAGTGTCATCGCACCAGTGGGCACACATCAGAAAATGTGGAGAGCCCTGCAGTTAGGGCTGGACGCCAGAGGGCCCTCATCACTGAGGAGAGGAGGCTCCCAGCAAGCTCCAACTGCTACCAGAGGGCCGACGTCGCCAATGCGGGGTGTGCCAGCCAGGCAGGAGTGACCTCAGAGCAGAGGGCCAACAACACAAAAGTGTGAGGAACCCAAAGAGGATCAGACTCTCACCACAGGGCCCACATCACCAAGGGAATGGAAACCAGGCAGGAGTGTCCTCACACCAGTGGGGCCACATCACCGAAATGTGACGGACCCAGCACACGTGGCCTCAAACTACAGGACACACATCACCAAGGGGCTGGGAGTGAGGCAGGCAGGAGGAGTCTCAAAACAGAGGGCCCATAGAAGGAAAAAGTTGAGGAATCCCGCAGTTGGAAGCTCCCCGCAGGTGGCCAGGAGCAGCGAGGCTATGGGATCCATGCCGGAGTGAACTCACACCAGAGGGCCCTCATCATGAAACTGAGCAACGTAACATTGGGACCTCAGAGCAGAAAGCCCACATTCCCATGGGGTTGGGAACCTGGCAGGAGTGTACTCGCACCACAGGGCACACATCAGAAAATTTTGGGAGCCCAGCAGTTAGGGTCTGACACCAGAGGGCCCTCATTACCGAGGGGAGGAGACTCCCAGCAGGCACCAACTCCCAACTGAGGGCCCATGTCGCCAAGGTGACGTGTGTCAGCCAGGCAGGAGTGACCTCACAGCAGAGGGCCTACCTCACAAAGGGTGAGGAACGCAGCCAGGATAAGACTCTCACCAGAGGGCCCACATCACCAAAGGGATCGGAACAAGGCAGGAGTGTCCTCACACCAGTGTGCCCACATTATAGAAAGGTGAGGAACCCAGCACATGTGGCCTAAACCAGAGGACCCACATTTCCAAGGTGCTCCGAGTGAGGCAGGCAGGAGTAGCCTAACAACACAGGGCCCACAGAATAAAAAATGTGAGGAATCCAGCAGTTGGAACCTCCCAGCAGGTGGCCCAGAGCACGGAGTCTATGGGATCCAGGCCACAGTGATCTCACAGCAGAGGGCCCACATCATGAAACTGTGAGCAACCCAGCCAGTGGGACCTCAGAGCAGAAGGCCCACATCCCCATGGGGATGGGAACCTCGCAGGAGTGTCCTCGCACAACTTAGCACGTATCAGAAAATGTGGGAACCCAGGAGTTATGGCCTGACGCCAGAGGGCCCACATCACGGAGGAGAGGAGGCTACCAGCAGGCTCCAAATGCCACCAGAGGGCCGACGTCACCAAGGCAACGGGAACAAGCCAGGCAGGAGTTACCTCACAGCAGAGGGCCCACCTCACAGAAGTGTGAGGAACCCAAAGAGGATCGGACTCTAACCAGAGCGCGCACATCACCAAGGGGATGGAAACCAGGCAGGAGTGTCCTCACACCAGTGGGGCCACATCAGCGAAAGGTGAGGAACACAGCACATGTGGCCTCAAACAAGGGGACACACATCACGAAAGGGCTGGGAGTGAGGCGTGCAGGAGGAGACTCACAACAGAGGGCCCATAGAATAAAAAAGGTGAGGAACCCCCCAGTTGGAAGCTCCAAACAGGTGGCCCAGAGCACTGAGGCTATGGGATCTATGCCGGAGTGAACTCACAGCAGAGGGCCCACATTCTGACACTGTGAGCAGCCCAGCCGTTGGGACCTCAGAGCAGAAAGCCCACATGCCCATGGGGATGGGACCCTGGCTAGAGTGTACTCGCCTGACAGGGCGCACATCAGAAAATTTTGGGAGCCCATGAGTTAGGGCCTGACGCCATAGGGCCCCCATCACCGAGGGGAGGAGACTCCCAGCAGGCACCAACTCCCAACTGAGGGCCCACAACGACAAGGTGACGTGTGCCAGCCAGGCAGGAGTGACCTCACAGCAGAGGGCCCACCTCACAGAAGTGGGAGGAACCCAGCCAGGATCAGACTCTCACCAGAGGGCCCACATCACCAAGGGGATCAGAACAAGGCAGGAGTGTCCTCACACCAGTGGGGCCACATCATTGAAAGGTGAGGAACCCAGCACACGTGGCCTCAAACCAGAGGACACACATCACCCAGGGGCTGGGAGTGAGGCAGGCAGGAGGAGTCTCAAAACAGAGGGCCCATAGAAGGAAAAAGGTGAGGAATCCCACAGTTGGAACCTCCCCGCAGGTGGCCAGAAGCAGGGAGGCTATGCGATCCATGCGGGAGTGAACTCACACCAGAGGGCCCTCATCATGAAACTGAGCAACGTACCATTGGGACCTCAGAGCAGAAGGCCCACATTCCCATGGGGTTGGGAACCGGGCAGGAGTGTACTCGCACCACAGGGCGCACATCAGAGAATTTTGGGAGCCCAGGAGTTAGGGTCTGACGCCAGAGGGCCCTCATTACTGAGGGGAGGAGACTCCCGCAGGTACCAACTCCCAACTGAGGGCCCACATCGCCAAGGTGACATGTGCCAGCCAGGCAGGAGTGACCTCACAGCAGAGGGCCCACCTCACAGAAGGGTGAGGAACCCAGCCAGGATCAGACTCTCACCAGAGGGCCCACATCATCAAGGGGATAGGAAGCAGGCAGGAGTGTCCTCACACCAGTGGGGCCACACCATCGAAAGGCGAGGGACCCAGCACACGTGGCCTCAAACCAGAGGAAACACATCACCAAGGGGCTGGGAGAGAGGCAGGCAGGAGGAGTCTCAAAACAGAGGGCCCATAGAAGAAAAAAGGTGAGGAATCCCGCAGTTGGAACATTCCAGCAGGTGGCCAGGAGCAGAGAGGCTATGGGATCCAGGCCGGAGAGAACTCACAGCAGAGGGCCCTCATCATGAAACTCAGCAACCCATGGTTGGGACCTCAGAGCAGAAGGCCCACATTCCCATGGGGTTGGGAACCTGGCAGGAGTGTACTCGAACAACAGGGCGCATATCAGAAAATATTGGGAGCCCAGGGGTTAGGGTCTGACGCCAGAGGGCCCTCATTACCGAGGGGAGGAGACACCCAGCAGGCACCAAATCCCACCAGAGGGCCGACGTCGCCAAGGCGGGGTGTGCCAGCCAGGCAGGAGTGACCTCAGAGAAGAGGGCCCACCTCACAGAAGTGTGAGGAACCCAACCAGGATCAGACTCTCACCGGAGGGCCCACATCACCAAGGGGATGGGAACCAGGCAGGAGTGTCCTCACACCAGTAGGGCCACATCAGCCAAAGGTGAGGAACCCAGCACATGTGGCCTCCAACCAGAGGACACACATCACCAAGGGGCTAGGAGTGAGGCAGGTGTCTGGAGGGGTACATTTAACTCTAATTTCCCACCAGGAAGTGGAATGAACCAAAGTCTCAGAGTGCCGTGCCGGACCCTGATTACGGCCTGAAGCAAACCTGTGGCTCTGTGGCCAGTTTTCAAGGAAACGAGTTAAGAAAGGAAATCACGGTCACTGTAATTCACAAACCTGCAGAGTTATAAATGACAGCTATTGGCAAAAATATATTGAAGTAATTCTGCAAAGAGGACTTGAAAACGAGGCAGAATTGCAGGAATCATATTTCAGGGGGTAGATTGGAATTGCATTTAAAGCATGTGAAAAGCGGCAGATCTTTGACAGTGATGCACTTAGACAAAAGTGCGTAAACATTGTTTCCTGAATATATTCAGGAAAAAACACATATGCCCTTTTTGGCCAACCAAGCACTCTAGCAATGGAAATCCGCACTACAATGAAGTCTCATTTCCCATTCGTCAAAAGGGCCATCTGAAAAAAGTGTAAAAACCAGAAACACAGGACAGGCCATGGAGAACAGGGAGCCTTGTTATGCTGATGGGCGGGATGTAAATTGCCAACAGACACTCTGGAGATGTTTATGGTGTATCCTGAAACATCTGAAAAACAAAGCTACAGACCCTAGGGCACTTCCACTTTCGGCCCTATAGCTTAGGAAAATTAAAATCAACAAGACACAGCCAACACAAAATTTTGAGCTGCTGTGTTTACAAGAACCTTGAGTCCAGTACAAATTAAATATCCCAGAAAGAAAAAAAATGGATAAAGGAGTTGTGCTACTTACGTACAACGGAATATCACTCAGCAATGAAATCAATGTCATCAGGCCTGTAGCAGCAAATTGAGTGGATTTAAGTATGATGATTCTAAGAGAAATAGGTCACACAGAGAAAGATAATTATCATAAGATATCACTAATAGAGAGAGTGTAAACTTGGCTACACATAAACTGAATTCCAAAACCGAACAGAGTCTCACATTTAGATAAAAACTTATGCTTGCTTAAGGGGAAAGTTGAGTTGCGGTGCTGTATAAAACCAGAGATTGAAATTAGCACACATACCGTTCCATAAGCCAAATATGTAATAGACAAGACCTACTCTTTGCTCAACGAAATAGACTCATCCATGGTGTATCACCTCACACCTGTTAGAATGGGCATCATCAGAAAATCTACAAACAACAAATGCTGGAAAGGGTGTGGAGATAAGGAACCCTCTTCCACTATTGTTGGGAATGAAAATTGATACAGTCACTGTGGAGAACATTATGGAGTTTCTTATAAAACTAAGAATAGAATTACCATATGATACAGCCATCCCACTACTGGGCATATACCCAGACAAAACCATAAATCGAAAAGAGACATTCACCGCAATGTTCATTGCATCACTATTTACAATATCCAGGTAATGGAAGCAACCTAAATGCCCACAGACAGACGAATGCATAAAGATGTGGTACATATATAAAATGGAATATTACTAAGCCATAAAAAGGAATGAAATTGGGTCATTTGTAGAGACGTTGATGGATCTAGAGACTGTCATACAGAGTGAAGTAAGTTAGAAATAGAAAAACAAATCTTGTCTATTAATGCATATATGTGGAACCTAGAAAAATTGTACAGATGAACCGTTTTGCAAGGCAGAAATAGAGCAACAGATGTAGACAACAAACGTATGGACACCAAGGGGGGAAAGCTGTTGGGGGGTGGTGGTGGGAGGAGTTGAGAGATTGGGATTGGTATGTATACATTTATATGTATAAAATAGATAACCAAAAAGAACCTGCTGTATAAAAAATAAAATAAAATTCAAAATTAAAAAAAATAAAATTAAAAAAAGTAAAACAGAAAAAATATTCTGCCCTTCACATACATGTATTTATATGAATAAATTATTTCCATGCATATATCTGTAAATACAGAAAAGAGGAATAAATTCTACCTTGAACCAAAAACGAAAAAAAGAAAAAGAAAAACAGAACCCACCAGTTACACAGAGGAAATCCCTATCAGGGCAATTGCTCCAGTTGTAAACAATTCTGAAGTTGGTCAGTGGTGGGGAATCATCTCCCATTCAGCCAGCAGGCCCCACGCAACAAGCGTCCTCATTGCAAAGCTGGGGGACCGTGCCGAGGCATCTGTGAGTAAACGTGGGCCGAGCCCCAGGCCAGCTGCTGCTGAAATGTTCCCACCCTTCCCAGGTAAAACACCTGAATATGTACAAGGACTTGAAAGCCTAGAGGAAGGGCCATGGAGCCACACGAGCGACAGCATGCCGGCCGACTTGATGCCTGTAGGCCAGCCAGGATGGCCCTGGCCCTGGGTGCTCTTCTGGAAGCTTTCCATTTCCCTGCCTGAGATACCCCTCCTGTCCCGGACCCCACTGCTTTCTTCCTTCCTCACCTCTGCCCAGGGAGGAATTCCAGCGGCAGGTATGGGTGACACATCCTCTTCTTTAGCAGGTGGCATCTTGGCAACTGCTGCAGAAAGTCCAGCAGAGCCCCACTCACACTGAGCCACCCACAAAGCCGTGGCCTCTCACTCCCTCCCACCAACCCAGCCCCGAGACTGTTGACAGGGCAGAGAAAATGGCGTCAGGCACAGCTGCAGGGGCTCTTGCTGCCTGGAGTGGTGTTTATATCGATCTCAACCCAGGCACACCTGGGGAGATCTGGCCGGCACGGTCAGGCTGCCCAGGTCAGCCTATCATCACCCCTCAGGGTCTCACAGTTACAGAAAATGGAACTTGCTGAATCGGCCAGGTCCAAGGAACAGGTGTGGGCTCTTGAGAGTCAGGATAGACAAGGGGCTGTAGCTCTGGCTTGTTTTCTAATCATTTTATCTGGCCCATGAGTGGGAGACAACTTCAAGAAAACCCTCTCCTAATGAGAGGAACCCAGGAGTCAGGGAGAGGAGGGGTGGGTGGTGGGTTTAGACAGAGGCCTGGTGCCCCGGGTGCAGTGGAAGCCTCTGGAAGACCAGGTGGAGGGAGGCCGCACAGAGTGATCCCCAAGGTCACAGACCTTTTGGAGCTGCTGTTTGTTAGTTCAAGTACTGCTCTGAGTTGCTCTGTGTCAGATCTGAGCGACAGGTGAGCTGGGAGTGCTTTGCAATGTGCACTATGTGCACGGTTCCTGTTTGCCCAGACTTGCCACGGTACCTGCAAGGGTAGCTCTGTATCCTGGGAGGGGCCTGACCACGAGAACCCCATGGGCTGCAGGGTACCTGCCCAGGGAACACCATATCCTGGGAGGGGCCTGACCACGAGGGCCCTGTGTCCTGGGGTGGGGGTGGGGTACCTGCCTGGGTAAGCTCCATATCCTGGGATTGGCCTGACCTTGAGAGCCCCATGGGCTGCAGCAGTCAAGGTAACGGATGTCAGGAGAGTCAGTGAAGCCACCGAGGATATACCTCCAGTAGTTCCTAAATCCTATACCCTGCTGGTCATTCTACCAACAACCAGGACTTGGTATTCTGTAATAGTCTTCAATGATGCCTTCTTTTACACTTTTTTCACATGGCCCGTTTGACCGGGGGGCAGTGAGGCTTCATTGTAGTGCAGATTTCCTTTACACGCTTGCTTGGTTGGCCAAAAAGTGCATATGTGTTTTTTCCTGAATATAGTCAGGAAAAAACCCATATGCACTTTTTGGCCAAGTGCATCATTGTCGACATTCTGCCTCTTTTCCTATGCTTTAAGTGCAATTCCAGTCTACCCGCTGAAATCGTTTTCCTGAAATTCTGCACCGCTTTAAAGCCCTCTTCACAGACTTACTTGAATATATTTTTGGACGATAGCTATCATTCATAACTCTGCAGGTTTGTGGACTACAGTCCACTTGAGCTCTTTTCTTCAACACGCTTTCTTGTGAGCTGACCGCAAAACCGCAGGATTGCTTCAGGCCCTAATCTGTTTCTGGCAGGGCATGCTGAGCCTTTGGTTAATTCCTCTTCCTGGTGGGAAATGAGCGTTCCATTTGCCCGTTCAGACACCTACAGCTAGTCTCTCATTGGTTCTCCCTATTCCTATTCATCTTGCGCAGAAATTGCAAACTGTGCCAAACAGGAGGTTAAAGGCACAGACTCTCCAAGAGGGGAGAGTGTTGGTAAACCGTCTGGAATGGCGAACCCGAGTACCAGGGGACGAAAACTGCGATGCATTTGAAAACGTTTCCCAATGACATGGTGGACCGTACTCTGCGTTTCCCATGCATGTTTTAGCTGAAGGAAGACTCCCTTAAACCTGGAGAGTTGAGACCCATGGAATGGGTACCATGCAGTATGACTTCAAAGGGTCTGCATTTGCTCACCGAACCTCACCAATGCCATCAGCCCGAAGTGTCCAGCCTTATGTCTCACCCTAACCCTTACTCGAAGCCTTGCCCTAATCCGTCCCGTAATCCTAACCCATACGCAAACACTAACCCGTATCCTAACACGTACGCTCATCCTAAACAGTTGTCGTACACTAACCTGTACCCTAAACCGTCCCCATCCCCTAACCCTAACAAACCATAACCCTAACACTTACCCAAAGCCTTACCCTAAACCGTTCCCTAATCCTAACCCGTACGTTAACACTAACTCATACCCTAACATGTACGCTCACCCTAAACCATTGTCGTACCCTAACCTGTACCCTAAACTGTCCCCGTCCCCTAAACCTAACCCTAACCCTAACCCTTACCCGAAACCTTACTCTAAACTGTCCCATAATCCTAACCCGTACGCTAACACTAATCCATACCGTAACACGTATGCTCACCCTAAACCGTTGTCGTACCCTAACCTGTACCCTAAACCGTCCCCATCCCCAAACCCTAACCCTAAACCTAACCCTAACCCTAAACCTTACCTTAAGCCTTACGCTAACCCGTCCCCTAATCCGAACACGTACGCTAACCATAACCCGTACCCTAACACGTACGCTCACACTAAACCGTTGTCGTACCCTAACCTGTACCCTAAACCGTCCCCGTCCCCTAACCCTAACCCTAAACCTAAGCCTAACCCTTAACCGAAGCCTTACCCTAACCCGTCCCCTAATCCGAACCCGTATGCTAACACTAACCCGTACTCTAATACGTACACTCACCCTAAACCGTTTTCGTATGCTAACCTGTACCCTAAACCGTCCCCGTCCCCGTCCCCTAACCCTAACGCTAACCCTAACACTAACCCTTACCCGAAGCCTTACACTAACCCGTCCCCTAATCCTAACCCGTACGCTAACACTAAAACGTGCGCTACCACGTACGCTCACCATAAACTGTTGTCGTACACTAAAGTGTACCCTAAACCGTCCTCTTCCCCGTTCCCTAAACCTAAACCTAACCCTAACAATGACCCTTACCTGAAGCCTTACCCTAACCCATCCCATAATCCTAACCCGTACACTAACACTAACCCGTACCCAAACACGTACGCTCACCCTAAACCGTTGTCGTACCCTAACCTGTACCCTAAACCGTCCCCGTCCCCTAACCCTAACCCTAACCCTAACCCCAACCCGAAAACTTATCCGAAGCCTTACCCTAACCCATCCCTTATTCCTAACCCGTACGCTAACACTAACCCGTACCCTAACACTAACCCGTACCCTAACACGTACGCTCAACCTAAACCGTTGTGTACCATAACCTGTACCCTAAACCATCCCCGTACACTACCCCTAACCCTAACCTAAACCTAGCCCTTACTCGAAGCCTTACCCTAATCCGTCCCCTAATCCTAACCCATACGCTAACACTAAATGATACCCTAACACGTACGCTCACCCTAAACCGTTGTTGTACCCTAAACTGTACCCTAAACCGTTCCCGTCCCCGTCCCCCAACCGTAAACCTAACCCTAAACCTAATCCTTACCCGAAGCCTTACCCTAACCCGTCCCCTAATCCTAACCGTACGCTAACACTAACCCGTACCCTAACACGTACGCTCACCCTAAACAGTTGTCGTACCCTAACCTGTACCCTAAACCGTCCCCGTCACCTAACCCGAACCCTAACCCTAGCCCTAACTCTAACCCTTACCCGAAGCCTTACACTAACCCGTCCCCTAATCCTAACCCATACGCTAACACTAAACTGTACCCAAACACGTACGCTCAACCTAAACCGTTGTCGTACCCTAACCTGTACCATAAAGCGTCTCCGTCCCCTAACCCTAACCATAACCCTAACCCTAACACTTACTCGAAGCCTTATCCTAACCTGTCCACTAATCCGAACCCGTACGCTAACACTAACCGGTACCCTAACACGTACGCTCACCCTAAACCGTTGTGTAACCTAACCTGTACCCTAAACCGTCCCCGTCCCCTAACCCTAACCCTAACCTTAATCCTAACCCTTACCCGAAGCCTTACCACAACCCGTCCCCTAATCCTAACCCGTACGCTAATACTAACACGTACCCTAACACGTACGCTCACTCTAAACCGTTGTCGTACCCTAACCTGTACCCTAAAGCATCTCCGTCCCCGTCCCCTAACCCTAATCCTAACCCTAAACCTTACCCAAAGCAGTACCCTAACCCGTCCCCTAATCCTAACCCGTACGGTAACACTAACCCGTAGCCTAACACGTACGCTCAACCTAAACCGTTGTGTACCCTAACCTGTACATTAAACCATCCCCGTACACTAACCCTAACGCTAACCCTAAACCTAACGCTTACCGGAAGCCTTACCCTAACCCGTCCCCTAATCCTAAACCGTACGCTAACACTAAACCGTACCCTAACACGTACGCACACCCTAAACCGTTGTTGTACCCTAACGTGTACCCTAAACCGTTCCCGTCCCGTCCCCTAACCCTAAACCTAACCCTAAACCTAACCCTTACCCGAAGCCTTACCCTAACCCGTCACCTAATCCTAACCCGTAGGCTAACACTAACCCGTACCCTAACACGTACGCTCACCCTAAACCGTTGTCGAACCATAATCTGTACCCTAAACCGTCCCCCTCACCTAACCCTAACCCTAACCCTAACCCTAATTCTAACCCTTACCCGAAGCCTTACACTAAACCGTCACCTAATCCTAACCTGTACGCAAACACTAAACCGTACCCTAACACGTACGCTCACCCGAAACATTTGTCGTACACTAACCTGTACCCTAAACCGTCTCCGTCCCCCTCACCCTAACCCTAACCCTAACCCTAACACTTACCCGAAGCCTTACCCTAAACCGTCCCCTAATCCGAACCCGTATGCTAACACTAACCCGTGCCCTAACACGTACACTCAACCTGAACAGTTGTCGTACCCTAAACTGTACCCTAAACCGTCCCCATTCCGTAACCCTAACCCTAACCCTAAACCTAACCATAAAACTTACCCAAAGCCTTACACTAACCCGTTCCCTAATCCAAATCCATACGCTAACACTAACCCGTACCCTAATACATGCGCTCACACTAAACCGTTGTCGTACCCTAAACTGTACCCTAAAAAGTCACTGTCCCCTAATTCTAACCCTAACGCTAACCCTAACACTTACCCGAAGCCTTACACTAACCCGTCCCCTAATACTAACCCGTACGCTAACACTAACCCATACCCTAACATGTACGCTCACCCTAATCCATTGTCGTACCCTAACCTGTACCCTAAACCGTCCCCGTCCCCTAACCCTAACACTAAACCTAATCATTACCCGAAGCCTTACCCTAACCTGTCCCCTAATCCTAACCCGTACGCTAACGCTAACCAGTACCCTAACACGTACACTCACTCTAAACCGTTGTCGTACCCTAACCTGTACCCTAAAACGTCCCCATCCCCTAACCCTAACCCTAACCCTTACCCGAAGCCTTCCCCTAACCTGTCCCCTAATCCTAACCCGTACGCTAACACTAACCCATACCCTAACACGTATGCTCACCCTAAACCGTTGTCGTACCCTAACCTCTACCCTAAACCGTCCCCGTCCCCTAACCCTAACCCTAAACCTAACCCTAAACCTAACCCTTACCCGAAGCCTTACCCTAACCCGTCCCCTAATCCTAACCTGTACGCTAACACTAACCCGTACACTAACAAGTACACTCACCCTAAAACGTTGTCATACCCTAATCTGTACCCTAAACCGTCCCCTAACCCTAACCCTAAACCTAACCCTTACCCGAAGCCTTACCCTAACCCGTCCTCTAATTCTAAACCGTACGCTAACAGTAAACCGTGCCCTAACACGTACGCTCACCCTAAACCGTTGTCGTACCCTAACCTCTACCCTAAACCGTCCCCGTCCCCTAAACCTAACCCTAACCCTAACCCTAACCCTTAACCGGAGCCTTACACTAACCCGTCCCGTAATACTCAGCCGGACGCTAACTCTAACCCATACCCTAACACGTACGCTCACCCTAAACCGTTGTCGTACCCTAACCTGTATCCTAAACCATCCCCGTCCCCTAACCCTATCCCTAACACTAACCCTAACCCTTACCCGAATCCTTACCCTAACACGTCCCCTAATCTAAACTGTACGCTAACACTAACCCGTACCCTAACACGTACGCTCACCCTAACCATTGTCGTACCCTAACCTGTACCCTAAATCGTGCCCATCCCCTAACCCTTACCCGAAGCCTAACCCTAACTGTAAACCTTACCCGAAGCCTTACACTAACCCGTCACCTAAAACTAACCGTATGCTAACACTAATCCGTGCCCTAACACGTACGCTCACCCTAAAGCGTTGTCGTGCACTAACCTGTACCCTAAACCGTCCCCGTCCCCTAACACTAGCCCTAAACCTAACCCTAACACTAACCCTAAACCTTACCCGAAGCCTTACCCTAACCCGTCCCCTAATCCTAACCCGTACCCTAACACTAACCCGTACCCTAACACGTACGCTCACCCAAAACCGTTGTCGTACCCTAACCTGTACCCTAAACCGTCCCTGTCCCCTGACCCTAACCCTAACCCTAACCCTTACCTGAAGCCTTACACTAACCCGTCCCCTGAACGTAACCTGTACGCTAACACTAACCAGTACCCTAACACGTATGCTCACCCTAAACCTTTGTCGTACATTAACCTGTACCCTAAATCGTCCTTGTCCCCTAACCCTAACCCTAACCCTAACCCTAACCCTTACCCTAAGCCTTACCCTAACTCGTCCCCTAAACCTAACCCGTACGCTAACACTAACCCCTACCCTAACACGTACGCTCACCCTAAACCGGTTTCGAGCCTAACCTGTACCCCAAACCGTCCCTGTCCCCTAAACCTAACCCTAACCCTAACCCTAATCCTAACCCTTACCGGAAGCCTTACCCTAAACCGTTCCCTAATACTAACCCGTATGCTAACACTAACCCGTACCATAACACCTATGCTCACCATAAACCGTTGTCGTAACCTAACCTGTACCCTAAACCGTCCCTGTCCCCGTCCCCTAACACTAACCCTAACCTTAACCCTAACACTTACCCGAAGCTTTACCCTAACCCGTCACCTAATCCTAACCCGTACGCTAACACTAAACTGTACCCTAACCCGTACGCTCACCCTAAAACGTTGTTTTACCCTAACCTGTACCCTAAACCATCCCCGTCACCTAAGCCTAACCCGAATCCTAACCCTAACCCTAACCCTTACCCAAAGCCTTACCCTAACCCGTCCCCTAATCCTAACGTGTACGCTAACACTAACCTGTACCCTAACACGTACGCTCACCCTAAACCGTTGTCATACGCTAACCTGTACCCTAAAACTTCCCCGTCCCCTAACCCTAACCTTAACCATAACCCGAACCCTAACGCTTACCAGAAGCCTTACCCTAACCCGTCCCTAATCCTAACCCGTACGCTAACACTAACCCGTACCCTAACACATACGCTCAACCTAAACCTTTGTCGTACCCTAACCTGTACCCTAAACAATCCCTGTCCCCTAACCATAACCCTAACCCTACCTCTAAACCTAAACCTTACCCGAAGCCTTACCCTAACCCGTCCCCTAATCCTAACCCGTTAGCTAACACTAACTTGTACACTGACATGTACGCTCACCCTAAACCGCTGTCGTACCCTAACCTGTACCCTAAACCATCCCGGTCGCCTAACCCTAAACCTAACCCTAACCCTAACCCTAACCCTTACCCGAAGCCTTACCCTAACACGTCCCATAATCGTATCCCGTACGCTAACACTAACCCGTGCCCTAACACATACTCTCACACTAAACCGTTGTTGTAACCTAACCTGTACCCTAAACTGTCCCCTTCCCCTAATCCCTAACCCTAACCCTAATCCTAACCCTTACCCGAAGCCTTACCCTAACCTGCCCCCTAATCCTAACCCGTACGCTAACTCTAACCCGTACCGTAACACGTACGCTCACGCTAAATCGTTGTCATACACTAACCTGTACCCTAAACCGTCCGCGTCCCCGTCCTCTAAACCTAACCCTAACCCTAACCCTAACCCTTACCCGAAGCCTTACCCTAAACCGTCCCCTAATCCTAACCCATACGCTAACACTAACCCGTACCCTAACACTTACGCTCACCCTAAACCGTTGTTGTGCACTAACCTGTACCGTACACCGTCCTTTTCCCCGAACCCTAACCCTAACCCTAACCCTAACACTAACGCTTACCCGAAGCCTTACCCTAACCCGTCCCCTAATCCGAACCCGTAAGCTAACAATAATCCGTACACTAACACGTACGCTCACCCTAAATCTTTGTCGTACCCTAATCTGTACCCTAAACCGTCCACATCCCCTAA
The DNA here is from genome assembly GCF_059928025.1 of Delphinapterus leucas. Lineage (NCBI taxonomy): Eukaryota > Metazoa > Chordata > Mammalia > Artiodactyla > Monodontidae > Delphinapterus > Delphinapterus leucas. The sequence continues at coordinate 12,837,335 of NW_028322232.1, read as the reverse complement.
CCCTAACCCTAAACCTAACCCTAACTCTAAACCTTACCTGAAGCCTTACCCTAAACCGTCCCCTAAACCGAACCCGTACCCTAACAATAACCCGTACACTAACACGTACGCTCACCCTAAACGGTTGTCGTACCCTAACCTGTACCCTAAACCGTCCCCGTCCCCGTCCCCTAACCCTAACCATAAGCCTAACCCTTACCCGAAGCCTTACCCTAACCCATCCCCTAATCCGAACCGTACGCTAACACTAACCCGTACCCTAACCGTACACTCACCCTAAACAGTTGTCGTACGCTAACCTGTATTCTAAACTGTCCCCGTCCCCGTCCCCTTACCCTAAACCTAACTCTAACACTAACCCTTACCCGAAGCCTTACCCTAAACCGTTCCATAATCCTAACCCGTACGCTAACACTAAACCATGCGCTACCACGTAGGCTCAGCCTAAACTGTTGTCATACACTAACCTGTACCCTAAACCGTCCCCGTCCCCGTCCCCGTCCCCTAACCCTAACCCTAACCCTTACCCAAAGCCTTACCCTAACCCGTCCCCTAATCATAAACCGTAGGCTAACACTAACCCATACCCTAACACGCACACTCACCCTAAACCGTTTGCGTACACTAACCTGTACCCTAAACCGTCCCCGTCCCCTAAACCTAACCCTAACCCTAACCCAAACCCTTACCCAAAGCCTTACCCTAAACGGTCCCCTAATCCTAACCCGTACGCTAACACTAACAAGTACCCAAACACGTACGCTCACCATAAACCGTTGTCGTACCCTAACCTGTACCCTAAACTCTCCCCGTCCCCGTCCCCTAAACTTAACCCTAACCCTAACCCTTACCCAAAGCCTTACACTAATCCCTCCCCTAATCCTAACCCGTACGCTAACACTAAACCATACCCTAACACGTACACTCACCCTAAATCGTTGTTGTACCCTAACCTGTACCCTAAACCGTCCCCGTCCCCGTCCCCTAACCCTAAACCTAACCGTAAACTTAACCCTTACCCGAAGCCTTACCCTAACACGTCCCCTAATCATAACCCGTACGCTAACACTAACCCGTACCCTAACACGTATGCTCACCCAAAACCGTTGTCGTAACCTAACCTGTACCCTAAACCATCCCCGTCCCCTAACCCTAAGCCTAAACCTAACCCTAACCCTAACCCTTACCCGAAGCCTTACCCTAACCCGTCATCTAATCCTAACCCGTACGCTAACACTAACCCGTACCCTAACACGTACGCTCACCCTAAACCGTTATCTTACCCTATCCTGTACACTAAACTGTCCCCGTCCCCTAACCCTAACCCTAACCCTCACCCTAACCCTTACCCAAAGCCTTACGCTAACCCGTCCCCTAATCCTAACCTGTACGCTAACACTAACCCGTACCCTAATACGTGCGCTCACCCTAAACCGTTGTCATACCCTAAACTGTACCCTAAACAGTCCCCGTGCCCTAACCCTAACCCTAACCCTAACCCAAACACTTACCCGAAGCCTTACCCTAACCCGTCCCCTAATGCTAATCCGTACGCTAACACTAACCCCTACCCTAACACATATGCTCACCCTAAACCGTTGTCGTACACTTACATGTACACTAAACCGTCCCCGTCCCCTAACCCTAACCCTAACCATGACCCTAACCATTACCCGAAGCCTTACCCTAAACCGTCCCCTAATACTAACCCGTATGCTAACACTAACCCATACCCTAACACGTAAGATCACCATAATCAATTGTCGTACAATAACCTGTACCCTAAACTGTCCCCGTCCCCTAACCCTATCACTAACCCTAATCCTAACCCTTACCCGAAGCCTTAACCTAACCCCTCTCCTACTCTAACATGTACGCTAACACTAACCCATACCCTAACACGTACGCTCACCCTGAACCGTTGTCGTACCCTAACCTGTACCCTAAACCGTCCCCGTGCCCTAACCCTAACCCTAACGCTAACCCTAACTCTAACACTTACCTGAAGCCTTACCCTAACCCGTCCCGTAATCCTAACCCGTACGCTAACACTAACCCGTACCCTAACACATACGCTCACCCTAAAACCTTGTCGTACCCTAACCTGTACCCTAAATCGTCCCTGTCCCCTAACCCTAACCCTAACCCTAACCTTAAACCTTACCCGAAGCCTTACCCAAACCGGTCCCCTAAACCTAACCCGCACGCTAACACTAACCCGTGCCCTAACACGTACGCTCACCCGAAACATTTGTCGTACACTAAGCTGTACCCTAAACCGTCCCCATTACCTAACACTAACCCGAACCCTAACCATAACCCTAAACCTTACCCGAAGCCTTACCCTAACCCGTCCCCTAATCCTAACCGTACGCTAACACTAATCCGTGCCCTAACACGTACGCTCACCCTAAAGCGTTGTCGTACCCTAACCTGTACCCTAAACCGTTCCTGTCCCTGTACCCTAACCCTAACCCTAACCCAAACCCTAACCCTTACCCGAAGCCTTACACTAACCCATCCCATAATCCTAAACGCTACGCTAACACTAACCCGTGCCCTAACACGTACACTCACCCTAAACCGTTGTCGTACATTAACCTGTACCCTAAATCGTCCCTGTCCCCTAACCCTAACCCTAACCCTAATCCTTACCCGAAGCCTTACCCTAACTCGTCCCCTAATTCTAACCCGTATGCTAACACTAACCTGTATCCTAACACATACGCTCACCCTAAAACTTTGTCGTACACTAAGCTGTACCCTAAATCGTCCCCGTCCCCTAACCCTAAACCTAACCCTTACACAAAGCCTTACCCTAACCCGTCCCCTAATCCTAACCCGTACGCTAACACTAACCCGTAACCTAACCCGTATGCTCAACCTAAACCGTTCTCGTACACTAACCTGTACCCTAAACCGTCCCGTCCCCGTCCCCTAACCCTAGCCCTTACCCGAAACCTTACCCTAACATGTCCCCTATTCCTAACCCGTACGCTAACACTATCCCGTACCCTTACACGTACGCTCACCTTAAAACGTTGTCGTACACTAACCTGTAACCTAAACCGTCTCCGTCCCCTAACCCTAACCCTAACCCTAACCCTAACCCATACCCGGAGCCTTACCCTAACCTGTCCCCTAATCCTAACCCGTACGCTAACACTAGCCTTTGCCCTAACACGTACGCTCACCCTAAACCGTTGTCGTACCCTAACCTGTACCCTAAACCGTCCCTCTACCCTAACCCTAACCCTTATCCTAACCCTAAAGCTTACCCGAAGCCTTACCCTAACCCTTCCCATAATCCTAACTCGTACGCTAACACTAACCCATACCCTAACATGTACGCTCTCCCTAAACTGTTGTCGTACACTAAACTGTACCCTAAACCGTCCCTGTCCCTGACCATTAACCCTAACCCTAACCCTAACCCTAACCCTTACCCGACGCCTTACCCTAACCCGTCCCATAATCCTAACCCGTACGCTAACACTAACCCGTACCCTAACATGTACACTCACCCTAAACTGTTCTCGTACACTAACCTGTACCCTAAACCGTCCCTGTCCCCGACCCTTAACCCTAACCCTAACCCTAACCCTAACCCTTACCTGAAGCCTTACCCTAACCCGTCCCCAAATCCTAACCCGTACGCTAACACTAACCCGTACCCTAACACGCACGCTCACCCTAAACCGTTGTCGTACCCTAACATGTACCCTAAACCGTCCCCATCCCCTAACCCTAAACCTAAACCTAACCCTTACCCGAAGCCTTACCATAACCCGTCCTCTAATCCTAACCCATACGCTAACAGTAAACAGTGCCCTAACATGTACGCTGAACCTAAACCATTGTCCTACCCTAACCTGTACCCTAAACCGTCCCCCTCCCCTAACCCTAACCCTAACCCTAACCCTAACCCTTACACCAAGCCTTACCCTAACCCGTGCCCTAATCCTAACCCGTACGCTAACACTAACCCATACCCTAACATGTACGCTCACCCTAAACCGCTGTCGTACACTAACCTGTACCCTAAACCGTCCCCGTCCCCATCCCCGTCCCCTAACCCTAACCCTAAACCTAACCCTTACCCGAAGCCTTACCCTAACCCGTCCCCTAATCCTAACCCGTAAGCTAACACTAACCCGTGCCCTAAAACGTACGCACACCCTAAAGTGTGGTTGTACCCTAACCAGTACACTAAACCGTCCCCGTCCCCGTTCCCTAACCCTAACCCTAACCCAAACCCTAAGCCTTACCCGAAGCCTTACCCTAACCCGTCTCATAATCCTAAACGATACGCTAAAACTAACCCATGCCCTAACACATACGCTCACCCTAAACCATTGTCGTACCCTAACCTGTACCCTAAGCCGTCCCCGTCCCCTAACCCTAACCCTAATCCTTACCCGAAGCCTTACACTAACCCGTCCCCTAATCCTAACCCATACGCTAACTCTAACCCGTATCCTAACACGTACGCTCACCCTAAACCATTCTCATACACTAACCTGTACCCTAAACCATCCCCGTCAACTAACCTTAACCCTAACCCTTATCCGAAGCCTTACCATAACCCGTCCTCTAATCCTAACCCCTACGCTAACAGTAAACTGTGCCCTAAAATGTACGCTCAACCTAAACCATTGTCCTACCCTAACTTGTACCCTAAACCGTCCCCGTCCCCTAACCCTAACCCTAAACCTAGCCCTAAACCTAAACCTTACCCCGAGCCTTACCCTAACCCGACCCTTAATCCTAACCCGTACGCTAACACTAACCCATACCCTAACACGCACGCTCACCCTAAATCTTTGTCGTACCCTAACATGTACCCTAAACCGTCCCCGTCCCCTAACCCTAACCCTAACCCTAACACTTACCCGAAGCATTACACTAACCCGTCCCCTAATCCTAATCCGTACGCTAACACTAACCCTTGTCCTAACACGTACCCTCACCCTAAACGGTTGTTGTACCCTAACCTGTACCCTAAACCGTCACCGTCCCCTAGCCGTAACCCTAACCCTAACCCTTACGCGAAGCCTTACCCTAACCCGTCCCCAATCCTAACCTGTACACTAACACTAACAAGTACCATAACACATACGCTCACCCTAAATTGTTGTCGTACACTAACCTGTAACCTAAACCGTCCCCGTCCCCTAACCCTAACCCTAACCCTAACCCTAACCCTAACCCTTACCCGAAGCCTTACCCTAATCTGTCCCCTAATCCTAACCCGTATGCTAACACTAACCCTTGCCCTAACACGTACACTCACCCTAAACCATTGTCGTACCCTAACCTGTACCCTGAACCGTCCCTGTACCCTAACCCTAACCCTAACTCTAACCCTAACCCTAACCCTAACACTTACCCGAAGCCTTACCCTAACCCGTCCCATAATCCTAACCCGTACGCTAACACTAACCCGTTCCCTAACACGTACGCTCACCCTAAACCGTTGACGTACCCTAACCTGTACCCTAAACCGTCCCTGTCCCCTAACCCTAACCCTAACCCTAACCCTTACCAGAAGCCTTACCCTAACCCGTCCCGTAATCCTAACCCGTACGCTAACACTAACCCGTACCCTAACACGTACGCTCACCCTAAAACCTTGTCGTACCCTAACCTGTACCCTAAATCGTCCCTGTCCCCTAAAGCTAACCCTAACCCTATCCTTAAACCTTACCCGAAGCCTTACCCTAACCGGTCCCCTAAACCTAACCCGTATGCTAACACTAACCTGTATCCTAACACATACGCTCACCCTAAAACTTTGTCGTACACTAAGCTGTACCCTAAATTGTCCCCGTCCCCTAACCCTAAACCTAACCCTTACACAAAGCCTTACCCTAACCCGTCCCCTAATCCTAACCCGTACGCTAACACTAACCCGTAACCCAACCCGTATGCTCAACCTAAACCGTTCTCGTACACTAACCTGTACCCTAAACCGTCCCGTCCCCGTCCCCTAACCCTAGCCCTTACCCGAAACCTTACCCTAACATGTCCCCTATTCCTAACCCGTACGCTAACACTATCCCGTACCCTTACACGTACGCTCACCTTAAAACGTTGTCGTACACTAACCTGTAACCTAAACCGTCTCCGTCCCCTAACCCTAACCCTAACCCTTACCCGGAGCCTTACCCTAACCTGTCCCCTAATCCTAACCCGTACGCTAACACTAACCCTTGCCCTAACACGTACACTCACCCTAAACCGTTGTCGTACCCTAAACCGTCCCTCTACCCTAACCCTAACCCTAACCCTTATCCTAACCCTAAAGCTTACCCGAAGCCTTAACCTAACCCGTCCCCTAATCCTAACCCGTATGCTAACACTAACCCGTCCCCTAACACGTAATCTCACCCTAAACCGTTGTCGTACCCTAACCTATACCCTAAACCGTCCCCGTCCCCGTCCCCTATCCCTAACCCTAAGCCTAACCCTGAAGCTTACCCGAAGCCTTACCCTAACCCGTCCCCTAATTCTAACCCGTACGGTAACACTAACCCGTACCCTAACACGTACGCTCACCCTAAACGGTTGTCGTACCCTAACCTGTACCCTAAACCGTGTCCATCCCCTAAACCTAACCCTAACCCTAACCCTAACCTTAACCCTTACCCGAAGCCTTACCCTAACCCGTCCCCTAATCCTAACCCGTACACTAACACTAACACGTACCCTAACACTTACGGTCACCCTGAACCATTGTCGTACCCTAAACTGTACCCTAAACCGTCCCCGTCCCCTAACCCTAACCCTAACCCTAACCCTAACCCTAACCCTTACCCGAAGCCTTATCCTAACCCGTCCCCTAATCCTAAACTGTACGCTGACACTAACACGTACCCTAACACGTACGATCACCCTAAACCGTTGTCGTAACCTAACCTGTACCCTAAACCGTCCCCGTCCCCGTCACCTAACCATAACGCTAAGCCTAACCCTGAAGCTTACCCGAAGCCTTACCCTAACCCGTCCCCAATCCTAACCCGTACTGTAACACTAACCCGTACCCTAACACGTACACTCACCCTAAACCGTTGTCGTACACTAAACTGTACCCTAAACCGTGTCCGTCCCCTAAACCTAACACTAAACCTAAACCTAACCCTAACCCTTACCCGAAGCCTTACCCTAACCCGTCCCCTAAACATAACCTGTACGCGAACACTAACACGTACCCTAACACGTACGGTCACCCTGAACCGTTGTCGTACACTAAACTGTACCCTAAACCGTCCCCGTCCCTTAACCCTAACCCTAACCCTAACCCTAACCAAAACCCTAATCCTTACCCGAAGCCTTACCATAACCCGTCCCCTAATCCTAACCCATACATTAACACTAAACCGTAACCTAACACCTACGCTCACCCTAAACCGTTGTCGTACACTAACCTGTACCCTAAACCGTCCCTGTCCCCTACACCTAACCATAACCCTAACCCTAACACTAACCCTTACCCGAAGCCTTACCCTAACCCGTCCCCTAATCCTAAGCCGTACGCTAACACTAACCCGTACACTAACACGTATGATCACCCTAAACCGTTGTCGTACCCTTACTTGTAACCTAAACCGTCCCCGTCCCCTAACCCTAACCCTAACCCTAACCCTAACACTTACCCAAAGCCTTACCCTAACACATCAACTAAACCTAAATCGTACGCTAACACTAACCCATGCCCTAACACGTACGCTCACCCTAAACCGTTGTCGTACACTAACCTGTACCCTAAACTGTCCCTGTCCCCTAACCCTAACCCTAAGCCTAACCCTAACCATTACGCAAAGCCTTACCCTAACCCGTCCCCCAATCCTAACCCGTACGCTAACACTAACACGTACCCTAACACTTACGGTCACCCTGAACCATTGTCGTACCCTAAATTGTACCCTAAACCGTCCCCGTCCCTTAACCCTAACCCTAACCCTAACCCGAACCCTAACCCTAATCCTTACCCGAAGCCTTACCATAACCCGTCCCCTAATCCTAAACTGTACGCTAACACTAAACCGTAACCTATCACGTACGCTCACACTAAACTGTTGTCGTACCCTAACCTGTACCCTAAACCGTCCCTGGCCCCTAACCCTAACTCTAACACTAACCCTTACCCGAAGCCTAACACTAACCCGTCCACTAATCCTAAGCCGTGCGCTAACAATAACCCATAACCCAACATGTACGCTCAAACTAAACCGTTGTCGTACCCTAAACTGTCCCCATCCCCTAACCCTAACCCTAACCCTAACCCTAACCCTTACCCGAAGCCTTACCCTAACCCGTCCCCTAATCCTAACCCGTATGCTAACACTAACCCGTACCCTAACACGTACGCTCACCCTAAAACGTTGTTGTACCCAAACTTTTGCCCTAAACCGTCCCCGTCCCCGTCCCCTAACCCTAACGCTAACCCTTACCCAAAGCCTTACCCTAACACGTCCCCTAATCCTAACCCGTACGCTAACACTAAACCGTACCTTAACACGTACGCTCACTCTAAACAGTTGTCGTACCCTAACCTGTACCCTAAACCATCCCCGTCCCCTAACCCTAACCCTAACCCTTACCCAAAGCCTTACCGTAATCTGTCCCCTAATCCTAACCAATATGCTAACACTAAGCCGTACCCTAACACGTATGCTCACCCTAAACCATTGTCGTACCCTAACCTGTACCCTAAACCATCCCCGTGCCCTAACCCTAACCCTATCCCTAACCCTAACCCTAACCCTAACCCTTACTCGAAGCCTTCCCATAACCCGTCCCCTAATGCTAACCCGTACGTTAACACTAAACCTTACCCTAACACGTACGCACACTCTAAACTGTTGTCATATCCTATCCTGTACCCTAAACCTTCCCCGTGCCCGTCCCCTAACCCTAACCCTAACCCTTACCCGAAGCGTTACCCTAACCTGTCCCCTAATCCTAACCCGAACGCTAACACTAACCCATGCCCTAACACATACGCTCACCCTAAAGCGTTGTCGTTCCCTAACCTGTACCCTAAACCGTCCCCGTCCCCTAACCCTAACACTAACCCTAATACTAACCCTTACCCGAAGCCTTCCGTTAACCCGCCCCCTAATCCTAACCCGTACGCTAACCCTAACCCGTACCCTAACACGTACGCTCACACTAAACCGTTGTCGTACCCTAAACTGTACCCTGAACCGTCCCCATCCCCAAACCCTAACCCTAACCCTTACCCGAAGCCTTACACTAACCTGTCCCCTAATCCTAACCCGTACGCTAACACTAACCCGTACCCTAACACATAGGCTCACTCTAAACCGTTCTCGTACACTAACCTGTACCCTAAACCGTCCCCATCCCCTAACCCTAACCCTAACCCTTACCCGGAGCCTTACCCTAACCTGTCCTCTAATCCTAAACCGTACGCTAACACTAACCCGTACCCTAACATGTTCGCTCACCCTAAACCGTTATCTTAACCTAAGCTGTACCCTAAACAGTCGCCGTCGCCTAAACATAACCGTAACCCTAACCCTAACACTAACACTTACCCGAAGGCTTACCCTAACCCGTCCCCTAATCCTAAACCGTACGCTAACACTAACCCGTACCCTAACACGTACGCTCACCCTAAACCGTTGTCGTAGCCTAACCTGTACCCTAAACCCTCCCCATGCCCTAACACTTACCCTAAACCTAACCCTAACCCTAACCCTTACCCGAAGCCTTACCCTAACCCATCACCTAATCGGAACCCGTACGCTAACACTAACCAATACCCTATCACGTACGCTCACCCTAAACCGTTGTTGTACCCTAACCTGTACCCTAAACCCTCCCCATCCCCTAACCCTAACCCTAACCCTAAACCTAACCCTTACCCGAAGCTTATCCTAACCCGTCCCCTAATCCTAACCCGTTCGCTAACACTAACACATACCCTACCACGTACGCTCACCCTAAAGCATTGTTGTACCCTAACGTGTACCCTAAACCGTCCCCATACCTTAACCCTAACCGTAACCCTAACCCTAACCCTAACCCTAACGCTTACCCGAAGCCTTACCCTAACCCGTCCCCTAATACTAACCAGTACGCTAACACTAACCCGTACCCTAACACGTACGCTCACCCTAAACCGTTGACGTACCCTAACCTGTACCCTAAACCTTCCCCGTCCCCTAACCCTAACCCTAACCCTAACCCTTACCAGAAGCCTTACCTTAACCCGTCCCCAATCCTAACCCGTACGCTAACACTAACAAGTACCCTAACACATACGCTCACCCTAAACTGTTGTCGTACACTAACCTGTAACCTAAACCGTCCCCGTCCCCTAACCCTAACTCTAAGCCTAACCCTAACCCTAACCCTTACCCGAAGCCTTACCCTAATCTGTCCCCTAATCCTAACCCGTATGCTAACACTAACCCTTGCCCTAACACGTACACTCACCCTAAACCATTGTCGTACCCTAACCTGTACCCTGAACCGTCCCTGTACCCTAACCTTAACCCTAACTCTAACCCTAACCCTAACCCTAACACTTACCCGAAGCCTTACCCTAACCCGTCCCATAATCCTAACCCGTACGCTAACACTAACCCGTACCCTAACACGTACGCTCACCCTAAACCGTTGACGTACCCTAACCTGTACCCTAAACCGTCCCCGTCCCCTAACCCTAACCCTAACCCTAACCCTTACCAGAAGCCTTACCCTAACCCGTCCCGTAATCCTAACCCGTACGCTAACAGTAACCCGTACCCTAACACGTACGCTCACCCTAAAACCTTGTCGTACCCTAACCTGTACCCTAAAACGTCCCTGTCCCCTAACCCTAACCCTAACCCTAACCTTAAACCTTACCCGACGCCTTACCCTAACCCGTCCCATAATCCTAACCCGTACGCTAACACTAACCCGTACCCTAACATGTACGCTCACCCTAAACTGTTATCGTACCCTAACCTGTACCCTAAACCGTCCCTGTCCCCGACCCTTAACCCTAACCCTTACTTGACGCCTTACCCTAACCCGTCCCCAAATCCTAACCCGTACGCTAACACTAACCCGTACCCTAACAGGCACGCTCACCCTAAACCGTTGTCGTACCGTAACATGTACCCTAAACCGTCCCCGTCCCCTAACCCTAACCCTAACCCTAAACCTAAACCTAACCCTTACCCGAAACCTTACCATAACCCGTCCTCTAATCCTAACCCGTACGCTAACAGTAAACTGTGCCCTAACATGTACGCTGAACCTAAACCATTGTCCTACCCTAACCTGTACCCTAAACCGTCCCACTCCCCTAACCCTAACCCTAACCCTAACCCTAACCCTTACACCAAGCCTTACCCTAACCCGTGCCCTAATCCTAACCCGTACGCTAACACTAACCCATACCCTAACACGTACGCTCACCCTAAACCGCTGTCGTACACTAACCTGTACCCTAAACCGTCCCCGTACCCGTCCCCGTCCCCGTCCCCTAACCCTAAACCTAACCCTTACCCGAAGCCTTACCCTAACCCGTCCCCTAATCCTAACCCGTACGCTAACACTAACCCGTGCCCTAACACGTACGCTCACCCTAAAGTGTGGTTGTACCCTAACCAGTACACTAAACCGTCCCCGTCCCCGTTTCCTAACCCTAACCCTAACCCAAACCCTAAGCCTTACCCGAAGCCTTACCCTAACCCGTCTCATAATCCTAACCGATACGTTAAAACTAACCCATGCCCTAACACATACGCTCACCCTAAACCGTTGTCATACCCTAACCTGTACCCTAAACCGTCCCCGTCCCCTAACCCTAACCCTAATCCTTACCCGAAGCCTTACACTAACCCGTCCCCTAATCCTAACCCATACGCTAACTCTAACCCGTATCCTAACACGTACGCTCACCCTAAACCATTCTCATACACTAACCTGTACCCTAAACCATCCCCGTCAACTAACCTTAACCCTAACCCTTACCCGAAGCCTTACCATAACCCGTCCTCTAATCCTAACCCGTACGCTAACAGTAAACTGTGCCCTAAAATGTACACTCAACCTAAACCATTGTCCTACCCTAACTTGTACCCTAAACCGTCCCCGTCCCCTAACCCTAACCCTAAACCTAGCCCTAAACCTAAACCTTACCGCAAGCCTTACCCTAACCCGACCCTTAATCCTAACCCGTACGCTAACACTAACCCATACCCTAACACGCACGCTCACCCTAAATCTTTGTCGTACCCTAACATGTACCCTAAACCATCCCCGTCCCCTAACCCTAACCCTTACCCTAACCCTAACACTTACCCGAAGCATTACACTAACCCTTCCCGTAATCCTAATCCGTACGCTAACACTAACTCGTGTCCTAACACGTACCCTCACCCTAAACCGTTGTCGTACCCTAACCTGTACCCTAAACCGTCACCGTCCCCTAGCCCTAACCCTAACCCTAACCCTTACGTGAAGCCTTACCCTAACCCGTCCCCAATCCTAACCCGTACGCTAACACTAACAAGTACCCTAACACATACGCTCACCCTAAAATGTTGTCGTACACTAACCTGTAACCTAAACCGTCCCCGTCCCCTAAACCTAACCCTAACCCTAACCCTAACCCTAACCCTTACCCGAAGCCTTACCCTAATCTGTCCCCTAATCCTAACCCATATGCTAACACTAACCCTTGCCCTAACACGTACACTCACCCTAAACCATTGTCGTACCCTAACCTGTACCCTGAACCGTCCCTGTACCCTAACCCTAACCCTAACTCTAACCCTAACCCTAACCCTAACACTTACCCGAAGCCTTACCCTAACCCGTCCCATAATCCTAACCCGTACGCTAACACTAACCCGTACCCTAACACGTACGCTCACCCTTAATCGTTTTCGTACCCTAACCTGTACCCTAAACCATCCCCGTCCCCTAACCCTAACCCTAACACTATCCCTAACCCTTACCCGAAGCCTTACCCTAACTCGGCCCCCAATTCTAAACCATACGCTAACACTAACCCGTACAATAACACGTACGGTCACCCTAAAACTTTGTCGTACCCTAACCTGTACCCTAAGTCCTCCCCTTCCCCTAAGCCTAACCCTAACCCTAATACTTACCCGAAGCCTTACCCTAAACCGTCCCCTAATCCTAACCCGTACGCTAACACTAACCGGTGCCCTAAAACGAATGCTCACCCTAAACCGCTGTCGTACAATAACCTGTACCCTAAACCGTCCCCGTCCCCGTCCCCTAACCCTAACCCTAAACCTAACCCTTACCCGAAGCCTTACCCTAACCCGTCCCCTAATCCTAACCCGTACGCTAACACTAACCCGTGCCCTAACAGGTACGCTCACCCTAAAGCGTGGTCGTACCCTAACCTGTACACTAAACCGTCCCCGTCCCCGTTCCCTAACCCTAACCCTATCCCAAACCCTACCCCTTACCCGAAGCCTTACCCTAACCCGTCCCATAATCCTAAATAATACGCTAAAACTACCCTATGCCCTAACACATACGCTCACCCTAAACCGTTGTCGTACCCTAACCTGTACCCTAAACCGTCCCTGTAGCCTAACCCTAACCCTAACCCTAACCCTTACCCGAAGCCTTACCCTAACACGTCCCATAATCCTACTCCGTACGCTAACACTAACCCGTACCCTAACACGTACGCTCACCCTAAACCGTTGTCGTACCATAACCTGTACCCTAAACCGTCTCCGTCCCCGTCCCCTAAACTTAACCCTAAACCTCACCCTTACCCGTAGCCTTACCCTAACCCGTCCCCTATTCCTAACCTATACGCTAACTCTAACCCGTACCCTAACATGTACGCTCACCCTAAAGAGTTGTCGTACACTAACCTCTACCCTAAACCTTCCCCGTCCCCGTCCCCTAACCCTAACCCTAACCCTAACCCTTACCCGAAGCCTTACCCTAACAAGTCCCCAATCCTAACCCGTACGCTAACACTAACACATACCCTAACACGTACGCTCACCCTAAACCGTTGTCGTACCCTAACCTATACCCTAAACAGTCCCCGTACCCTAACCCTAACCCTAACCCTAACCCTTACCCGAAGCCTTACCCTAACCCGTCCCCTAATCCTAACCTGTACGCTAACACTAAACCTTACCCTACCACGTACGCACACTCTAAACTGTTGTCATATCCTATCCTGTACGCTAAAACTTTCCCGTGCCCGTCCCCTAACCCTAACCCTAACCCTTACCCGAAGCCTTACCCTAACCTGTCCCCTAATCCTAACCCGTACGCTAACACTAACCCTTACCCTAACACGTACGCACACTCTAAACTGTTGTCAAATCCTATCCTGTACCCTAAACCTTCCCCGTTCCTGTCCCCTAACCCTAACCCTAACCCTTACCCGAAGCCTTACCCTAACCTGTCCCCTAATCCTAACCCGTACGCTAACACTAACCCGTGCCCTAACACATACGCTCACCCTAAAGCGTTGTCGTACACTAACCTGTACCCTAAACCGTCCCCGTCCCCTAACCCTAACACTAACCCTAATACTAACCCTTACCCGAAGCCTTCCGTTAACCCGCCCCCTAATCCTAACCCGTACGCTAACCCTAACCCGTACCCTAACACGTACGCTCACCCTAAACCGTTGTCGTACCCTAAACTGTACCCTGAACCGTCCCCATCCCCAAACCCTAACCCTAACCCTTACCCGAAGCCTTACACTAACCTGTCCCCTAATCCTAACCCGTACGCTAACACTAACCCGTACCCTAACACATAGGCTCACTCTAAACCGTTCTCGTACACTAACCTGTACCCTAAACCGTCCCCATCCCCTAACCCTAACCCTAACCCTTACCCGGAGCCTTATCCTAACCCGTCCTCTAATCCTAAACCGTACGCTAACACTAACCCGTACCCTAACATGTTCGCTCACCGTAAACCGTTATCTTAACCTAAGCTGTACCCTAAACAGTCCCCGTCGCCTAAACATAACCGTAACCATAACCCTAACACTTACCCGAATCCTTACCCTAACCCATCCTCTAATCCTAACCTGTACGCTAACAGTAAACTGTGCCCTAACATGTACCCTCACCCTAAACCGTTGTCCTACCCTAACCTGTACCCTAAACCGTCCCCGTCCCTAACCGTAACCCTAACACATACCCGAAGCCTTACCCTAACCCGTGTCCTAATCCTAACCCGTACGTTAACACTAACCCGTACCCTAACACGTACGCTCACCCTAAACCGTTGTCGTACCCCAACCTGTACCCTAAACCGTCCCTGTCCCCTAACCCTAACCCTAACCCTAAACCAAAACCTAACCTTTACCCGAAGTTTTACCCTAACCCATCCCATAATCCTATCCCGTACGCTAACCCTAACCCGTACCCTACCACGTACGCTCACCCTAAACCGTTGTCGTACCCTAACCTGTACCCTAAACCGTCCCCATCCCCTAACAGTAACCCTAAACCTAACCCTAACCCTAACCCTTACCCGAAGCCTTACCCTAACCCGTCCCTTAATCCTAACCCGTACGCTAACACTAAACCGAGTCCTAACACGTACGCTCACCCTAAAACTTTGTCGTACCCTAACCTGTACCCTAAACCGTCCCCATCTCGTAACCCTTACCCTAACCCTAACAATTACCCGAATCCTTAACCTAACCCGTCCTCTAATCCTAACACGTACGCTCACAGTAAACCGTGCCCTAACACATACGCTCACCCTAAACCGTTGTCGTACCCTAACCTGTACCCTAAACCGTCCCCGTTCCCTAACCCTAACCCTAACCATAACCCTTACCCGAAGCCTTACCCTAACCCGTCCCCTGATCCTATCACGTACGCTAACACTAACCCATACCCTATCACGTACGCTCACCCTAAACATTTGTCGTACACTAACCTGTACCCTAAACCGTCCCCGTCCCTTAACCCTAACCGTAACCCTAACCCTAACCCTAACCCTAACGCTTACCCGAAGCCTTACCCTAACGCGTCCCCTAATACTAACCAGTACGCTAACACTAACCTGTACCCTAACACGTACGCTCACCCTAAATCGTTGACGTACCCTAACCTGTACCCTAAACCGTCCCCGTCCCCTAACCCTAACCCTAAACCTAGCCCTAAACCTAAACCTTACCCCAAGCCTTACGCTAACCCGACCCTTAATCCTAACCCGTACGCTTACACTAACCCATACCCTAACACGCACGCTCACCCTAAATCTTTGTCGTACCCTAACATGTTCCCTAAACCGTCCCCGTACCCTAACCCTAACCCTAACCCTAACCCTAACACTTACCCGAAGCATTACACTAACCCGTCCCCTAATCCTAATCCGTACGCTAACACTAACCCTTGTCCTAACACGTACCCTCACCCTAAACCGTTTTCGTACCCTAACCTGTACCCTAAACCGTCACCGTCCCCTAGCCCTAACCCTAACCCTAACCCTTACGCGAAGCCTTACCCTAACCCGTCCCCAATCCTAACCCGTACGTTAACACTAACAAGTACCCTAACACATACGCTCACCCTAAACTGTTGTCGTACACTAACCTGTAACCTAATCCGTCCCCGTCCCCTAACCCTAACCCTAACCCTAACCCTAACCCTTACCCGAAGCCTTACCCTAATCTGTCCCCTAATCCTAACCCGTATGCTAACACTAACCCTTGCCCTAACACGTACACTCACCCTAAACCATTGTCGTACCCTAACCTGTACCCTGAACCGTCCCTGTACCCTAACCCTAACCCTAACTCTAACCCTAACCCTAACCCTAACACTTACCCGAAGCCTTACCCTAACCCGTCCCATAATCCTAACCCGTACGCTAACACTAACCAGTACCCTAACACGTATGCTCACCCTAAATCGATTTTGTACCCTAACCTGTACCCTAAACCATCCCCGTCCCCTAACCCTAACCCTAACACTATCCCTAACCCTTACCCGAAGCCTTACCCTAACTCGGCCCCCAATTCTAAACCATAAGCTAACACTAACCCGTACCCTAACACGTACGCTAACCCTAAAATTTTGTCGTACCCTAACCTGTACCCTAAGTCGTCCCCTTCCCCTAAGCCTAACCCTAACCCTAATACTTACCCGAAGCCTTACCCTAAACCGTCCCCTAATCCTAACCCTTACGCTAACACTAACCCGTGCCCTAAAACGAATGCTCACCCTAAACCGCTGTCGTACACTAACCTGTACCCTAAACCGTCCCCGTCCCCTAACCCTAACCCTAACCCTAAACCTAACCCTTACCCGAAGCCTTACCCTAACCCGTCCCCTAATCCTAACCCGTACGCTAACACTAACCCGTGCCCTAACAGGTACGCTCACCCTAAAGCGTGGTCATACCCTAACCTGTACACTAAACCGTCCCCATCCCCGTTCCCTAACCCTAACCCTATCCCAAACCCTACCCCTTACCCAAAGCCTTACCCTAACCCGTCCCATAATCCTAAATAATACGCTAAAACTACCCCATGCCCTAACACATACGCTCACCCTAAACCGTTGTCGTACCCTGACCTATACACTAAACCGTCCCTGTAGCCTAACCCTAACCCTAACCCTAACCCTAACCCTTACCCGAAGCCTTACCCTAACCCGTCCCATAATCCTACTCCGTACGCTAACACTAACCCGTACCCTAACACGTACGCTCACCCTAAACCGTTGTCGTACCATAACCTGTACCCTAAACCGTCCCCGTCCCCGTCCCCTAAACATAACCCTAAACCTCACCCTTACCCGTAGCCTTCCCCTAACCCGTCCCCTATTCCTAACCTATACGCTAACTCTAACCCGTACCCTAACATGTACGCTCACCCTAAAGAGTTGTCGTACACTAACCTCTACCCTAAACCGTCCCCGTCCCCGTCCCCTAACCCTAACCCTAACCCTAACCCTTACCCGAAGCCTTACCCTAACAAGTCCCCAATCCTAACCCGTACGCTAACACTAACACATACCCTAACAAGTACGCTCACCCTAAACCGTTGTCGTACCCTAACCTATACCCTAAACAGTCCCCGTACCCTAACCCTAACCCTAACCCAAACCCTTACCCTAACCCGTCCCCTAATCCTAACCCGTACGCTAACACTAAACCTTACCCTAACACGTACGCACACTCTAAACTGTTGTCATATCCTATCCTGTACCCTAAACCTTCCCCGTGCCCGTCCCCTAACCCTAACCCTTACCCGAAGCCTTACCCTAACCTGTCCCCTAATCCTAACCCGTACGCTAACACTAACCCTTACCCTAACACGTACACACACCCTAAACTGTTGTCAAATCCTATCCTGTACCCTAAACCTTCCCCGTGCCCGTCCCCTAAACCTAACCCTTACCAGAAGCCTTACCCTAACCCGTCCCGTAATCCTAACCCGTACGCTAACACTAACCCGTACCCTAACATATACGCTCACCCTAAAACCTTGTCGTACCCTAACCTGTACCCTAAATCGTCCCTGTCCCCTAACCCTAACCCTAACCCTAACCTTAAACCTTACCCGACGCCTTACCCTAACCCGTCCCATAATCCTAACCCGTACGCTAACACTAACCCGTACCCTAACATGTACGCTCACCCTAAAACCTTGTCGTACCCTAACCTGTACCCTAAATCGTCCCTGTCCCCTAACCCTAACCCTAACCCTAACCTTAAACCTTACCCGACGCCTTACCCTAACCCGTCCCATAATCCTAACCCGTACGCTAACACTAACCCGTACCCTAACATGTACGCTCACCCTAAACTGTTATCGTACCCTAACCTGTACCCTAAACCGTCCCTGTCCCCGACCATTAACCCTAACCCTAACCCTAACCCTTACTTGACGCCTTACCCTAACCCGTCCCCAAATCCTAACCCGTATGCTAACACTAACCCGTACCCTAACACGCACGCTCACCCTAAACCGTTGTCGTACACTAACATGTACCCTAAACCGTCCCCGTCCCCTAACCCTAACCCTAACCCTAAACCTAAACCTAACCCTTACCCGAAGCCTTACCATAACCCGTCCTCTAATCCTAACCCGTACGCTAACAGTAAACTGTGCCCTAACATGTACGCTGAATCTAAACCAATGTCCTACCCTAACCTGTACCCTAAACCATCCCACTCCCCTAACCCTAACCCTAACCCTAACCCTAACCCTTACACCAAGCCTTACCCTAACCCGTGCCCTAATCCTAACCCGTACGCTAACACTAACCCATACCCTAACACGTACGCTCACCCTAAACCGCTGTCGTACACTAACCTGTACCCTAAACCGTCCCCGTCCCCGTCCCCGTCCACTAACCCTAATCCTAAACCTAACCCTTACCCGAAGCCTTACCCTAACCCGTCCCCTAATCCTAAACCATACGCTAACACTAACCCGTGCCCTAACACGTACGCTCACCCTAAAGTGTGGTTGTACCCTAACCAGTACACTAAACCGTCCCCGTCCCCGTTCCCTAACCCTAACCCTAACCCAAACCCTAAGCCTTACCCGAAGCCTTACCCTAACCCGTCTCATAATCCTAACCGATACGCTAAAACTAACCCATGCCCTAACACATACGCTCAACCTAAACCGTTGTCATACCCTAACCTGTACCCTAAACCGTCCCCGTCCCCTAAACCTAACCCTAATCCTTATGCGAAGCCTTACACTAACCCGTCCCCTAATCCTAACCCATACGCTAACTCTAACCCGTATCCTAACACGTACGCTCACCCTAAACCATTCTCATACACTAACCTGTACCCTAAACCATCCCCTTCAACTAACCTTAACCCTAACCCTTACCCGAAGCCTTACCATAACCCGTCCTCTAATCCTAACCTGTACGGTAACAGTAAACTGTGCCCTAAAATGTACACTCAACCTAAACCATTGTCCTACCCTAACTTGTACCCTAAACCGTCCCCGTCCCCTAACCCTAACCCTAAACCTAGCCCTAAACCTAAACCTTACCCCAAGCCGTAACCTAACCCGACCCTTAATCCTAACCCGTACGCTAACACTAACCCATACCCTAACACGCACGCTCACCCTAAATCTTTGTCGTACCCTAACATGTACCCTAAACCGTCCCTGTCCCCTAACCCTAACCCTAACCCTAACCCTAACACTTACCCGAAGCATTACACTAACCCGTCACCTAATCCTAATCCGTACGCTAACACTAACCCGTGTCCTAACACGTACCCTCACCCTAAACCGTTGTCGTACCTAACCTGTACCCTAAACCGTCAACGTCCCCTAGCCCTAACCCTAACCCTAACCCTTATGCGAAGCCTTACCCTAACCCGTCCCCAATCCTAACCCGTACGCTAACACTAACAAGTACCCTAACACATACACTCACCCTAAACTGTTGTCGTACACTAACCTGTAACCTAAACCGTCCCCGTCCCCTAACCCTAACCCTAACCCTAACCCTAACCCTAATCCTTACCCGAAGCCTTACCCTAATCTGTCCCCTAATCCTAACCCGTATGCTAACACTAACCCTTGCCCTAACACGTACACTCACCCTAAACCATTGTCGTACCCTAACCTGTACCCTGAACCGTCCCTGTACCCTAACCCTAACCCTAACTCTAACCCTAACCCTAACCCTAACACTTACCCGAAGCCTTACCCTAACCCGTCCCATAATCCTAACCCGTACGCTAACACTAACCCGTACCCTAACACGTACGCTCACCCTAAACCGTTGACGTACCCTAACCTGTACCTTAAACCGTCCCCGTCCCCTAACCCTAACCCTAACCCTAACCCTTACCAGAAGCCTTACCCTAACCCGTCCCGTAATCCTAACCCGTACGCTAACACTAACCCGTACCCTAACACGTACGCTCACCCTAAAACCTTGTCGTACCCTAACCTGTACCCTAAATCGTCCCTGTCCCCTAACCCTAACCCTAACCCTAACCTTAAACCTTACCCGAAGCCTTACCCTAACCGGTCCCCTAAACCTAACCCGCACGCTAACACTAACCCATGCCCTAACACGTACGCTCACCCGAAACATTTGTCGTACACTAAGCTGTACCCTAAACCGTCCCCATTACCTAACACTAACCCGAACCCTAACCATAACCCTAAACCTTACCCGAAGCCTTACCCTAACCCGTCCCCTAATCCTAACCGTACGCTAACACTAACCCGTGCCCTAACACGTACGCTCACCCTAAAGCGTTGTCGTACCCTAACCTGTACCCTAAACCGTTCCTGTCCCTGTTCCCTAACCCTAACCCTAACCCAAACCCTAACCCTTACCCGAAGCCTTACACTAACCCATCCCAAAATCCTAAACGCTACGCTAACACTAACCCGTGCCCTAACACGTACGCTCACCCTAAACCGTTGTCGTACATTAACCTGTACCCTAAATCGTCCCTGTCCCCTAACACTAACCCTAACCCTAATCCTTACCCGAAGCCTTACCCTAACTCGTCCCCTAATTCTAACCCGTATGCTAACACTAACCTGTATCCTAACACATACGCTCACCCTAAAACTTTGTCGTACACTAAGCTGTACCCTAAATTGTCCCCGTCCCCTAACCCTAAACCTAACCCTTACACAAAGCCTTACCCTAACCCGTCCCCTAATCCTAACCCGTACGCTAACACTAACCCGTAACCCAACCCGTATGCTCAACCTAAACCGTTCTCGTACACTAACCTGTACCCTAAACCGTCCCGTCCCCGTCCCCTAACCCTAGCCCTTACCCGAAACCTTACCCTAACATGTCCCCTATTCCTAACCCGTACGCTAACACTATCCCGTACCCTTACACGTACGCTCACCTTAAAACGTTGTCGTACACTAACCTGTAACCTAAACCGTCTCCGTCCCCTAACCCTAACCCTAAACCTAGCCCTAAACCTAAACCTTACCCCAAGCCTTACCCTAACCCGACCCTTAATCCTAACCCGTACGCTAACACTAACCCATACCCTAACACGCACGCTCACCCTAAATCTTTGTCGTACCCTAACATGTACCCTAAACCGTCCCCGTCCCATAACCCTAACCCTAACCCTAACCCTAACACTTACCCGAAGCATTACACTAACCTGTCCCCTAATCCTAATCCGTACGCTAACACTAACCCGTGTCCTAACACGTACCCTCACCCTAAACCGTTGTCGTACCCTAACCTGTACCCTAAACCGTCACCGTCCCCTAGCCCTAACCCTAACCCTAACCCTTACGCGAAGCCTTACCCTAACCCGTCCCCAATCCTAACCCGTACGCTAACACTAACAAGTACCCTAACACATACGCTCACCCTAAACTGTTGTCGTACACTAACCTGTAACCTAAACCGTCCCCGTCCCCTAACCCTAACCCTAACCCTAACCCTAACCCTAACCCTAACCCTAACCCTTACCCGAAGCCTTACCCTAATCTGTCCCCTAATCCTAACCCGTATGCTAACACTAACCCTTGCCCTAACACGTACACTCACCCTAAACCATTGTCGTACCCTAACCTTTACCCTGAACCGTCCCTGTACCCTAACCCTAACCCTAACTCTAACCCTAACCCTAACCCTAACACTTACCCGAAGCCTTACCCTAACCCGTCCCATAATCCTAACCCGTACGCTAACACTAACCCGTACCCTAACACGTACGCTCACCCTAAATCGTTTTCGTACCCTAACCTGTACCCTAAACCATCCCCGTCCCCTAACCCTAACCCTAACACTATCCCTAACCCTTACCCGAAGCCTTACCCTAACTCGGCCCCCAATTCTAAACCATACGCTAACACTAACCCGTACCCTAACACGTACGCTCACCCTAAAACTTTGTCGTACCCTAACCTGTACCCTAAGTCGTCCCCTTCCCCTAACCCTAACCCTAAACCTAACCCTTACCCGAAGCCTTACCCTAACCCGTCCCCTAATCCTAACCCGTACGCTAACACTAACCCGTGCCCTAACAGGTACGCTCAACCTAAAGCGTGGTCGTACCCTAACCTGTACACTAAACCGTCCCCGTCCCCGTTCCCTAACCCTAACCCTATCCCAAACCCTACCCCTTACCCGAAGCCTTACCCTAACCCGTCCCATAATCCTAAATAATACGCTAAAACTACCCCATGCCCTAACACATACGCTCACCCTAAACCGTTGTCGTACCCTAACCTGTACCCTAAACCGTCCCTGTAGCCTAACCCTAACCCTAACCCTAACCCTAACCCTTACCCGAAGCCTTACCCTAAACCGTCCCCTAATCCTAACCCGTACGCTAACACTAACCCGTACCCTAACACGTACGCTCACCCTAAACCGTTGTCGTACCATAACCTGTACCTAAACCGTCCCCGTCCCCGTCCCCTAAACTTAACCCTAAACCTCACCCTTACCCGTAGCCTTACCCTAACCCGTCCCCTATTCCTAACCTATACGCTAACTCTAACCCGTACCCTAACATGTACGCTCACCCTAAAGAGTTGTCGTACACTAACCTCTACCCTAAACCGTCCCCGTCCCCGTCCCCTAACCCTAACCCTAACCCTAACCCTTACCCGAAGCCTTACCCTAACAAGTCACCAATCCTAACCCGTACGCTAACACTAACACATACCCTAACACGTACGCTCACCCTAAACCGTTGTCGTACCCTAGCCTATACCCTAAACAGTCCCCGTACCCTAACCCTAACCCTAACCCTAACCCTTACCCGAAGCCTTACCCTAACCCGTCCCCTAATCCTAACCCGTACGCTAACACTAAACCTTACCCTAACACGTACGCACACTCTAAACTGTTGTCATATCCTATCCTGTACCCTAAACCTTCCCCGTGCCCGTCCCCTAACCCTAACCCTAACCCTTACCCGAAGCGTTACCCTAACCTGTCCCCTAATCCTAACCCGAACGCTAACACTAACCCATGCCCTAACACATACGCTCACCCTAAAGCGTTGTCGTTCCCTAACCTGTACCCTAAACCGTCCCCGTCCCCTAACCCTAACACTAACCCTAAAACTAACCCTTACCCGAAGCCTTCCGTTAACCCGCCCCCTAATCCTAACCCGTACGCTAACCCTAACCCGTACCCTAACACGTACGCTCACACTAAACCGTTGTCGTACCCTAAACTGTACCCTGAACCGTCCCCATCCCCAAACCCTAACCCTAACCCTTACCCGAAGCCTTACACTAACCTGTCCCCTAATCCTAACCCGTACGCTAACACTAACCCGTACCCTAACACATAGGCTCACTCTAAACCGTTCTCGTACACTAACCTGTACCCTAAACCGTCCCCATCCCCTAACCCTAACCCTAACCCTTACCCGGAGCCTTACCCTAACCTGTCCTCTAATCCTAAACCGTACGCTAACACTAACCCGTACCCTAACATGTTCGCTCACCCTAAACCGTTATCTTAACCTAAGCTGTACCCTAAACAGTCGCCGTCGCCTAAACATAACCGTAACCCTAACCCTAACACTAACACTTACCCGAAGGCTTACCCTAACCCGTCCCCTAATCCTAAACCGTACGCTAACACTAACCCGTACCCTAACACGTACGCTCACCCTAAACCGTTGTCGTAGCCTAACCTGTACCCTAAACCCTCCCCATGCCCTAACACTTACCCTAAACCTAACCCTAACCCTAACCCTTACCCGAAGCCTTACCCTAACCCATCACCTAATCGGAACCCGTACGCTAACACTAACCAATACCCTATCACGTACGCTCACCCTAAACCGTTGTTGTACCCTAACCTGTACCCTAAACCCTCCCCATCCCCTAACCCTAACCCTAAACCTAACCCTAAACCTAACCCTTACCCGAAGCTTATCCTAACCCGTCCCCAAATCCTAACCCGTTCGCTAACACTAACACATACCCTACCACGTACGCTCACCCTAAAGCATTGTTGTACCCTAACGTGTACCCTAAACCGTTCCCGTGCCCTAACCCTAACCCTAACCCTAACCCAAACCCTAACCCTTACCCGGAGCCTTACCCTAACCCGTCCCCTAATCCTAACCCGTACGCTAACACTAACCTGTGCCCTAACACGTACGCTCAACCTAAACCATTGTCGTACACTAACCTGTACCCTAAACCGTCCCCTAACCCTAACCCTAACCCTAACCCTAAACCTAACCCTTACCCGAAGCCTTACCCTAACCCGTCCCCTAATCCTAACCCGTACGCTAACACTAACCCGTGCCCTAACAGGTACGCTCACCCTAAAGCGTGGTCATACCCTAACCTGTACACTAAACCGTCCCCATCCCCGTTCCCTAACCCTAACCCTATCCCAAACCCTACCCCTTACCCAAAGCCTTACCCTAACCCGTCCCATAATCCTAAATAATACGCTAAAACTACCCCATGCCCTAACACATACGCTCACCCTAAACCGTTGTCGTACCCTGACCTATACACTAAACCGTCCCTGTAGCCTAACCCTAACCATAACCCTAACCCTAACCCTTACCCGAAGCCTTACCCTAACCCGTCCCATAATCCTACTCCGTACGCTAACACTAACCCGTACCCTAACACGTACGCTCACCCTAAACCGTTGTCGTACCATAACCTGTACCCTAAACTGTCCCCGTCCCCGTCCCCTAAACATAACCCTAAACCTCACCCTTACCCGTAGCCTTCCCCTAACCCGTCCCCTATTCCTAACCTATACGCTAACTCTAACCCGTACCCTAACATGTACGCTCACCCTAAAGAGTTGTCGTACACTAACCTCTACCCTAAACCGTCCCCGTCCCCGTCCCCTAACCCTAACCCTAACCCTAACCCTTACCCGAAGCCTTACCCTAACAAGTCCCCAATCCTAACCCGTACGCTAACACTAACACATACCCTAACAAGTACGCTCACCCTAAACCGTTGTCGTACCCTAACCTATACCCTAAACAGTCCCCGTACCCTAACCCTAACCCTAACCCAAACCCTTACCCGAAGCCTTACCCTAACCCGTCCCCTAATCCTAACCCGTACGCTAACACTAAACCTTACCCTAACACGTACGCACACTCTAAACTGTTGTCATATCCTATCCTGTACCCTAAACCTTCCCCGTGCCCGTCCCCTAACCCTAACCCTTACCCGAAGCCTTACCCTAACCTGTCCCCTAATCCTAACCCGTACGCTAACACTAACCCTTACCCTAACACGTACACACACCCTAAACTGTTGTCAAATCCTATCCTGTACCCTAAACCTTCCCCGTGCCCGTCCCCTAAACCTAACCCTTACCAGAAGCCTTACCCTAACCCGTCCCGTAATCCTAACCCGTACGCTAACACTAACCCGTACCCTAACATATACGCTCACCCTAAAACCTTGTCGTACCCTAACCTGTACCCTAAATCGTCCCTGTCCCCTAACCCTAACCCTAACCCTAACCTTAAACCTTACCCGACGCCTTACCCTAACCCGTCCCATAATCCTAACCCGTACGCTAACACTAACCCGTACCCTAACATGTACGCTCACCCTAAAACCTTGTCGTACCCTAACCTGTACCCTAAATCGTCCCTGTCCCCTAACCCTAACCCTAACCCTAACCTTAAACCTTACCCGACGCCTTACCCTAACCCGTCCCATAATCCTAACCCGTACGCTAACACTAACCCGTACCCTAACATGTACGCTCACCCTAAACTGTTATCGTACCCTAACCTGTACCCTAAACCGTCCCTGTCCCCGACCATTAACCCTAACCCTAACCCTAACCCTTACTTGACGCCTTACCCTAACCCGTCCCCAAATCCTAACCCGTATGCTAACACTAACCCGTACCCTAACACGCACGCTCACCCTAAACCGTTGTCGTACACTAACATGTACCCTAAACCGTCCCCGTCCCCTAACCCTAACCCTAACCCTAAACCTAAACCTAACCCTTACCCGAAGCCTTACCATAACCCGTCCTCTAATCCTAACCCGTACGCTAACAGTAAACTGTGCCCTAACATGTACGCTGAATCTAAACCAATGTCCTACCCTAACCTGTACCCTAAACCATCCCACTCCCCTAACCCTAACCCTAACCCTAACCCTAACCCTTACACCAAGCCTTACCCTAACCCGTGCCCTAATCCTAACCCGTACGCTAACACTAACCCATACCCTAACACGTACGCTCACCCTAAACCGCTGTCGTACACTAACCTGTACCCTAAACCGTCCCCGTCCCCGTCCCCGTCCACTAACCCTAATCCTAAACCTAACCCTTACCCGAAGCCTTACCCTAACCCGTCCCCTAATCCTAAACCATACGCTAACACTAACCCGTGCCCTAACACGTACGCTCACCCTAAAGTGTGGTTGTACCCTAACCAGTACACTAAACCGTCCCCGTCCCCGTTCCCTAACCCTAACCCTAACCCAAACCCTAAGCCTTACCCGAAGCCTTACCCTAACCCGTCTCATAATCCTAACCGATACGCTAAAACTAACCCATGCCCTAACACATACGCTCAACCTAAACCGTTGTCATACCCTAACCTGTACCCTAAACCGTCCCCGTCCCCTAAACCTAACCCTAATCCTTATGCGAAGCCTTACACTAACCCGTCCCCTAATCCTAACCCATACGCTAACTCTAACCCGTATCCTAACACGTACGCTCACCCTAAACCATTCTCATACACTAACCTGTACCCTAAACCATCCCCGTCAACTAACCTTAACCCTAACCCTTACCCGAAGCCTTACCATAACCCGTCCCCTGATCCTATCACGTACGCTAACACTAACCCATACCCTATCACGTACGCTCACCCTAAACATTTGTCGTACACTAACCTGTACCCTAAACCGTCCCCGTCCCTTAACCCTAACCGTAACCCTAACCCTAACCCTAACCCTAACCCTTACCCGAAGCCTTACCCTAACCCGTCCCCTAATACTAACCAGTACGCTAACACTAACCCGTACCCTAACACGTACGCTCACCCTAAACCGTTGATGTACCCTAACCTGTACCCTAAACCGTCCCCGTCCCCTAACCCTAACCCTAACCCTAACCCTTACCGGAAGCCTTACCCTAACCCGTCCCATAATCCTAAACCGTACGCTAACACTAACCCGTACCCTAACACGTATGCTCACCCTAAAACCTTGTCGTACCCTAACCTGTACCCTAAATCGTCCCTGTCCCCTAACCCTAACCCTAACCCTAACCTTAAACCTTACCCGAAGCCTTACCCTAACCGGTCCCCTAAACCTAACCCGCACGCTAACACTAACCCGTGCCCTAACACGTACGCTCACCCGAAACATTTGTCGTACACTAAGCTGTACCCTAAACCGTCCCCATTACCTAACACTAACCCGAACCCTAACCATAACCCTAAACCTTACCCGAAGCCTTACCCTAACCCGTCCCCTAATCCTAACCGTACGCTAACACTAATCCGTGCCCTAACACGTACGCTCACCCTAAAGCGTTGTCGTACCCTAACCTGTACCCTAAACTGCTCCTGTCCCCGTACCCTAACCCTAACCCTAACACAAACCCTAACCCTTACCCGAAGCCTTACACTAACCCATCCCATAATCCTAAACGCTACGCTAACACTAACCCGTGCCCTAACACGTACGCTCACCCTAAACCGTTGTCGTACATTAACCTGTACCCTAAATCGTCCCTGTGCCCTAACACTAAACCTAACCCTAATCCTTACCCGAAGCCTTACCCTAACTCGTCCCCTAATTCTAATCCCTACACTAACACTAACCTGTATCCTAACACGTACGCTCACCCTAAAACTTTGTCGTACACTAAGCTGTACCCTAAATCGTCCCCGTCCCCTAACCCTAAACCTAACCCTTACACAAAGCCTTACCCTAACCCGTCCCCTAATCCTAAACCGTACGCTAACACTAACCCGTATCCTAACCCGTATGCTCAACCTAAACCTTTCTCGTACAGTAACCTGTACCCTAAACCGTCTCGTCCCCGTCCCCTAACCCTAGCCCTTACCCGAAACCTTACCCTAACATGTCCCCTATTCCTAACCCGTACGCTAACACTATCCCGTACCCTTACATGTATGCTCACCTTAAAACGTTGTCGTACACTAACCTGTAACCTAAACCATCTCCGTCCCCTAACCCTAACCCTAACCCTAACACTAACCCTAACCCTTACCCGGAGCCTTACCCTAACCTGTCCCCTAATCCTAACCCGTACGCTAACACTAACCATTGCCCTAACACGTACGCTCACCCTAAACCGTTGTCGTACCCTAACCTGTACCCTAAACCGTCCCTCTACCCTAACCCTAACCCTAACCCTTATCCTAAACCTAAAGCTTACCCAAAGCCTTACCCTAACCCGTCCCATAATCCTAACCCGTACGCTAACACTAACCCGTACCCTAACATGTACTCTCACCCTAAACTGTTGTCGTACCCTAAACTGTACCCTAAACCGTCCCTGTCCCTGACCATTAACCCTAACCCTAACCCTAACCCTAACCCTTACCCGACGCCTTACCCTAACCCGTCCCATAATCCTAACCCGTACGCTAACACTAAACCATACCCTAACATGTACGCTCACCCTAAACTGTTGTCGTACCCTAACCTGTACCCTAAACCGTCCCTGTCCCCGACCCTTAACCCTATCCCTAATCCTACCCCTAACCCTTACCCGACGCCTTACCCTAACCCGTCCCCAAATCCTAACCCGTACGCTAACACTAACCCGTACCCTAACACGCACGCTCATCCTAAACCGTTGTCGTACCCTAACATGTACCCTAAACCGTCCCCGTCCCCTAACCCTAACCCTAACCCTAAACCTAAACCTAACCCTTACCCGAAGCCTTACCATAACCCGTCCTCTAATCCTAACCCGTTCGCTAACAGTAAACTGTGCCCTAACATGTACGCTGAACCTAAACCATTGTCCTACCCTAACCTGTACCCTAAACCGTCCCCCTCCCCTAACCCTAACCCTAACCCTAACTCTAACCCTTACCCGAAGCCTTACCCTAACCCGTCCCCTAATGCTAACCCGTACGCTAACACTAACCCGTACCCTAACACGTACGCTCACCCTAAACCGTAGTTGTACCCTTACCTGTACCCTAAACCATCCCCGTCCCCTAACCCTAAACCTAACCCTTACCCGAAGCCTTAACCTAAACCGTCCCCTAATCCTAACCCGTACGCTAACACTAAACAGTACCCTAACACGTACGCTCACCCTAAACCTTGGACGTACCTTAACCTGTACCTTAAACCGTCCCCATCCCCTAACCCTAACCCGAACCCTAACACTAACCCTTACCCGAATACTTAACCTAACCTGTCCCCTACTCCTAACCCGTACGCTAACACTAACCCGTACCCTAACACGTACGCTCACCCTAAACCACTGTCATACCCTAACCTGTACCCTAAACAGTCCCCGTCCCCTAACCCTAACCCTAACCCTAACTCTTACCTGAAGCCTTACACTAACCCGTACCCTAATCCTAACCCGTACGCTATCACTAAACCGTACCCTGAGACGTACGCTCACCATAAAAGGTTGTCGTACTCTAACCTGTACCCTACACCGTCCCCTTACCCTAACCCTAATCCTTACCCGAAGCCTTACCCTAACCCGTCCCCTAATCCTAAACCGTACGCTAACACTAACCCGTGCCCTAACACATACGCTCACCCTAAAGCGTTGTCGTACCCTAACCTGTACCCTAAACCGTCCCTGTCCCCGTCCCCTAACCCTAAACCTAACCCTAACCGTAACACTTACCCGAAGCCTTACCCTAACACGTCCCCTAATCCTAACCCGTATGCTAACACTAACCCGTACCCTAACACGTACGCTCACCCTAAACCATTGTCCTACCCTAACCTGTACCCTAAACCGTCCCCGTCCCCGTCCCCTAAACCTAACCCTAACCCTAACCCTAACCATTCCCCGAAGCCTTACCCTAACCGTCCCCTAATCCTAAACCGTACGCTCACACTAAACCGTGCCCTAACACGTACGCTCACCCTGAACTGTTGTCGTACCCTAACCTGTACCCTAAACCGTCCCCGTCCCCTAAACCTAACGCTAACCTCACCCTAATCCTATCCCTTACCCAAAGCCTTACCCTAACACGTCCCCTAATCCTAACCCGTACACTAACACTAACCCGTGCCCTAAAACATACGCTCAACCTAAACCGTTGTCGTACCCTAACCTGTACCCTAAACCGTCCCCGTGCCCTAACCCTAACCCTAACCCTAACCCTAAACCTTACCCGAAGCCTTACACTAAACCGTCCCCTAATCCTAAACCGTACGCTGACACTAACACGTAGCCTAACACGTACGCTCACCCTAAACCGTTGTCGTACTCTAACCTGTACCCTAAACCGTGTCCGTCCCCTAAACCTAACCCTAACCCTAACCCTAAATCTAACCCTTACCCGAAGCCTTACCCTAACCCGTCCCCTAATCCTAACCCGTACGCTAACAATAACACATACCCTAAAACGTACGGTCACCCTGAAGAATTGTCGTACCCTAAACTGTACCCTAAACCTTCCCCGTCCCTTAACCCTAACCCTAACCCTAACCCTAACCCTAACCCTAATCCTTTCCCGAAGCCTTAACATAACCCGTCCCCTAATCCTAACCCGTACGCAAATATTAAATCGTTACCTAACACGTACACTCACACTAAACCGTTGTCGTACCCTAACCTGTACCCTAAACCGTCCCCGTCCCCGTTCCCTAACCCTAACCCTAACCCAAACCCTAAGCCTTACCCGAAGCCTTACCCTAACCCGTCTCATAATCCTAACCGATACGCTAAAACTAACCCATGCCCTAACACATACGCTCACCCTAAACCTTTGTCGTACCCTAACCTGTACCCTAAACCGTCCCCGTCCCCTAACCCTAACCCTAATCCTTACCCGAAGCCTTACACTAACCCGTCCCCTAATCCTAACCCATACGCTAACTCTAACCCGTATCCTAACACGTACGCTCACCCTAAACCATTCTCATACACTAACCTGTACCCTAAACCATCCCCGTCAACTAAGCTTAACCCTAACCCTTACCTGAAGCCTTACCATAACCCGTCCTCTAATCCTAACCCGTACGCTAACAGTAAACTGTGCCCTAAAATGTACGCTCAACCTAAACCATTGTCCTACCCTAACTTGTACCCTAAACCGTCCCCGTCCCCTAACCCTAACCCTAAACCTAGCCCTAAACCTAAACCTTACCCCAAGCCTTACCCTAACCCGACCCTTAATCCTAACCCGCTAACACTAACCCATACCCTAACACGTACACTCACCCTAAATCTTTGTCGTACCCTAACATGTACCCTAAACCGTCCCCGTCCCCTAACCCTAACCCTAACCCTAACCCTAACACTTACCCGAAGCATTACACTAACCCGTCCCCTAATACTAATCCGTACGCTAACACTAACCCGTGTCCTAACACGTACCCTCACCCTAAACCGTTGTCGTACCCTAACCTGTACCCTAAACCGTCACCGTCCCCTAGCCCTAACCCTAACCCTAACCCTTACGCGAAGCCTTACCCTAACCCGTCCCCAATCCTAACCCGTAAGCTAACACTAACAAGTACCCTAACACATACGCTCACCCTAAACTGTTGTCGTACACTAACCTGTTACCTAAACCGTCCCCGTCCCCTAACCCTAACCCTAACCCTAACCCTATCCCTTACCCGAAGCCTTACCCTAATCTGTCCCCTAATCCTAACCCGTATGCTAACACTAACCCTTGCCCTAACACGTACACTCACCCTAAACCATTGTCGTACCCTAAACTGTACCCTGAACCGTCCCTGTACCCTAACCCTAACCCTAACTCTAACCCTAACCCTAACCCTAACACTTACCCGAAGCCTTACCCTAACCCGTCCCTTAATCCTAACCCGTACGCTAACACTAACCCGTACCCTAACACGTACGCTCACCCTAAATCGTTTTCTACCCTAATCTGTACCCTAAACCATCCCCGTCCCCTAAACCTAACCCTAACACTATCCCTAACCCTTACCCGAAGCCTTACCCTAACTCGGCCCCCAATTCTAAACCATACGCTAACACTAACCCGTACCCTAACACGTATGCTCACCCTAAAACTTTGTCGTACCCTAACCTGTACCCTAAGTCGTCCCCTTCCCCTAAGCCTGACCCTAACCCTAATACTTACCCGAAGCCTTACCCTAAACCGTCCCCTAATCCTAACCCATACGCTAACACTAACCTGTGCCCTAAAACGAATGCTCACCCTAAACCGCTGTCGTACACTAACCTGTACCCTAAACTGTCCCCGTCCCCGTCCCCTAACCCTAACCCTAAACCTAACCCTTACCCGAAGCCTTACCCTAACCCGTCCCCTAATCCTAACCCGTAAGCTAACACTAACCCGTGCCCTAACAGGTACGCTCACCCTAAAGCGTGGTCGTACCCTAACCTGTACATTAAACCGTCCCCGTCCCCGTTCCCTAACCCTAACCCTATCCCAAACCCTACCCCTTACCCGAAGCCTTACCTTAACCCGTCCCATAATCCTAAATAATACGCTAAAACTACCCCATGCCCTAACACATACGCTCACCCTAAACCGTTGTCGTACCCTAACCTGTACCCTAAACCATCCCCGTCCCCTAACCCTAACCCTAATCCTTACCCGAAACCTTACCCTAACCCGTCCCCTAATCCTAACACATACGCTAACTCTAACGCGTACCCTAACCCGTACGCTCACCCTAAACCATTCTCATACACTAACCTGTACCCTAAAACGTCCCCATCACCTAACCCTAACCCTAACACTTACCTGACGCCTTACCCTAAACCATCCCCTAATCCTAACCCGTACGCTAACACTAACCCGTACCCTAAGACGTACACTCACCCTAAAACTTAGTCGTACCCTAAACAGTACCCTAAACCGTCCCCGTCCCCTAACCCTAACCCTAACTCTAACCCTAACCCTAACCCTTACCCAACGCCTTACCCTAAGCCGTCACCTAATCCTAACCCGTACGCTAACACTAACCCATGTCCTAACACGTACGCTCACCTAAACCGTTATCTTACCCTAACCTGTACCCTAAACTGTCCCCGTCCCCTAACCCTAACCCTAACCCTCACCCTAACCCTTACCCAAAGCCTTACGCTAACCCGTCCCCTAATCCTAATCTGTACGCTAACACTAACCCGTACCCTAATATGTGCGCTCACCCTAAACAGTTGTCATACCCTAACCTGTACCCTAAACCGTCCCGTCCCCGTCCCCTAACCCTAGCCCTTACCCGAAACCTTACCCTAACATGTCCCCTATTCCTAACCCGTACGCTAACACTATCCCGTACCCTTACACGTACGCTCACCTTAAAACGTTGTCGTACACTAACCTGTAACATAAACCGTCTCCGTCCCCTAACCCTAACCCTAACCCTAACACTAACCCTAACCTTTACCCGGAGCCTTACCCTAACCTGTCCCCTAATCCTAACCCGTACGCTAACACTAACCCTTGCCCTAACACGTACGCTTACCCTAAATCGTTGTCGTACCCTAACCTGTACCCTAAACCGTCCCTCTACCCTAACCCTAACCCTTATCCTAACCCTAAAGCTTACCCGAAGCCTTACCCTAACCCGTCCCATAATCCTAACCCGTACGCTAACACTAACCCGTACCCTAACATGTACGCTCACCCTAAACGGTTGTCGTACCCTAAACTGTACCCTAAACCGTCCCTGTCCCTGACCATTAACCCTAACCCTAACCCTAACCCTAACCCTTACCCGACGCCTTACCCTAACCCGTCCCATAATCCTACCCCGTACGCTAACACTAACCCGTACCCTAACAAGTATGCTCACCCTAAACCGTTGTCGTACCATAACCTGTACCCTAAACCGTCCCCATCCCCTAAACTTAACCCTAAACCTCACCCTTACCCGTAGCCTTACACTAACCCGTCCCCTATTCCTAACCTATACGCTAACTCTAACCCGTACCCTAACATGTACGCTCACCCTAAAGAGTTGTCGTACACTAACCTCTACCCTAAACCGTCCCCGTTCCCATCCCCTAACCCTAACCCTAACCCTAACCCTTACCCGAAGCCTTACCCTAACAAGTCCCCAATCCTAAACCGTACGCTAACACTAACACATACCCTAACACGTATGCTCACCCTAAACCGTTGTCGTACCCTAACCTATACCCTAAACAGTCCCCGTACCCTAACCCTAACCCTAACCCTAACCCTTACCCGAAGCCTTACCCTAACCCGTCCCCTAATCCTAACCCGTACGCTAACACTAAACCTTACCCTAACACGTACGCACACTCTAAACTGTTGTCATATCCTATCCTGTACCCTAAACCTTCCCCGTGCCCGTCCCATAACCCTAACCCTAACCCTTACCCGAAGCCTTACCCTAACCTGTCCCCTAATCCTAACCCGTACGCTAACACTAACCCTTACCCTAACACGTACGCACACCCTAAACTGTTGTCAAATCCTATCCTGTACCCTAAACCTTCCCCGTTCCTGTCCCCTAACCCTAACCCTAACCCTTACCCGAAGCCTTACACTAACCTGTCCCCTAATCCTAACCCGTACGCTAACACTAACCTGTACCCTAACACATAGGCTCACTCTAAACCGTTCTCGTACACTAACCTGTACCCTAAACCGTCCCCATCCCCTAACCCTAACCCTAACCCTTACCCGGAGCCTTACCCTAACCCGTCCTCTAATCCTAAACCGTACGCTAACACTAACCCGTACCCTAACATGTTCGCTCACCCTAAACCGTTATCTTAACCTAAGCTGTACCCTAAACAGTCCCCGTCGCCTAAACATAACCGTAACCCTAACCCTAACACTAACACTTACCCGAAGGCTTACCCTAACCCGTCCCCTAATCCTAAACCGTACGCTAACACTAACCCGTACCCTAACACGTACGCTCAGCCTAAACCGTTGTCGTAGCCTAACCTGTACCCTAAACCGTCCCCATGCCCTAACACTTACCCTAAACCTAACCCTAACCCTAACCCTTACCCGAAGCTTAACCTAACCCGTCCCCTAATCCTAACCCGTTCGCTAACACTAACACATACCCTACCACGTACGCTCACCCTAAAGCAGTGTTGTACCCTAACGTGTACCCTAAACCGTTCCCGTGCCCTAACCCTAACCCTAACCCTAACCAAAACCCTAACCCTTACCCGGAGCCTTACCCTAACCCGTCCCCTAATCCTAACCCGTACGCTAACACTAACCTGTGCCCTAACACGTACGCTCAACCTAAACCATTGTCGTACACTAACCTGTACCCTAAACCGTCCCCTAACCCTAACCCTAACCCTAACCCTTACCCGAAGCCTTACCCTAACCCGTCCTCTAATCCTAACCTGTACGCTAACGGTAAACTGTGCCCTAACGTGTACCCTCACCCTAAACCGTTGTCCTACCCTAACCTGAACTCTAAACCGTCCCCGTCCCCTAACCCTAACCAAAACCCTAACCCTAAACTTAACCCTTACTCGAAGCCTTACCCTAACCCGTCCACTAATCCTAACCCGTACGCTTACACTAACAATTATCCTAACACGTACACTCACCCTAAACCTTTGTCGTACCCTAACCTGTACCCTAAACCGTCCCCGTCCCCGTCCCCTACCCCTAACCCAAACCCTAACTCTTACCCGAAGCCTTACCGTAACCCATCCCATAATCCTAACCGATATGCTAAAACTAACCCATGCCCTAACACGTACGCTCACACTAAACCGTTGTCGTACCCTAACCTGTACGCTAAACCGTCCCCGTCCCGTAACCTTAACCCTAACCCTTACCCGAAGCCTTACCCTAACCCGTCCCCTAATCCTAACTCGTACACTAACACTAACACGTGCCCTAACACGTACGCTCAACCTAAAGCGTTGTCATACCCTAACCTGTACACTAAAGCGTCCCCGTCCCCTAACCCTAACCCTAACCCTAAGACTTACCCGAAGCCTTACCCTAACCTGTCCCCAAATCCTAACCCATACGCTAACACTAACCCATACACTAACACATACGCTCACCCTAAACCCTTGTTGTACCCTAACCTGTACCCTAAACTGTCCCCATCCCCGTCCCCTAACCCTAACCCTAGACCTAACCGTAACCCTTACCCGAAGCCTTACCCTATCCTGTCCCCTAATCCTAACCCGTACGCTAACACAAACCCGTACCCTAACACGTACGCTGAACCTAAACCATTGTCGTACCCTAACCTGTATCCTAAACCGTCCCCTAACCCTAACCCTTACCCGAAGCCTTACCCTAACCCGTCCTCTAATCCTAACCTGTACGCTAACAGTAAACTGTGCCCTAACATGTACGCTCACCCTAAACCGTTGTCCTACCCTAACCTGTACCCTAAACCATCCCAATCCCCGTCCCCTAACCCTAACCCTAACCCTAACCCTTACCCTTATCCGAAGCCTTACCTTAACCCATCCCCTAATCCTAATCCGTACACTAACACTAACCCGTAAACTTACACGTACGCTCACCCTAAACCGTTGTCGTACACTAACATGTACCCTAAACCGTCCCCATCCCCTAGCCCTAACCCTAACCCTAACCCTAACACTTACCCGAAACCTTACCCTAACTCGTCCCCTAATCCTAAGCCGTAGGCTAAAACTAACCCTTACCCTAACACGTACGCTCACACTAAACTGTGGTCGTACCCTAACCTGTACCCTAAACCGCCCCATCCCCTAACCCTAACCCTAAACCTAACCCTAATCCTAACCCTTACCCGAAGCCTTACCCTAACCCGTCCCATAATCATAACCCGTACGCTAACACTAACCCGTGCCCTAACACGTAGGCTCACCATAAATCATTGTCGTACCCTAACCTGTACCCTAAACCATCCCCATCCCCGTCCCCGTCCCCTAAACCTAACCCTAACACTTACCCGAAGCCTTACCCTAACCTGTCCCCTAA
Organism: Delphinapterus leucas; assembly: GCF_059928025.1. Classification (NCBI taxonomy): domain Eukaryota; kingdom Metazoa; phylum Chordata; class Mammalia; order Artiodactyla; family Monodontidae; genus Delphinapterus; species Delphinapterus leucas. Next base: position 12,799,232 of record NW_028322232.1, on the reverse strand, counting down.
TCCTAACCCTTACGCTAACACTAACCCTTGCCCTAACATGTACACTCACCCTAAACCGTTGTCTTACCCTAACCTGTACCCTAAACCGTCCCTGTAACCTAACCCTAACACTAACACTAACCCTAAACCGAACCCTTACACGAAGCCTTCCCCTAACCCGTCCCCTAACCCTAAACCGTACGCTAACCCTAACCCGTACCCTAACACGTACGCTCACCCTAAACCGCTGTCGTACCCTAAACTGCACCCTCAACCGTCCCCGTCTCCTAACCCTAACCCTAACCCTAACCCATCCCCTAATCCTAACCCGTACGCTAACTCTAAGCCATACCCTAACACGTACGCTCACCCTAAACCGTTCTCGTACACTAACCTGTAACCTAAACCGTCCCCGTCCCCTAACCCTAAACCTAACCCTTACCCGAAGCCTTACCTTAACCCGTCCTCTAATCCTAACCCGTACGCTAACTCTAAGCCGTACCCTAACACGTACGCTCACCTTAAACCGTTGTCATATACTAACATGTACCCTAAACCGTCCCCGTCTAATAACCCTAACCCTAACCCTAACCCTAACCCTAACCCTAGCTTTTACCCGAAGCCTTACCCTAACCGGTCCCCTAATCCGAACCCGTATGCTAACACTAACCCGTACGCTAACACGTACGCTCAACCTAAACTTTTGTCGTGCCCTAACCTGTACCCTAAACCGTCCCCATCCCCTAACCCTAACCCTAACCCTAACCCTTACCCGAAGCCTTACCCTAACCGTCCCCTAATCCTAAATTGTACGCTGACACTAACACGTACCCTAACACGTACGATCACCCTAAACCGTTGTCGTAACCTAACCTGTACCCTAAACCGTCCCCGTCCCCGTCCCCTAACCATAACGCTAAGCCTAACCCTGAAGCTTACCCGAAGCCTTACCCTAACCCGTCCCCAATCCTAACCCGTACTGTAACACTAACCCGTACCCTAACACGTACACTCACCCTAAACCGTTGTCGTACCCTAACCTGTACCCTGAACCGTGTCCGTCCCCTAAACCTAACACTAAACCTAAACCTAACCCTAACACTTACCCGAAGCCTTACCCTAACCCGTCCCCTAAACATAACCCGTACGAAAACACTAACACGTACCCTAACACGTACGGTCACCCTGAACCGTTGTCGTACACTAAACTGTACCCTAAACCGTCCCCGTCCCTTAACCCTAACCCTAACCCTAACCAAAACCCTAATCCTTACCCGAAGCCTTACCATAACCCGTCCCCTAATCCTAACCCATACATTAACACTAAACCGTAACCTAACACGTACGCTCAACCTAAACCGTTGTCGTACACTAACCTGTACCCTAAACCGTCCCTGTCCCCTACCCCTAACCATAACCCTAACCCTAACACTAACCCTTACCCGAAGCCTAACCCTAACCCGTACCCTAATCCTAACCCGTACGCTAACCCTAACCCGTACACTAACACGTACGCTCACCGTAAACCGTTGTCGTACCCTAACTTGTAACCTAAACCGTCCCCGTCCCCTAACCCTAACCCTAACCCTAACCCTAACACTTACCCAAAGCCTTACCCTAACACGTCAACTAACCCTAAATCGTACGCTAACACTAACCCATGCCCTAACACGTACGCTCACCCTAAACCGTTGTCGTACACTAACCTGTACACTAAACTGTCCCTGTCCCCTAACCCTAACCCTAACGCTAACCCTAACCATTACGCAAAGCTTTACCCTAACCCGTCCCCCAATCCTAAACCATACGCTAACACTAACCCGTACCCTAACATGTACGCTCACCCTAAACCGTTCTCGTACCCTAAACTGTTCCCTAAACCATCCTCGTCCCCTAACCCTAACCCTAACCCTAACCCTAGCTTTTACCCGAAGCCTTACACTAACCGGTCCCCTAACCCTAACCCGTACGCTAACACTAACCAGTACCCTAACATGTACGCTCACCCTTAACCATTGTCGTACCCTAACCTATACCCTAAACCGTCCCCGTCCCCTAACCTAACCCTAACCCTAACCCTTACGTGAAGCCTTACCCTAACCTGTCCCCTAATCCTAAACCGTACGCTGACACTAACGCGTACCCTAACACGGACGCTCACCCTAAAACATTGTCGTACACTAAACTGTACCCTAATCCGTCCCCGTCCCCGTCCCATAACGCTAACCCTAACCAAACCCTAACCCTAACCCTTACCCAAAGCCTTACCCTAATCGGTCCCCTAATTCTAACCCGTATGATAACACTAACCCGTACCCTAACACGTACTCTCACCCTAAACCGTTGTCGTACCCTAAACTATACCCTAAACCGTCCCCGTACCCGTCCCCTATCCCTAACCCTAACCCTAACCCTGAAGCTTACCCGAAGCCTTACTCTAACCCGTCCCCTAATTCTAACCCGTACGGTAACACTAACCCATACCCTAACACGTACGCTCACCCTAAACGGTTGTCGTACCCTAACCTGTACCCTAAACCGTGTCCATCCCCTAAACCTAACCCTAACCCTAACCCTAACCTTAACCCTTACCCGAAGCCTTACCCTAACCCGTCCCCTAATCTTAACCCGTACGCTAACACTAACACGTACCCTAACACTTACGGTCACCCTGAACCATTGTCGTACCCTAAACTGTACCCTAAACCGTCCCCGTCCCTTAACCCTAACACTAACCCTAACCCTAACCCTAACCCTAATCCTTACCCGAAGCCTTACCATAACCCGTCCCCTAATCCTAACCCGTACGCTAACACTAAACTGTAACCTAACACGTACGCTCACACTAAACCGTTGTCGTACCCTAACCTGTACCCTAAACCGTCCCTGGCCCCTAACCCTAACCCTAACACTAACCCTTACCCGAAGCCTAACACTAACCCGTCCCCTAATCCTAAGCCGTGCGCTAACAATTACCCATACCCCAACATGTACGCTCAACCTAAACCGTTGTCGTACCCTAAACTGTCCCCATCCCCTAACCCTAACCCTAACCCTAACCCTAACACTTACCCGAAGCCTTACCCTAACCCATCCCCTAATCCTAACCCGTATGCTAACACTAACCCGTACCCTAACACGTACGCTCACCCTAAAACGTTGTTGTACCCTAACCTTTGCCCTAAACCGTCCCCGACCCCGTCCCCTAACCCTAACACTAACACTTACCCGAAGCCTTACCCTAACCCGTCCCCTAATCCTAACCCGTACGCTAACACTAAACCGTACCCTAACACGTACGCTCACTCTAAAACGTTGTCGTACCCTAACCTGTACCCTAAACCGTCCCCGTCCCCTAACCCTAACCCTAACCCTTACCCGAAGCCTTACCATAACCTGTCCCCTAATCCTAAACCATATGCTAACACTAAGCCGTACCCTAACACGTATGCTCACCCTAAACAATTGTCGTACCCTAAACTGTACCCTCAACCATCCCCGTGCCCTAACCCTAACCCTAACCCTAACCCTAACCCTAAACCTTACCCGAAGCCTTACACTAACCCGTCCCCTAATCCTAAACCGTACGCTGACACTAACACGTAGCCTAACACGTACGCTCACCCTAAACCGTTTTCGTACACTAACCTGTACCCTAAACCGTGTCCGTCCCCTATACCTAACCCTAACCCTAAACCTAACCCTTACCCGAAGCCTTACCCTTACCCGTCCCCTAATCCTAACCCGTACGCTAACAATAACACGTACCCTAAAACGTACGGTCACCCTGAACCATTGTCGTACCCTAAACTGTACCCTAAACCGTCCCCGTCCCTTAACCCTAACCCTAACCCTAACCCTAACCCTAATCCTTACCCGAAGCCTTAACATAACCCGTCCCCTAATCCTAACCCGTACACTAACATTAAATTGTAACCTAAAACGTACGCTCACACTAAACCGTTGTCGTACCCTAACCTGTACCCTAAACCGTCCCCGTCCCCTAACCCTAACCGTAACCCTAACCCTGTCACTAACGCTTACCCGAAGCCTAACACTAACCCGTCCCCTAATCCTAAGCCGTGCACTAACAGTAACCCATACCCCAACATGTACGCTCACACTAAACCGTTGTCGTACCCTAACCTGTACCCTAAACCGTCCCCGTCCCCGTCCCCTAACCCTAAACCTAACCCTAACCGTAACACTTACCCGAAGCCTTACCCTAACGCGTCCCCTAATCCTAACCCGTATGCTAACACTAACCCGTACCCTAACACGTACGCTCACCCTAAACCATTGTCCTAACCTAACCTGTACCCTAAACCGTCCCCGTCCCCGTCCCCTAAACCTAACCCTAACCCTAACCCTAACCATTCCCCGAAGCCTTACCCTAACCGTCCCCTAATCCTAACCCGTACGCTCACACTAACCCGTGCCCTAACACGTACGCTCACCCTGAACCGTTGTCGTACCCTAACCTGTACCCTAAACCGTCCCCGTCCCCTAAACCTAACCCTAACCTCACCCTAATCCTAACCCTTACCCAAAGCCTTACCCTAACCCGTCCCCTAATCCTAACCCGTACACTAACACTAACCCGTGCCCTAAAACATACGCTCAACCTAAACAGTTGTCGTACCCTAACCCGTACCCTAAACCATCCCCGTGCCCTAACCCTAACCCTAACCCTAACCCTAACCCTAAACCTAACCCTTACCCGAAGCCTTACCCTAACCCGTCCCCTAATCCTAACACGTACGCTAACAATAAAACATACCCTAAAACGTACGGTCACCCTGAACCATTGTCGTACCCTAAACTGTACCCTAAACCTTCCCCGTCCCTTAACCCTAACCCTAACCCTAACCCTAACCCTGATCCTTTCCCGAAGCCTTAACATAACCCGTCTCCTAATCCTAACCCGTACGCTAATATTAAATCGTAACCTAACACGTACGCTCACACTAAACCGTTGTCGTACCCTAACCTGTACCCTAAACCGTCCCTGTCCCCTAACCTTAACCGTAACCCTAACCCTAACACTAACCCTTACCCGGAGCCTAACACTAAACCGTCCCCTAATCCTAACCCGTACACTAACACTAAACCGTGCCCTAAAACATACGCTCAACCTAAACCATTGTCGTACCCTAACCTGTACCCTAAACCGTCCCCGTGCCCTAACCCTAACCCTAAGCCTAACCCTACCACTAAACCTTACCCGAAGCCTTACACTAAACCGTCCCCTAATCCTAAACCATACGCTGACACTAACACATAGCCTAACACGTACGCTCACCCTAAACTGTACCGTAAACCGTGTCCATCCCCTAACCCTAACCCTAACCCTAACCCTAACCTTAACCCTAACCCTTACCCGAAGCCTTACCCTAACCCGTCCCCTAATCCTAACCCGTAGGCTAACACTAACCCGTACCCTAACACGTACGCTCACCCTAAACTGTTGTCGTACCCTAACCTGTTCTCTAAAGCTTCCCCATCCCCTAACCCTAAACCTAACCCTAACACTTACCCTTACCCTAACCTTTACCCGAAGCCTTACACTATCCCGTCCCCAATCCGAACCCGTAGGCTAACACTAACCCGTGCCCTAAAACGTACGCTCACCTAAACCGTTGTCGTACCCTAACCTGTACCCTAAAACGTCCCCTAACTGTAACCCTAACCCTAACCCTAACCCTTACCCGAAACATTACCCTAACCCGTCCCCTAATCCGATTCCGTACGCTAACACTAACCCGTACCCTAACACGTACACCCACCCTAAAACGTTGTCGTCCCCTAACCTGTACCCTAAACCGTCCCCGTCCCCTACCCTAACCCTAACACTAACCCTAACCCTAACCCTTACCCAAAGCCTTACCCTAACATGTCACCTAATCCTAACCCGTACGCTAACACTAACCCGTGCCCTAACATGTACACTCACCCTAAACCGTTGTCTTACCCTAACCTGTACCCTAAACCGTCCCTGTACCCTAACCCTAACCCTAACACTAACCCTAAACCGAACCCTTACCCGAAGCCTTCCCCTAACCCGTCCCCTAATCCTAAACCGTACGCTAACCCTAACCCGTGCCCTAACACGTACGCTCACCCTAAACCGCTGTCGTACCCTAAACTGTACCCTAAACCGTCCCTGTCCCCTAACCCTAACCCTAACCCTAAACCTTACCCGAAGCCTTCCCCTAACCTGTCCCCTAATCCTAACCCGTACGCTAACTCTAAGCCATACCCTAACACGTACGCTCACCCTAAACCGTTCTCGTACACTAACCTGTAACCTAAACCGTCCCCGTCCCCTAACCCTAACCCTAACCCTTACCCGAAGCCTTACTTTAACCCGTCCTCTAATCCTAACCCGTACGCTAACTCTAAGCCGTACCCTAACACGTACGCTCACCCTAAACCGTTGTCATACACTAACCTGTACACTAAACCGTCCCTGTCCCCTAACCCTAACCCTAACCCTAACCCTAAACATTACCCAAAGCCTTACCCTAACCCGTCCCCTAATCCTAACCCGTACGCTAACACTAACCCGTAACCTAACCCGTATGCTCAACCTAAACCGTTCTCGTACACTAACCTGTACCCTAAACCGTCCCGTCCCCGTCCCCTAACCCTAGCCCTTACCCGAAACCTTACCCTAACATGTCCCCTATTCCTAACCCGTACGCTAACATTATCCCGTACCCTTACACGTACGCTCACCTTAAAACGTTGTCGTACACTAACCTGTAACCTAAACCGTCTCAGTCCCCTAACCCTAACGCTAACCCTAACCCTAACCCATACCCGGAGCCTTACCCTAACCTGTCCCCTAATCCTAACCCCTACGCTAACACTAACCCTTGCCCTAACACGTACGCTCACCCTAAACCGTTGTCGTACCCTAACCTGTACCCTAAACCGTCCCTCTACCCTAACCCTAACCCTAACCCTTATCCTAACCCTAAAGCTTACCCGAAGCCTTACCCTAACCCGTCCCATAATCCTAACCCGTACGCTAACACTAACCCGTACCCTAACATGTACGCTCACCCTAAACTGTTGTCGTACACTAAACTGTACCCTAAACCGTCCCTGTCCCTGACCATTAACCCTAACCCTAACCCTAACCCTAACCCTTACCCGACGCCTTACCCTAACCCGTCCCATAATCCTAACCCATACGCTAACACTAACCCGTACCCTAACATGTACGCTCACCCTAAACCGTTGTCGTACCCTAACCTGTACCCTAAACCGTCCCTGTCCCCGACCCTTAACCCTAACCCTAACCCTAACCCTAACCCTTACCTGACGCCTTACCCTAACCCGTCCCCAAATCCTAACCCGTACGCTAACACTAACCCATACCCTAACTCGCATGCTCACCCTAAAACGTTGTCGTACCCTAACATGTACCCTAAACCGTCCCCGTCCCCTAACCCTAACCCTAACCCTAAACCTAAACCTAACCCTTACCCGAAGCCTTACCATAACCCGTCCTCTAATCCTAACCCGTACGCTAACAGTAAACTGTGCCCTAACATGTACGCTGAACCTAAACCATTGTCCTACCCTAACCTGTACCCTAAACCGTCCCCCTCCCCTAAGCCTAACCCTATCCCTAACCCTAAACCTAACCCTTACCCGAAGCCTTACCATAACCCGTCCTCTAATCCTAACCCGTACGCTAACAGTAAACTGTGCCCTAACATGTAGGCTGAACCTAAACCATTGTCTTACCCTAACCTGTACCCTAAACCGTCCCCGTCCCCTAACCCTTGCCCTAACCCTAACCCTAACCCTAACCCTTACCAGAAGCCTTACTCTAACCCGTCCCTTAATCCTAACCCGTACGCTAACACTAACAGGTACCCTAACACCTACGCTCACCCTAAACTATTGTTGTACCCTAACCTGTACCCTAAAGGGTCTCCATCCCCTAACCCTAACCCTAACCCTAACCCTAACCCTTACCCAAAGCCTTTCCCTACCCCGTCCCCTAATCCTAAACCGTAGGCTAACACTAACACGTACCCTAACACGTACGCTCACCCTAAACCGTGGTCGTACCCTAATCTGTACCCTAAACCGTCCCCGTCTCCTAACCCTAACCCTTAACGTAAACCTAAACCTTACCCGAAACCTTACCCTAACCCGTCCCCTAATGCCAACCCCTATGCTAACACTAGCCCGTACCCTAACACGTACGCTTACCCTAAAACTTTGTCGTACCCTAAACTGTACCCTAAACCTTCCCCGTCCCCTAACCCTAACCCTAACCCTAAACCTATCCCTAACCCTTACGCGACGCCTTACCGTAACCCGTCCCCTAATCCTAAACCGTACGCTAACACTAACAGGTACCCTAACACGTACACTCACCCTAAACCCTTGTCGTACACTAAACTGTACACTAAACCGTCCCCGTCCCCGTCCCCTAACCCTAACCCTAACCTTAACCCTAACACTAAACCTTACCCGAAGCCTTACCCTAACCCGTCCCCTAATCCTAACCAATACGCTAACACTAACCCGTACCCTAACACGTACACTCACCCTAAACCGTTGTCGTACCCTAAACTGTAGCATAAACTGTCCCCGTCCCCTATCCCTAACCCTAACCCTAAACCTAACCCTTACCCGAAGCCTTACATTATCACGTACCCTAATCCTAACATGTACGCTAACACTAACCCGTACCCTAACACGTACGCTCACCCTAAACCGTTGTCGTAACCAACCTGTACCCTACACCGTCCCCATCCCCTAACGCTAACCCTAACCCTTACCCGAAGCCTTACCCAAACCCGTACCCTAATCCTAACCAGTACGCTAACACTAACCCATACCCAAACATGTACGCTCACCCTAAACAGATGTCATACCCTAAACTGTACCCTAAACCGTCCCCGTCCCCTAACCCTAACCCTAACCCTAAAACTTACCCGAAGCCTTACCCTAACCCATCCCCTAATCCTAACCCATACGCTAACACTAACCCATACCCTAAAAGGTACGCTCACCCTAAACCGTTGTAGTACCCTAACCTGTACCCTAAACCGTCACGGTCCCCATCCCCTAACCCTAACCCTAGCCCTAATCCTAACCCTTACCCGAAGCCATACCCTAACCCGTCCCCTAATCCTAACCTGTATTCTAACACAAACCCATACCCTAACACTACGCTCACCCTAAACCGCTGTCGTACCCTAACCTGTACCCTAAACCGTCCCCGTCCCCTAACCCTAGCCCTAACTCTAACCCTAAACCTAACACTTACCCGAAGCCTTACCCTACCCCGTACCCTATTCCTAACTCGTACGCTAACACTAACACGTACCATAACATGTACGCTCACCCTAAACCGTGGTCGTACCCTAACCTGTACCCTAAACTGTCACCGTCCCGTAACCCTAACCCTAAACCTAACCCTTACCCGAAGCCTTACACTAACCCGTACCCTAATCCTAACCCGTACGCTAACACTAGCCCGTACCCTAACACGTATGCTCACCCTATAGCATTGTCGTACCCTAACCTGTACCCTAAACCGTTCCCGTCACCTAACCCTAAACCTAACCCTTACCCGAAGCCTTACCCTAACCCATCCGCTAATCCTAACCCATACGCTAACACTAACTGGTTCCTTAACACCTACGCTCCCCATAAAATGTTGTCGTACCCTAACCTGTACCCTAAACCATCCCCGTCCCCTAACGCTAACCCTAACCCTAACTCTTACCCGAAGCCTTACCCAAAACCGTACCCTAATCCTAACCAGTACGCTAACACTAACCCATACCCTAACATGTACGCTCACCCTAAACAGTTGTCGTACCCTAACCTGTACCATAAACCGTCCCCGTCCCCTATCCCTAACCCTAACACTTACCCGAAGCCTTAACCTAACCAGTCCCATAATCCTAACCCGTACGCTAACACTAACCCATACCCTAAAACGTACGCTCACCCGAAACCGTTGTCGTACCCTAATCTGTTCCCTAAACCGTACCCGTCCCCTAACCCTAACCCTATTCCTAACCCTAACCCTTACCCGAAACCTTACCCTAACCCGTCCCCTAATCCCAACCCGTACGCTAACACTAACCCGTACCCTAACATGTACGCTTACCCTAAAACTTTGTTGTACTCTAAACTGTACCCTAAACCTTCCCCGTCCCCTAACCCTAACCCTAACCCTAAACCTATCCCTAACCCTTACGCGACGCCTTACCGTAACCCGTCCCCTAATCCTAAACTGAACGCTAACACTAACAGCTACCCTAACACGTACACTCACACTAAACCCTTGTTGTACACTAAACTGTACGCTAAACCATCCCCGTCCCCGTCCCCTAACCCTAACCCTAACCCTAACCCTAACACTAAACCTTACCCGAAGCCTTACCCTAACCCGTCCCCTAATCCTAGCCTATACGCTAACACTAACCCGTACCCTAACACATACGCTCACCGTAAACCGTTGTCGTACCCTAAACTGTACCATAAACCGTCTCCGTCCCCGTCCCCTAAACCTAACCCTAACCCTAACCCTAAACCGTACCCTAAGCCTTAACGTAAACCATCCCCTAATCCTAAACCATACCCTAACACTAACCCGTACCCTAACACTTACGCTCACCCTAAACCGCTGTCGTACCCTAACCTGTACCCTAAATCGTCCCGGTCCCCTAACCCTAACCCTAACCCTAACCCTAACCCTAACTCTAACCCTTTCCCGAAGCCTTACCATAATCTGTCCCCTAATCCTAAACCGTACGCTAACACTAAACCGTACGATAACACGTAAGCTCAACCTAAACCACTGTCGTACCATAACCTGTACCCTAAAACGTTCCCGTCCCCTAACACTAACCCTAACCCTAAAACTAACCCTAACCCTTACCCGACGCCATACCCTAAACCGACCCCTAATCCTAACCCGTACGCTAACACTAACATGTACCCACGCTCACCATAAACCGTTGTCGTACCCTAAACTGTACCCTAAACCGTCCCCGTCACTTAACCGTAACCCTAACCCTAACCCTAAACCTAACCCTAACCCCAACCCTAACCCTAACCCTAACCCTAACCCTAACCCTAACACTAACCCTTACCCGAAGCCTTACCCTAACCCGTCCCCTAATCCTAACCTGTACGCTAACACTAAACCGTACCCCAAAATGTACGCTCAACCGAAACTGTTGTCGTACACTAACCTGTACCCTAAACCGTCCCTGTCCCCTAACCCTAACCCTAACCCTAACCCTAATACTTGCTCGAAGCCTTACCCTAACCTGTTCCCTAATCCTAACCCGTACGCTAATATTAACCCGTACCCTAACCCGTACGCTCACCCTAAACTGTTGTCATACCCTAACCTTTACCGAAAACACTCCCCGCTCACTAACCCTAACCCTAACCCTAATCCTAACCCTTACCCAAAGCCTTACACTGTCCCGTCCCCTAATCCTAACCGGTACGCAAACACTAACCCGTACCCTAACACGTACGCTCAACCTAAACCGTTCACGTACCCTAACCTGTACCCTAAACCGTCCCCGTCCCCTAAACCTAACCCTAACCCTAACACTAACCCTTACCTGAAGCCTTACCCTAACCCGTCCCCTAATCCTAACCCGTACGCTAACACTAACCCCTACCCTAACACGTACGCTCACCCTAAACCGTTGTCGTACCCTAACCTGTAACCTAAACAGTCCCCATCTCCGTCCCCTAACCCTAACCCTAACCCTAACCCTAACCCTACCCCTAACCCTAACCCTAACCCTAAATCTTACCCGAAGCCTTACCCTAACCCGTCCCCTAATCCTAACCCGTACGCTAACACTAACCCGTGCCCTAACACGTACGCTCACCCTAAACCATTGTCGTACCCTAACCTGTACCCTAAACCGTCCCCATCCCCTAACCCTAACCCTAAACCTAACTGTAACCCTAACACTTACCGGAAGCCTTACCCTAACCCGTGCCCAAATCCTAACCCGTACGCTAACACTAACCCGTACCGTAACACGTACGCTCACCCTAAACCGTTGTCGTACCCTAACCTGTACCCTAAACCGTCCCCGTCCCCGTCCCCTAACCCTAAACCTAAGCCTTACCTGAAGCCTTACCCTAACCTGTCCCCTAATCCTAACCTGTACGCTAACACTAACCCATACCCTAACACGTACGCTCACCCTAAACCTTTGTCGTACCCTAAGCTGTACCCTAAACCGTCCCCGCCCCTAAACCTAACCCTAACCCTAACCCTAACCCTTACCCGGAGCCTTATCCTAACCTATCCCCTAATCCTAACCCGTACGCTAATACTAATCCTTGCCCTAACACGTACGCTTACCCTAAACCATTGTCATACCCTAACCTGTACCCTAAACCATCCCCGTCCCCTAACCCTAACCCTATCCCTAACCCTAAATTTAACCCTTACCCGAAGCCTTACCCTAACCTGTCCCCTAATCCTAACGTGTACGCTAACACTAACGTGTACCCTAACACGTACGCTCACCCTAAACCGTTGTCGTACCCTAACCTGTACCCTAAACCGTCCCCGTCCCCTAACCCTAACCCTAACCCTAACACTTACCTGAAGCCTTACCGTAAACTGTCCCCTAATCCTAACCCGTATGCTCACACTAACCCGTACCCTAACACGTACGCTCACCCTAAACCGTTGTCGTACACTAGCCTGTACCCTAAACGGTCCCCGTTCCCTAACCCTAACCGTAACCCTAACCCTAACCCTTACCCGAAACCTTACCCTAAACCGTCCCCTAATCCTAACACGCACGCTAACACTAAACCTTACCCTAACACGTACGCTCACCCTAAACCGTTGTCGTACCCTAACCTGTACCCTAAACTGTCCCCGTCCCCTAACCCTAAACCTAACCCTAACACTAACCCTTACCCAAAGCCTTACCCTAACCCGTCCCCTAATCCTAACCCGTACGCTAACACTAACCCGTACCCTAACATGTACGCTCACCCTCAACCATTGTCATGCCCTAACCTGTACCCTAAACGGTCCTCGTCCCCTAACCCTATCCCTAACCCTAACCCTTATCCGAAGCCTTACCCTAACCCGTCCCCTAATCCTAACCCGTACGCTAACACTAAACCGTACCCTAACATGTACGCTCACCCTAAACCATTTTCGTACCCTAACCTGTACCCTAAACGGTCCCCGTCCCCTACCCCTAACCCTAACCCTAAACCATCCCCGTCCCCTAAACCTAACCCTAACCCTAACCGTAACCCTTACCCGAAGCCTTACCCTAACCCTTCACCTAATCCTAAACCTTATGCTAACACTAAAACGTACCCTAACAGGTACGCTCACCCTGAACCGTTGTCGTACACTAAACTGTACCCTAAACGGTCCCCATCACTTAACCCTAACCCTAACCCTATCCCTAACCCTAACCCTTACCCGAAGCCTTATGCTAACCCGTCCCCTAATCCTAACCCGTTCGCTAACACTAACCCATACCATAATATGTACCCTCAACCTAAACCGTTGTCGCACCCTAACCTGTACCCTAAACCGTCCCCGTCCCCGTCCCCTAACCCTGACCCTTACACTAATCCTAACCCTTACCCGTAGCCTTACCCTAACCCGTCCCCTAATACTAACCCGTACGCTAACACTAACCCGTACCGTAACACGTACGCTCACCCTAAACATTTTTCGTACACTAACCTGTACCCTAAACCGTCCCCATCCCTGTTCCCTAACCTTAACGCTAACCCTAACCCTATCACTTACCAGAAGCCTTACCCTAACCCGTCCCCTAATCCTAACCCTTATCCTAACTCTAACCCGTACACTAACATGTACGCTCAACCTAAACCGTTGTCATACCCTAACCTGTAACCTAAACCGTCCCCGTCCCCTAACCCTAACCCTAACCCTAACCCTAATCCTAACCCTTACCCAAAGCCTTAGCCCAACCCGTCCCCTAATCCTAACGTGTACGCTAACACTAACGTGTACCCTAACAGGTACGCTCACCCTAAACCGTTGTCTTACCCTAACCTCTACCTTAAACCATCCCCGTCCCCTAACCCTAACCCTAACCCTTACCCAAAGCCTTACCCTAAACCGTCCCCTAATCCTAACACGCACGCTAACACTAAACCGTACCCTAACACGTACGCTCACCCTAAGCCATTGTCGTACCCTAACCTGTGCCCTAAACTGTCCCCATCCCCTAACCCTAAACCTAACCCTAACGCTAAACCTTACCCGTAGATTTACCCTAACCCGTCCCCTAATACTAACCGGTACGCTAACACTAACCCGTACCCTAACACGTATGCTCAGCCTAAAATTTTTCGTACCCTAACCTGTACCCTAAACTGTCCCCATCCCTGTCCCCTAACCCTGAACCTAACCCTAACCCTATCACTTACCCGAAGCCTTACCCTAACCCGTCCCCTAATCCTAACCCGTATCCTAACTCTAACCCGTACACTAACATGTACGCTCAACCTAAACCGTTGTCATGCCCTAACCTGTACCCTAAACTATCCCCGTCCCCTAACCCTAACCCTAACCCTTACCCGAAGCCTTACCCTAACCCGTCCCCTAATCCTAAACCGTACGCAAACACTAAGCCGTACCCTAACACGTATGTTCACCCTAAACGGTTGTCGTACCCTAACCTGTACCCTAAACCATCCCCGTTCCCGTCCTCTAAACCTAACCCTAACCCTATCCCTAACCCTTATCCGAAGCCTTACCCTAACGCGTCCACTAACCCTAACCCGTACGCTAACACCAACTCGTACCCTAACATGTACGCTCACCCTAAACGGTTGTCGTACCCTAACCTGTACTCTAAACCGGCCCCGTTCCCTAACCCTAACACTAAACCTAACCCTTACCCGAAGTCTTATCCTAACCCGTCCCCTAATCCTAATCCGTACGCTAACACTAACACGTACCCTAACACGTATGCTCACCCTAAACCGTTGTCGTACACTAACCTGTACCCTAATCCGTCCCCGTTCCCGTCCCCTAACCCTAACCCTAGCCCTAACCCTAACCTTACCCGAAGCCTTACCCTAAACCGTCCCCTAATCCTAACCCGTATGCTAACACTAACCCGTATCCTAACACGTACGCTCAGCCTAAACCGTTGTCGTACACTAACCTGTACCATAAACCGTCCCCTTCCCCTAACCCTAACTCTAACCCTAACCCTAACTGTAACCCTTACCCGAAGCCTTACCCTAACCCTTCCCCTAATCCTAACCCGTATGCTAACACTAACACGTACTCTAACAGGTACGCTCAACATGAACCGTTGTCGTACACTAAACTGTACCCTAAACGAACCCCATCCCTTAACCCTAACCCTAACCCTAACCCTTACCCGAAGCCTTACCCTAACCCGTCCCCTAATCCTAACCTGTTCGCTAACACTAACCCATACCATAACATGTACGCTCAACCTAAACCGTTGTCGCACCCTAACCTGTACCCTAAACCGTCCCCGTCCCCGTCCCCTAACCCTAACCCTAGCCCTAATCCTAACCCTTACCCAAAGCCTTAGCCTAACCCGTCCCCTAATCCTAAAGTGTACGCTAACACTAACGTGTACCCTAACACGTACGCTCACCCTAAACCGTTGTCTTACCCTAACTTCTACCTTAAACCATCCCCGTCCCCTAACCCTACTGCTAACCCTAAACCTTACCCGAAGCCTTACCCTAACCCGTCCCTTAATCCTAACACGCACGCTAACACTAAACCGTACCCTAACACGTACGCTCACCCTAAACCATTGTCGTACCCTAACCTGTACCCTAAACGGTCCCCGTCCCCTAACCCTAAACCTAACCCTAACCCTAACCCTTACCCGTAGCCTTACCCTAATCCGTCCCCTAATACTAACCCGTACGCTAACACTAACCCGTACCCTAACACGTACGCTCACCCTAAACCTTTTTCGTACCCTAACCTGTACCCTAAACTGTCCCCATCCCTGTCCCCTAACCCTAAACCTAACCCTAACCCTATCACTTACCCGAAGCCTTACCCTAACCCGTCCCCTAATCCTAACCCGTATACTAACTCTAACCCGTACACTAACATGTACGCTCAATCTAAACCGTTGTCATACCCTAATCTGTACCCTAAACCATCCCCGTCCCCTAACTCTAACCCTAACCCTTACCCGAAGCCTTACCCTAACCCGTCCCCTAATCCTAATCCGTACGCTAACACTAAGCCGTACCCTAACACGTATGCTCACCCTAAACCATTGTCGTACCCTAACCTGTACCCTAAACCATCCCCGTCCCCGTTCCCTAACCCTAACCCTAACCCTAAGCTTACCCGAAGCCTTACCCTAACCCGCCCCCAATCCTAACCCGTATGCTAACACTAACCCGTACCCTAACACGTACGCTCACCCTAAACCGTTGTCGTACCCTAACCTGTACCGTAAACCGTCCCCTTCCCCTAACCCTAACCCTAACCCTTTTCCGAAGCCTTACCTTAACCCGTCCACTAATCCTAACCCGTACGCTAACACCAACTCGTACCCTAACACGTACGCTCACCCTAAACCGTTGTCGTACCCTAACCTGTACCCTAAACTGGCCCCGTCCCCTAACCCTAACCCTAAACCTAACCCTAACCCTTACCCGAAGCCTTACCCTAACCCGTCCCCTAATCCTAATCCGTACGCTAACACTATCCCATAACCTAACACGTACGCTCACCCTAAACCATTGTCCTACCCTAACCTGTACCCTAAACCATCCCCGTCCTCTAACCCTAACCCTTGCCAGAAGCCTTACCCTAACCCATCACCTAATACTAACCCGTACGCTAACACTAACTCCTACGCTAACAGTAACCCGTACCCTAACACGTACGCTCACCCTAAACCGTTGTCGTACACAAACTTGTACCCTAAACCGTCCCCGTCCCCTAACCCTAACCCTAACACTTACCCGAAGCCTTACCCTAACCCGTCCCATAATCCTAACCCGTACGATAACACTAACCCGTACCCTAACACGTACGCTCACCCTAAACCGTTGTCGTTGCCTACCCTGTACCCTAAACCATCCCCGTCCCCTAACCCTAACACTAAACCTAACCCTAACACTTACCCGAAGCCTTACCCTAATACGTCCCTTAATCCTAAACCGTACGCTACCAATAACCAATACCCTAACACATACGCTCACCCTAAACCGTTGTCATACGCTAACCTCTACCCTAAACCGTCCCCATCACCTAACCTTAACCCATACACTAACACTTACCCGAAGCCTTACCCTAAACCGTCCACTAACCCTAACTGGTACGCTAACACTAACCCGTACCCTAACACGTACGCTCACCCTAAACCGTTGTCGTACGCTAACCTGTACCCTATACCGTCCCCTCCCCTCACCCTAACCCTAACCTTAACCATAAACCTTACCCGAAGCCTTACCCAAACACGTCCCTAATCCTAACACGTACGCTCACCCTAAACCATTGTCATGCACTAACCTGTACCCTAAACCATCCCCGTCCCCTAACCCTAAACCTAAACCTTACCAGAAGCCTTACCCTAACCCTTCCCCTAATACTAACCAGTCCGCTAACACTAACTCATACGCTAACACTAACCTGTACCCTAACACGTACGCTCACCCTAAACCTTTGTCATACACTAACCTGTAACCTAAACCGTCCCCGTCCCCTAACCCTTACCCGAAACCTTACCCTAACACGTACCCTAATCCTAACCTGTATGCTAACACTAACCCATACCCTAACACGTACACTCACCCTAAAACTTTGTCGTAACCTAACCTGTACCCTAAACCATCCTCGTCCGCTAACCCTAACCCTAACCACAACCCTTACCCGAAGCCTTACCCTAACACATCCCCTAATCCTAACCCGTATGCTAACACTAACCTCTACCCTAACACGTACGCTCACCCTAAACCGTTGTCGTACACTAACCTGTACCCTAAACAGTTCCCGTCCCCTAACCCTAAACCTAACCCTAACCCTTACCTGAAGCCTTACCCTAACCCGTCCCCTAATCCGAACCCATACGCTAACACTAACCAGTACCCTAACACATACACTCAAACTAAATATAATATATAATGTAAATATATATATATATATATAATATATTGTAATATATTCAGGAAAATACGCATACGCTCTTTTTGGCCAACCAAGAAAGCGTGTAAAGGAAATCTGCACCAAAATGAAGTCTCACTGCCCCCCGGTCAAAAGGGCCATGTGAAAAAAGTGTAAAATCCAGAAAGGCAGCACAGGCCATGGAGAACAGGGAGTCTTGTTATGCTGATGGGCGGGATGTAAATTGCCAACAGCCACTCTGGAGAAGTGTATGGTGTTTCCTGGAACAGCTAAAAAACAATGCAACGGAGCCTACGGCACTTCCACTTATGGTCCTATAGCTTAGGGAAATTAAAATCAAAAACACACAGCCACCCCACAGTTTCGGACGGCTCTGTTTACAAGAACCTCGTCTACGGTACAAGTTAAATATCCCAGAACGTGAAAAATGGATAAAGAAGTTGTGGTACGTACGTACAATGGAATATCACTCAGCAATGAAATCTATGTCATCAGGCCCTCGCGGCATAATGAGTGGATTCAGGTACGATGATTCTAAGTGAAATGAGTCACACAGAAAATGAAACATCATAAGATATCACTAATACAAGGAATGTAAACTTGGCTACACATGAACTGAATTACAAAACAGAACAGGGTCTCAAATTTAGAAAAGCAACTTATGCTTGCTTAAGGGGAAAGGTGAGTTGGGGTGCTGCATAAAACCAGAGATAGAAATTAGCACAGATACCTTTCCATAAGCCAAATATGTAATTGTCAAGACCTAACCCTTGCTCAACGAAATGGACTAAACACCCCATATTCAACGACTAGGAATACACCTGACTAGTAAGAATCTTCAAACCCATGGATTTATATGTCTCCGTAAGAGAATGAAGCGTGTGTACAGAGGCATGAATGCAGCAGAGAAACTCCGATAAAACCCATTATCAAAATGAATTACAAAAACAAAACACAAGGACAGTGAAATAGAGAGCAATTCTTAAATAATTCATTCAAGGGTTGTGATGCAACCTGGATTTACCACATCTACACCCAGAACTGAGTGAGACATAAGGTTGGGCACTTTGGGCTGATAGCATTGGTGAGGTTCGATGAGCAAATGCAGACCCTTTGAAGTCATACTGCATGGTACCCATTCCATGGGTCCCATCTCTCCAGGTTTAACGAATTCTTCCTTCAGCGAAAACATGCGTGGGAAACCCACAGTATGGTGCACCGAGGGACCGGCAAACGTTTTCAAATGCATCTCAGTTTTCGTCCCCTTTTACTCGGGTTCACCATTCCAGACCCTTTACTAACACTCTCCCCACTTGGAGAGTCAGTGCCTTTAACCTCCTGTTTGGCACAGTTTGCAATTTCTGCGCAAGATGAACAGGAATAGGGAGAACCAATGAGAGACTAGCTTTAGGTGTCTGCACGGGCAAATGTAACGCTCATTTCCCACCAGGAAGAGGAATTAACCAAAGGCTCAGCATGCCGTGCCGGAACCAGATTAGGGCCTGAAGCAATCCTGCGGGTTTGCGGCCAGCTCACAAGATAGCGAGTTGAAGAAAGGAGCTCAGGGGCACTGTAACTCAGAAACCTGCAGAGTTATAAATGACAGCTATCGTCCAAAAATATATTGAAGGAAGGCTGCGAAGAGGACTTGTAAGTGGGGCAGAATTGCAGGATAACGATTTCAGGAGGTAGACGGGAATTGCATTTAAAGCATAGGAAAAGAGGCAGAACGTCGACAATGATGCTCTTGGCCAAAAAGGGCGTATGCGTTTTTTCCTGAATATATTCAGGAAAAAACGCATACGCCCTTTTTGGCCAACCAAGCAAGCATGTTAAAGAAATCTGCACTACAATGAAGTCTCACTGCCCCCCGGTCAAAAGGGCCATGTGAAAAAAGTGTAAAATCCAGAAAGGCAGCACAGGCCATGGAGAACAGGGAGCCTTGTTATGCTGATGGGCGGGATGTAAATTGCCAACAGCCACTCTGGAGAAGTGTATGGTGTTTCCTGGAACAGCTAAAAAACAAAGCAACGGAGCCTACGGCACTTCCACTTATGGTCCTATAGCTTAGGGAAATTAAAATCAAAAACACACAGCCACCCAAAAGTTTCAGACGGCTCTGTTTACAAGAACCTCGTCTACGGTACAAGTTAAATATCCCAGAACGTGAAAAATGGATAAAGAAGTTGTGCTACGTACGTACAATGGAATATCACTCAGCAATGAAATCTATGTCATCAGGCCCGTCGCGGCATAATGAGTGGATTCAGGTACGATGATTCTAAGTGAAATGAGTCACACAGAAAATGAAACATCATAAGATATCACTAATACAAGGAATGTAAACTTGGCTACACATGAACTGAATTACAAAACAGAACAGGGTCTCAAATTTAGTAAACCAACTTATGCTTGCTTAAGGGGAAAGGTGAGTTGGGGTGCTGCATAAAACCAGAGATAGAAATTAGCACAGATACCTTTCCATAAGCCAAATATGTAATTGTCAAGACCTACCCCTTGCTCAACGAAATGGACTAAACACCCCATATTCAACGACTAGGAATACACCTGACTAGTAAGAATCTTCAAACCCATGGATTTATATGTCTCCGTAAGAGAATGAAGCGTGTGTACAGAGGCATGAATGCAGCAGAGAAAATCCGATAAATCCCATTATCAAAATGAATTACAAAAACAAAACACAAGGACAGTGAAATAGAGAGCAATTCTTAAATAATTCATTCAGGGCTTGTGATGCAACCTGGATTTACCACATCTACACCCAGAGCTGAGTGAGACATAAGGTTGGGCACTTCGGGCTGATAGCATTGGTGAGGTTCGATGAGCAAATGCAGACCCTTTGAAGTCATACTGCATGGTACCCATTCCATGGGTCCCATCTCTCCAGGTTTAACGAATTCTTCCTTCAGCTAAAACATGCGTGGGAAACCCACAGTATGGTGCACCGAGGGACCGGCAAACGTTTTCAAATGCATCTCAGTTTTCGTCCCCTTTTACTCGGGTTCACCATTCCAGACCCTTTACTAACACTCTCCCCACTTGGAGAGTCAGTGCCTTTAACCTCCTGTTTGGCACAGTTTGCAATTTCTGCGCAAGATGAACAGGAATAGGGAGAACCAATGAGAGACTAGCTTTAGGTGTCTGCACGGGCAAATGGAACGCTCATTTCCCACCAGGAAGAGGAATTAACCACAGGCTCCGCATGCCGTGCCGGAACCAGATTAGGGCCTGAAGCAATCCTGCGGGTTTGCGGCCAGCTCACAAGATAGCGAGTTGAAGAAAGGAGCTCAGGGGCACTGTAACTCACAAACCTGCAGAGTTATAAATGACAGCTATCGTCCAAAAATATATTGAAGGAAGGCTGCGAAGAGGACTTGTAAGTGGGGCAGAATTGCAGGATAACGATTTCAGGAGGTAGACGGGAATTGCATTTAAAGCATAGGAAAAGAGGCAGAACGAGGACAATGATGCTCTTGGCCAAAAAGGGCGTATGCGTTTTTCCCTGAATATATTCAGGAAAAAACGCATACGCCCTTTTTGGCCAACCAAGCAAGCATGTTAAAGAAATCTGCACTACAATGAAGTCTCACTGCCCCCCGGTTAAAAGGGCCATGTGAAAAAAGTGTAAAATCCAGAAAGGCAGCACAGGCCATGGAGAACAGGGAGCCTTGTTATGCTGATGGGCGGGATGTAAATTGCCAACAGCCACTCTGGAGAAGTGTATGGTGTTTCCTGGAACAGCTAAAAAACAAAGCAACGGAGCCTACGGAACTTCCACTTATGGTCCTATAGCTTAGGGAAATTAAAATCAAAAACACACAGCCACCCAAAAGTTTCGGACGGCTCTGTTTACAAGAACCTCGTCTACGGTACAAGTTAAATATCCCAGAACGTGAAAAATGGATAAAGAAGTTGTGGTACGTACGTACAATGGAATATCACTCAGCAATGAAATCTATGTCATCAGGCCCGTCGCGGCATAATGAGTGGATTCAGGTAGGATGATTCTAAGTTTAATGAGTCACACAGAAAATGAAATATCATAAGATATCACTAATACAAGGAATGTAAACTTGGCTACACATGAACTGAATTACAAAACAGAACAGGGTCTCAAATTTAGAAAACCAACTTATGCTTGCTTAAGGGGAAAGGTGAGTTGGGGTGCTGCTTAAAACCAGAGATAGAAATTAGCACAGATACCTTTCCATAAGCCAAATATGTAATTGTCAAGACCTACCCCTTGCTCAACGAAATGGACTAAACACCCCATATTCAACGACTAGCAATACACCTGACTAGTAAGAATCTTCAAACCCATGGATTTATATGTCTCCGTAAGAGAATGAAGCGTGTGTACAGAGGCATGAATGCAGCAGAGAAAATCCGATAAATCCCATTATCAAAATGAATTACAAAAACAAAACACAAGGACAGTGAAATAGAGAGCAATTCTTAAATAATTCATTCAGGGCTTGTGATGCAAGCTGGATTTAAACATCTACACCCAGAGTTGAGTGAGACATAAGGTTGGGCACTTCGGGCTGATAGCATTGGTGAGGTTCGATGAGCAAATGCAGACCCTTTGAAGTCATACTGCATGGTACCCATTCCATGGTTCCCATCTCTCCAGGTTTAACGAATTCTTCCTTCAGCTAAAACATGCGTGGGAAACCCACAGTATGGTGCACCGAGGGACCGGCAAACGTTTTCAAATGCATCTCAGTTTTCGTCCCCTTTTACTCGGGTTCACCATTCCAGACCCTTTACTAACACTCTCCCCACTTGGAGAGTCAGTGCCTTTAACCTCCTGTTTGGCACAGTTTGCAATTTCTGCGCAAGATTAACAGGAATAGGGAGAACCAATGAGAGACCAGCTTTAGGTGTGTGCACGGGCAAATGTAACGCTCATTTCCCACCAGGAAGAGGAATTAACCACAGGCTCAGCATGCCGTGCCGGAACCAGATTAGGGCCTGAAGCAATCCTGCGGGTTTGCGGCCAGCTCACAAGATAGCGAGTTGAAGTAAGGAGCTCAGGGACACTGTAACTCACAAACCTGCAGAGTTATAAATGACAGCTATCGTCCAAAAATATATTGAAGGAAGGCTGCGAAGAGGACTTGTAAGTGGGGCAGAATTGCAGGATAACGATTTCAGGAGGTAGACGGGAATTGCATTTAAAGCATAGGAAAAGAGGCAGAACGTCGACAATGATGCTCTTGGCCAAAAAGGGCATATGCGTTTTTTCCTGAATATATTCAGGAAAAAACGCATACGCCGTTTTTGGCCAACCAAGCAAGCATGTTAAAGAAATCTGCACAACAATGAAGTCTCACTGCCCCCCGGTCAAAAGGGCCATGTGAAAGAAGTGTAAAATCCAGAAAGGCAGCACAGGCCATGGAGAACAGGGAGCCTTGTTATGCTGATGGGCGGGATGTAAATTGCCAACAGCCACTCTGGAGAAGTGTATGGTGTTTCCTGGAACAGCTAAAAAACAAAGCAACGGAGCCTACGGCACTTCCACTTATGGTCCTATAGCTTAGGGAAATTAAAATCAAAAACACACAGCCACCCCAAAGTTTCGGACGGCTCTGTTTACAAGAACCTCGTCTACGGTACAAGTTAAATATCCCAGCACGTGAAAAATGGATAAAGAAGTTGTGGTACATACGTACAATGGAATATCACTCAGCAATGAAATCTATGTCATCAGGCCCTCGCGGCATAATGAGTGGATTCAGGTACGATGATTCTAAGTGAAATGAGTCACACAGAAAATGAAACATCATAAGATATCACTAATACAAGGAATGTAAACTTGGCTAAACATGAACTGAATTACAAAACAGAACAGGGTCTCAAATTTAGAAAACCAACTTATGCTTGCTTAAGGGGAAAGGTGAGTTGGGGTGCTGCATAAAACCAGAGATAGAAATTAGCACAGATACCTTTCCATAAGCCAAATATGTAATTGTCAAGACCTACCCCTTGCTCAACGAAATGGACTAAACACCCCATATTCAACGACTAGGAATACACCTGACTAGTAAGAATCTTCAAACCCATGGATTTATATGTCTCCGTAAGAGAATGAAGCGTGTGTACAGAGGCATGAATGCAGCAGAGAAAATCCGATAAATCCCATTATCAAAATGAATTACAAAAACAAAACACAAGGACAGTGAAATAGAGAGCAATTCTTAAATAATTCATTCAGGGCTTGTGATGCAACCTGGATTTACCACATCTACACCCAGAGCTGAGTGAGACATAAGGTTGGGCACTTCGGGCTGATAGCATTGTTGAGGTTCGATGAGCAAATGCAGACCCTTTGAAGTCATACTGCATGGTACCCATTCCATGGGTCCCATCTCTCCAGGTTTAACGAATTCTTCCTTCAGCGAAAACATGCGTGGGAAACCCACAGTATGGTGCACCGAGGGACCGGCAAACGTTTTCAAATGCATCTCAGTTTTCGTCCCCTTTTACTCGGGTTCACCATTCCAGACCCTTTACTAACACTCTCCCCACTTGGAGAGTCAGTGCCTTTAACCTCCTGTTTGGCACATTTTGCAATTTCTGCGCAAGATGAACAGGAATAGGGAGAACCAATGAGAGACTAGCTTTAGGTGTCTGCACGGGCAAATGTAACGCTCATTTCCCACCAGGAAGAGGAATTAACCACAGGCTCAGCATGCCGTGCCGGAACCAGATTAGGGCCTGAAGCAATCCTGCGGGTTTGCGGCCAGCTCACAAGATAGCGAGTTGAAGAAAGGAGCTCAGGGGCACTGTAACTCAGAAACCTGCAGAGTTATAAATGACAGCTATCGTCCAAAAATATATTGAAGGAAGGCTGCGAAGAGGACTTGTAAGTGGGGCAGAATTGCAGGATAACGATTTCAGGAGGTAGACGGGAATTGCATTTAAAGCATAGGAAAAGAGGCAGAACGTCGACAATGATGCTCTTGGCCAAAAAGGGCGTATGCGTTTTTTCCTGAATATATTCAGGAAAAAACGCATACGCCCTTTTTGGCCAACCAAGCAAGCATGTTAAAGAAATCTGCACTACAATGAAGTCTCACTGCCCCCCGGTCAAAAGGGCCATGTGAAAAAAGTGTAAAATCCAGAAAGGCAGCACAGGCCATGGAGAACAGGGAGCCTTGTTATGCTGATGGGCGGGATGTAAATTGCCAACAGCCACTCTGGAGAAGTGTATGGTGTTTCCTGAAACACGTAGGAAAGAAAGCAACACAGCCTATGGCATTTCCACTTATGATCCTATAGCTTAGGGAATTTAAAATCAAAAACACACAGCCACCCCAAAGTTTCGGACGGCTCTGTTTACAAGAACCTCGTCTACGGTACAAGTTAAATATCCGAGAAAGCAAAAAATGGATAAAGAAGTTGTGGTACGTACGTACAATGGAATATCACTCAGCAATGAGATCTACGTCATCAGGCCCATAGCAGCATAATGAGTGGATTCAGGTACGACGATTCTATGAGAAATAAGTCACACAGAAAAAGAAACATCATAAGATATCACTAATACACGGAACGTAAACTTGGCTACACATGAACTGAATTACCAAACAGAACTGGGTCTCAAATTTAGAAAACCAACTTATGCTTGCTTATTGGGAAAGGTGACTTGAGGTGCTGCATCAAACCAGAGATTGAAATTAGCACAGATACCGTTCCATAAGCCAAATATATAATAGACAAGACCTACTCCTTGCTCAACGAAATGGACTCAACACCCCATATTCAACGCCTGGGAATATACCTGACAAGTAATAATCTTAAGACCCATGGATTTATATGTCTCCATAAGGAAATCAAGCGTGTGTACAGCGGCCAAAACGCAGCAGTGAAAATCCGATAAATCCCATTATCAAAATAAATTTCACAATCACAACACAATGACAGTGGAATAGAGAGCAATTCTTAGATAATTCATTCAGGGCTTGTGAGGCAACCTGGATTTACCACATCTACACCCAGAGCTGGGTGAGACATAAGGCTGGACACTTCGGGCTGATAGCTTTGGTGAGGTTCGGTGAGCAAAGGCAGACCCTTTCAAGTCATACTGCATGGTACCCATTCCATGGGTCCCAACTCTCCAGGTTTAAGGGATTCTTCCTTCAACTAAAACATGCATAGGAAACCCAGAGTATGGTCCACCGTGTGATTGGGAAACGTTTTCAAATGCATCTCAGATTTCGACCCCTGGTACTCGGGTGCACCGTTCCAGACACTTTACTAACACTCTCCACCCTCGGAGAGTCAGTGCCTTTAACCTCCTGTTTGGCACAGTTAGCAATTTCTGCGCAAGATGAACAGGAATAGGGAGAACCAATGAGAGACTAGCTGTAGGTGTCTGCACGGGCAAATGGCACGCTCATTTCCCACCAGGAAGAGGAATTAACCAACGGCTCAGCATGACCTGCCGGAACCAGATTAGATCCTGAAGCAATCCTGCGGTTTTGCGGCCAGCTCACAAGATAGCGAGTTGAAGAAAGAAGCCCAGGTGCACTGTAATTCACAAACCTGCAGAGTTATGAATGACAGCTATCGTCCAAAAATATATTGAAGGAAGGCTGCGAAGAGGACTTGTAAGTGGGGCAGAATTGCAGGATAACGATTTCAGGAGGTAGACGGGAATTGCATTTAAAGCATAGGAAAAGAGGCAGAACGTCGACAATGATGCTCTTGGCCAAGAAGGGCGTATGCGTTTTTTCCTGAATATATTCAGGAAAATACGCATACGCCCTTTTTGGCCAACCAAGAAAGCATGTTAAAGAAATCTGCACTACAATGAAGTCTCACTGCCGCCCGGTCAAAAGGGCCATGTGAAAAAAGTGTAAAATCCAAAAAGGCAGCACAGGCCATGGAGAACAGGGAGCCTTGTTATGCTGATGGGCGGGATGTAAATTGCCAACAGCCACTCTGGAGAAGTGTATGGTGTTTCCTGGAACAGCTAAAAAACAAAGCAACGGAGCCTATGGCACTTCCACTTATGGTCCTATAGCTTAGGGAAATTAAAATCAAAAACACACAGCCACCCCAAAGTTTCGGACGGCACTGTTTACAAGAACCTCGTCTACGGTACAAGTTAAATATCCCAGAACGTGAAAAATGGATAAAGAAGTTGTGGTACGTACGTACAATGGAATATCACTCAGCAATGAAATCTATGTCATCAGGCCCGTCGCGGCATAATGAGTGGATTCAGGTACGAAATGATTCTAAGTGAAATGAGTCACACAGAAAATGAAACATCATAAGATATCACTAATACAAGGAATGTAAACTTGGCTACACATGAACTGAATTACAAAACAGAACAGGGTCTCAAATTTAGAAAACCAACTTATGCTTGCTTAAGGGGAAAGGTGAGTTGGGGTGCTGCATAAAACCAGAGATAGAAATTAGCACAGATACCTTTCCATAAGCCAAATATGTAATTGTCAAGACCTACCCCTTGCTCAACGAAATGGACTAAACACCCCATATTCAACGACTAGGAATACACCTGACTAGTAAGAATCTTCAAACCCATGGATTTATATGTCTCCGTAAGAGAATGAAGCGTGTGTACAGAGGCATGAATGCAGCAGAGAAAATCCGATAAATCCCATTATCAAAATGAATTACAAAAACAAAACACAAGGACAGTGAAATAGAGAGCAATTCTTAAATAATTCATTCAGGGCTTGTGATGCAACCTGGATTTACCACATCTACACCCAGAGCTGAGTGAGACATAAGGTTGGGCACTTCGGGCTGATAGCATTGGTGAGGTTCGATGAGCAAATGCAGACCCTTTGAAGTCATACTGCATGGTACCCATTCCATGGGTCCATTCTCTCCAGGTTTAACGAATTCTTCCTTCAGCTAAAACATGCGTGGGAAACCCACAGTATGGTGCACCGAGGGACCGGCAAACGTTTTCAAATGCATCTCAGTTTTCGTCCCCTTTTACTCGGGTTCACCATTCCAGACCCTTTACTAACACTCTCCCCACTTGGAGAGTCAGTGCCTTTAACCTCCTGTTTGGCACAGTTTGCAATTTCTGCGCAAGATGAACAGGAATAGGGAGAACCAATGAGAGACTAGCTTTAGGTGTCTGCACGGGCAAATGGAACGCTCATTTCCCACCAGGAAGAGGAATTAACCACAGGCTCAGCATGCCGTGCCGGAACCAGATTAGGGCCTGAAGCAATCCTGCGGGTTTGCGGCCAGCTCACAAGATAGCGAGTTGAAGTAAGGAGCTCAGGGACACTGTAACTCACAAACCTGCAGAGTTATAAATGACAGCTATCGTCCAAAAATATATTGAAGGAAGGCTGCGAAGAGGACTTGTAAGTGGGGCAGAATTGCAGGATAACGATTTCAGGAGGTAGACGGGAATTGCATTTAAAGCATAGGAAAAGAGGCAGAACGTCGACAATGATGCTCTTGGCCAAAAAGGGCATATGCGTTTTTTCCTGAATATATTCAGGAAAAAACGCATACGCCGTTTTTGGCCAACCAAGCAAGCATGTTAAAGAAATCTGCACAACAATGAAGTCTCACTGCCCCCCGGTCAAAAGGGCCATGTGAAAGAAGTGTAAAATCCAGAAAGGCAGCACAGGCCATGGAGAACAGGGAGCCTTGTTATGCTGATGGGCGGGATGTAAATTGCCAACAGCCACTCTGGAGAAGTGTATGGTGTTTCCTGGAACAGCTAAAAAACAAAGCAACGGAGCCTACGGCACTTCCACTTATGGTCCTATAGCTTAGGGAAATTAAAATCAAAAACACACAGCCACCCCAAAGTTTCGGACGGCTCTGTTTACAAGAACCTCGTCTACGGTACAAGTTAAATATCCCAGCACGTGAAAAATGGATAAAGAAGTTGTGGTACCTACGTACAATGGAATATCACTCAGCAATGAAATCTATGTCATCAGGCCCTCGCGGCATAATGAGTGGATTCAGGTACGATGATTCTAAGTGAAATGAGTCACACAGAAAATGAAACATCATAAGATATCACTAATACAAGGAATGTAAACTTGGCTAAACATGAACTGAATTACAAAACAGAACAGGGTCTCAAATTTAGAAAACCAACTTATGCTTGCTTAAGGGGAAAGGTGAGTTGGGGTGCTGCATAAAACCAGAGATAGAAATTAGCACAGATACCTTTCCATAAGCCAAATATGTAATTGTCAAGACCTACCCCTTGCTCAACGAAATGGACTAAACACCCCATATTCAACGACTAGGAATACACCTGACTAGTAAGAATCTTCAAACCCATGGATTTATATGTCTCCGTAAGAGAATGAAGCGTGTGTACAGAGGCATGAATGCAGCAGAGAAAATCCGATAAATCCCATTATCAAAATGAATTACAAAAACAAAACACAAGGACAGTGAAATAGAGAGCAATTCTTAAATAATTCATTCAGGGCTTGTGATGCAACCTGGATTTACCACATCTACACCCAGAGCTGAGTGAGACATAAGGTTGGGCACTTCGGGCTGATAGCATTGTTGAGGTTCGATGAGCAAATGCAGACCCTTTGAAGTCATACTGCATGGTACCCATTCCATGGGTCCCATCTCTCCAGGTTTAACGAATTCTTCCTTCAGCGAAAACATGCGTGGGAAACCCACAGTATGGTGCACCGAGGGACCGGCAAACGTTTTCAAATGCATCTCAGTTTTCGTCCCCTTTTACTCGGGTTCACCATTCCAGACCCTTTACTAACACTCTCCCCACTTGGAGAGTCAGTGCCTTTAACCTCCTGTTTGGCACATTTTGCAATTTCTGCGCAAGATGAACAGGAATAGGGAGAACCAATGAGAGACTAGCTTTAGGTGTCTGCACGGGCAAATGTAACGCTCATTTCCCACCAGGAAGAGGAATTAACCACAGGCTCAGCATGCCGTGCCGGAACCAGATTAGGGCCTGAAGCAATCCTGCGGGTTTGCGGCCAGCTCACAAGATAGCGAGTTGAAGAAAGGAGCTCAGGGGCACTGTAACTCACAAACCTGCAGAGTTATAAATGACAGCTATCGTCCAAAAATATATTGAAGGAAGGCTGCGAAGAGGACTTGTAAGTGGGGCAGAATTGCAGGATAACGATTTCAGGAGGTAGACGGGAATTGCATTTAAAGCATAGGAAAAGAGGCAGAACGTCGACAATGATGCTCTTGGCCAAAAAGGGCGTATGCGTTTTTTCCTGAATATATTCAGGAAAAAACGCATACGCCCTTTTTGGCCAACCAAGCAAGCATGTTAAAGAAATCTGCACTACAATGAAGTCTCACTGCCCCCCGGTCAAAAGGGCCATGTGAAAAAAGTGTAAAATCCAGAAAGGCAGCACAGGCCATGGAGAACAGGGAGCCTTGTTATGCTGATGGGCGGGATGTAAATTGCCAACAGCCACTCTGGAGAAGTGTATGGTGTTTCCTGAAACACGTAGGAAAGAAAGCAACACAGCCTATGGCATTTCCACTTATGATCCTATAGCTTAGGGAATTTAAAATCAAAAACACACAGCCACCCCAAAGTTTCGGACGGCTCTGTTTACAAGAACCTCGTCTACGGTACAAGTTAAATATCCGAGAAAGCAAAAAATGGATAAAGAAGTTGTGGTACGTACGTACAATGGAATATCACTCAGCAATGAGATCTACGTCATCAGGCCCATAGCAGCATAATGAGTGGATTCAGGTACGACGATTCTATGAGAAATAAGTCACACAGAAAAAGAAACATCATAAGATATCACTAATACACGGAACGTAAACTTGGCTACACATGAACTGAATTACCAAACAGAACTGGGTCTCAAATTTAGAAAACCAACTTATGCTTGCTTATTGGGAAAGGTGACTTGAGGTGCTGCATCAAACCAGAGATTGAAATTAGCACAGATACCGTTCCATAAGCCAAATATATAATAGACAAGACCTACTCCTTGCTCAACGAAATGGACTCAACACCCCATATTCAACGCCTGGGAATATACCTGACAAGTAATAATCTTAAGACCCATGGATTTATATGTCTCCATAAGGAAATCAAGCGTGTGTACAGCGGCCAAAACGCAGCAGTGAAAATCCGATAAATCCCATTATCAAAATAAATTTCACAATCACAACACAATGACAGTGGAATAGAGAGCAATTCTTAGATAATTCATTCAGGGCTTGTGAGGCAACCTGGATTTACCACATCTACACCCAGAGCTGGGTGAGACATAAGGCTGGACACTTCGGGCTGATAGCTTTGGTGAGGTTCGGTGAGCAAAGGCAGACCCTTTCAAGTCATACTGCATGGTACCCATTCCATGGGTCCCAACTCTCCAGGTTTAAGGGATTCTTCCTTCAACTAAAACATGCATAGGAAACCCAGAGTATGGTCCACCGTGTGATTGGGAAACGTTTTCAAATGCATCTCAGATTTCGACCCCTGGTACTCGGGTGCACCGTTCCAGACACTTTACTAACACTCTCCACCCTCGGAGAGTCAGTGCCTTTAACCTCCTGTTTGGCACAGTTTGCAATTTCTGCGCAAGATGAACAGGAATAGGGAGAACCAATGAGAGACTAGCTGTAGGTGTCTGCACGGGCAAATGGCACGCTCATTTCCCACCAGGAAGAGGAATTAACCAACGGCTCAGCATGACCTGCCGGAACCAGATTAGATCCTGAAGCAATCCTGCGGTTTTGCGGCCAGCTCACAAGATAGCGAGTTGAAGAAAGAAGCCCAGGTGCACTGTAATTCACAAACCTGCAGAGTTATGAATGACAGCTATCGTCCAAAAATATATTGAAGGAAGGCTGCGAAGAGGACTTGTAAGTGGGGCAGAATTGCAGGATAACGATTTCAGGAGGTAGACGGGAATTGCATTTAAAGCATAGGAAAAGAGGCAGAACGTCGACAATGATGCTCTTGGCCAAGAAGGGCGTATGCGTTTTTTCCTGAATATATTCAGGAAAATACGCATACGCCCTTTTTGGCCAACCAAGAAAGCATGTTAAAGAAATCTGCACTACAATGAAGTCTCACTGCCGCCCGGTCAAAAGGGCCATGTGAAAAAAGTGTAAAATCCAAAAAGGCAGCACAGGCCATGGAGAACAGGGAGCCTTGTTATGCTGATGGGCGGGATGTAAATTGCCAACAGCCACTCTGGAGAAGTGTATGGTGTTTCCTGGAACAGCTAAAAAACAAAGCAACGGAGCCTATGGCACTTCCACTTATGGTCCTATAGCTTAGGGAAATTAAAATCAAAAACACACAGCCACCCCAAAGTTTCGGACGGCACTGTTTACAAGAACCTCGTCTACGGTACAAGTTAAATATCCCAGAACGTGAAAAATGGATAAAGAAGTTGTGGTACGTACGTACAATGGAATATCACTCAGCAATGAAATCTATGTCATCAGGCCCGTCGCGGCATAAGGAGTGGATTCAGGTACGAAATGATTCTAAGTGAAATGAGTCACACAGAAAATGAAACATCATAAGATATCACTAATACAAGGAATGTAAACTTGGCTACACATGAACTGAATTACAAAACAGAACAGGGTCTCAAATTTAGAAAACCAACTTATGCTTGCTTAAGGGGAAAGGTGAGTTGGGGTGCTGCATAAAACCAGAGATAGAAATTAGCACAGATACCTTTCCATAAGCCAAATATGTAATTGTCAAGACCTACCCCTTGCTCAACGAAATGGACTAAACACCCCATATTCAACGACTAGGAATACACCTGACTAGTAAGAATCTTCAAACCCATGGATTTATATGTCTCCGTAAGAGAATGAAGCGTGTGTACAGAGGCATGAATGCAGCAGAGAAAATCCGATAAATCCCATTATCAAAATGAATTACAAAAACAAAACACAAGGACAGTGAAATAGAGAGCAATTCTTAAATAATTCATTCAGGGCTTGTGATGCAACCTGGATTTACCACATCTACACCCAGAGCTGAGTGAGACATAAGGTTGGGCACTTCGGGCTGATAGCATTGGTGAGGTTCGATGAGCAAATGCAGACCCTTTGAAGTCATACTGCATGGTACCCATTCCATGGGTCCCATCTCTCCAGGTTTAACGAATTCTTCCTTCAGCGAAAACATGCGTGGGAAACCCACAGTATGGTGCACCGAGGGACCGGCAAACGTTTTCAAATGCATCTCAGTTTTCGTCCCCTTTTACTCGGGTTCACCATTCCAGACCCTTTACTAACACTCTCCCCACTTGGAGAGTCAGTGCCTTTAA
Organism: Delphinapterus leucas; assembly: GCF_059928025.1. Classification (NCBI taxonomy): domain Eukaryota; kingdom Metazoa; phylum Chordata; class Mammalia; order Artiodactyla; family Monodontidae; genus Delphinapterus; species Delphinapterus leucas. The sequence goes on along the minus strand of NW_028322232.1, from coordinate 12,765,767 downwards.
CCTCCTGTTTGGCACAGTTTGCAATTTCTGCGCAAGATGAACAGGAATAGGGAGAACCAATGAGAGACTAGCTTTAGGTGTCTGCACGGGCAAATGTAATGCTCATTTCCCACCAGGAAGAGGAATTAACCACAGGCTCAGCATGCCGTGCCGGAACCAGATTAGGGCCTGAAGCAATCCTGCGGGTTTGCGGCCAGCTCACAAGATAGCGAGTTGAAGAAAGGAGCTCAGGGGCACTGTAACTCACAAACCTGCAGAGTTATAAATGACAGCTATCGTCCAAAAATATATTGAAGGAAGGCTGCGAAGAGGACTTGTAAGTGGGGCAGAATTGCAGGATAACGATTTCAGGAGGTAGACGGGAATTGCATTTAAAGCATAGGAAAAGAGGCAGAACGTCGACAATGATGCTCTTGGCCAAAAAGGGCGTATGCGTTTTTTCCTGAATATATTCAGGAAAAAACGCATACGCCCTTTTTGGCCAACCAAGCAAGCATGTTAAAGAAATCTGCACTACAATGAAGTCTCACTGCCCCCAGGTCAAAAGGGCCATGTGAAAAAAGTGTAAAATCCAGAAAGGCAGCACAGGCCATGGAGAACAGGGAGCCTTGTTATGCTGATGGGCGGGATGTAAATTGCCAACAGCCACTCTGGAGAAGTGTATGGTGTTTCCTGAAACACGTAGGAAAGAAAGCAACACAGCCTATGGCATTTCCACTTATGATCCTATAGCTTAGGGAATTTAAAATCAAAAACACACAGCCACCCCAAAGTTTCGGACGGCTCTGTTTACAAGAACCTCGTCTACGGTACAAGTTAAATATCCGAGAAAGCAAAAAATGGATAAAGAAGTTGTGGTACGTACGTACAATGGAATATCACTCAGCAATGAGATCTACGTCATCAGGCCCATAGCAGCATAATGAGTGGATTCAGGTACGACGATTCTATGAGAAATAAGTCACACAGAAAAAGAAACATCATAAGATATCACTAATACACGGAACGTAAACTTGGCTACACATGAACTGAATTACCAAACAGAACTGGGTCTCAAATTTAGAAAACCAACTTATGCTTGCTTATTGGGAAAGGTGACTTGAGGTGCTGCATCAAACCAGAGATTGAAATTAGCACAGATACCGTTCCATAAGCCAAATATATAATAGACAAGACCTACTCCTTGCTCAACGAAATGGACTCAACACCCCATATTCAACGCCTGGGAATATACCTGACAAGTAATAATCTTAAGACCCATGGATTTATATGTCTCCATAAGGAAATCAAGCGTGTGTACAGCGGCCAAAACGCAGCAGTGAAAATCCGATAAATCCCATTATCAAAATAAATTTCACAATCACAACACAATGACAGTGGAATAGAGAGCAATTCTTAGATAATTCATTCAGGGCTTGTGAGGCAACCTGGATTTACCACATCTACACCCAGAGCTGGGTGAGACATAAGGCTGGACACTTCGGGCTGATAGCTTTGGTGAGGTTCGGTGAGCAAAGGCAGACCCTTTCAAGTCATACTGCATGGTACCCATTCCATGGGTCCCAACTCTCCAGGTTTAAGGGATTCTTCCTTCAACTAAAACATGCATAGGAAACCCAGAGTATGGTCCACCGTGTGATTGGGAAACGTTTTCAAATGCATCTCAGATTTCGACACCTGGTACTCGGGTGCACCGTTCCAGACACTTTACTAACACTCTCCACCCTCGGAGAGTCAGTGCCTTTAACCTCCTGTTTGGCACAGTTTGCAATTTCTGCGCAAGATGAACAGGAATAGGGAGAACCAATGAGAGACTAGCTGTAGGTGTCTGCACGGGCAAATGGCACGCTCATTTCCCACCAGGAAGAGGAATTAACCAACGGCTCAGCATGACCTGCCGGAACCAGATTAGATCCTGAAGCAATCCTGCGGTTTTGCGGCCAGCTCACAAGATAGCGAGTTGAAGAAAGAAGCCCAGGTGCACTGTAATGCACAAACCTGCAGAGTTATGAATGACAGCTATCGTCCAAAAATATATTGAAGGAAGGCTGCGAAGAGGACTTGTAAGTGGGGCAGAATTGCAGGATAAAGATTTCAGGAGGTAGACGGGAATTGCATTTAAAGCATAGGAAAAGAGGCAGAACGTCGACAATGATGCTCTTGGCCAAAAAGGGCGTATGCGTTTTTTCCTGAATATATTCAGGAAAAAACGCATACGCCCTTTTTGGCCAACCAAGCAAGCATGTTAAAGAAATCTGCACTACAATGAAGTCTCACTGCCCCCCGGTCAAAAGGGCCATGTGAAAAAAGTGTAAAATCCAGAAAGGCAGCACAGGCCATGGAGAACAGGGAGCCTTGTTCTGCTGATGGGCGGGATGTAAATTGCCAACAGCCACTCTGGAGAAGTGTATGGTGTTTCCTGGAACAGCTAAAAAACAAATCAACGGAACCTATGGCACTTCCACTTATGGTCCTATAGCTTAGGGAAATTAAAATCAAAAACACACAGCCACCCCAAAGTTTCGGACGGCACTGTTTACAAGAACCTCGTCTACGGTACAAGTTAAATATCCCAGAACGTGAAAAATGGATAAAGAAGTTGTGGTACGTACGTACAATGGAATATCACTCAGCAATGAAATCTATGTCATCAGGCCCGTCGCGGCATAATGAGTGGATTCAGGTACGAAATGATTCTAAGTGAAATGAGTCACACAGAAAATGAAACATCATAAGATATCACTAATACAAGGAATGTAAACTTGGCTACACATGAACTGAATTACAAAACAGAACAGGGTCTCAAATTTAGAAAACCAACTTATGCTTGCTTAAGGGGAAAGGTGAGTTGGGGTGCTGCATAAAACCAGAGATAGAAATTAGCACAGATACCTTTCCATAAGCCAAATATGTAATTGTCAAGACCTACCCCTTGCTCAACGAAATGGACTAAACAACCCATATTCAACGACTAGGAATACACCTGACTAGTAAGAATCTTCAAACCCATGGATTTATATGTCTCCGTAAGAGAATGAAGCGTGTGTACAGAGGCATGAATGCAGCAGAGAAAATCCGATAAATCCCATTATCAAAATGAATTACAAAAACAAAACACAAGGACAGTGAAATAGAGAGCAATTCTTAAATAATTCATTCAGGGCTTGTGATGCAACCTGGATTTAAACATCTACACCCAGAGCTGAGTGAGACATAAGGTTGGGCACTTCGGGCTGATAGCATTGGTGAGGTTCGATGAGCAAATGCAGACCCTTTGAAGTCATACTGCATGGTACCCATTCCATGGGTCCCATCTCTCCAGGTTTAACGAATTCTTCCTTCAGCTAAAACATGCGTGGGAAACCCACAGTACGGTGCACCGAGGGACCGGCAAACGTTTTCAAATGCATCTCAGTTTTCGTCCCCTTTTACTCGGGTTCACCATTCCAGACCCTTTACTAACACTCTCCCCACTTGGAGAGTCAGTGCCTTTAACCTCCTGTTTGGCACAGTTTGCAATTTCTGCGCAAGATGAACAGGAATAGGGAGAACCAATGAGAGACTAGCTTTAGGTGTCTGCACGGGCAAATGTAACGCTCATTTCCCACCAGGAAGAGGAATTAACCACAGGCTCAGCATGCCGTGCCGGAACCAGATTAGGGCCTGAAGCAATCCTGCGGGTTTGCGGCCAGCTCACAAGATAGCGAGTTGAAGAAAGGAGCTCAGGGGCACTGTAACTCACAAACCTGCAGAGTTATAAATGACAGCTATCGTCCAAAAATATATTGAAGGAAAGCTGCGAAGAGGACTTGTAAGTGGGGCAGAATTGCAGGATAAAGATTTCAGGAGGTAGACGGGAATTGCATTTAAAGCATAGGAAGAGAGGCAGAACGTCGACAATGATGCTCTTGGCCAAAAAGGGCGTATGCGTTTTTTCCTGAATATATTCAGGAAAAAACGCATACGCCCTTTTTGGCCAACCAAGCAAGCATGTTAAAGAAATCTGCACTACAATGAAGTCTCACTGCTCCCCGGTCAAAAGGGCCATGAGAAAAAAGTTTAAAATCCAGAAAGGCAGCACAGGCCATGGAGAACAGGGAGCCTTGTTATGCTGATGGGCGGGATGTAAATTGCCAACAGCCACTCTGGAGAAGTGTATGGTGTTTCCTGGAACAGCTAAAAAACAAAGCAACGGAGCCTACGGCACTTCCACTTATGGTCCTATAGCTTAGGGAAATTAAAATCAAAAACACACAGCCACCCCAAAGTTTCGGATGGCTCTGTTTACAAGAACCTCGTCTACGGTACAAGTTAAATATCCCAGAACGCGAAAAATGGATAAAGAAGTTGTGGTACCTACGTACAATGGAATATCACTCAGCAATGAAATCTATGTCATCAGGCCCGTCGCGGCATAATGAGTGGATTCAGGTACGATGATTCTAAGTGAAATGAGTCACACAGAAAATGAAACATCATAAGATATCACTAATACAAGGAATGTAAACTTGGCTACACATGAACTGAATTACAAAACAGAACAGCGTCTCAAATTTAGAAAACCAACTTATGCTTGCTTAAGGGGAAAGGTGAGTTGGGGTGCTGCATAAAACCAGAGATAGAAATTAGCACAGATACCTTTCCATAAGCCAAATATGTAATTGTCAAGACCTACCCCTTGCTCAACGAAATGGACTAAACACCCCATATTCAACGACTAGGAATACACCTGACTAGTAAGAATCTTCAAACCCATGCATTTATATGTCTCCGTAAGAGAATGAAGCGTGTGTACAGAGGCATGAATGCAGCAGAGAAAATCCGATAAATCCCATTATCAAAATGAATTACAAAAACAAAACACAAGGACAGTGAAATAGAGAGCAATTCTTAAATAATTCATTCAGGGCTTGTGATGCAACCTGGATTTACCACATCTACACCCAGAGCTGAGTGAGACATAAGGTTGGGCACTTCGGGCTGATAGCATTGGTGAGGTTCGATGAGCAAATGCAGACCCTTTGAAGTCATACTGCATGGTACCCATTCCATGGGTCCCATCTCTCCAGGTTTAACGAATTCTTCCTTCAGCTAAAACATGCGTGGGAAACCCACAGTATGGTGCACCGAGGGACCGGCAAACGTTTTCAAATGCATCTCAGTTTTCGTCCCCTTTTACTCGGGTTCACCATTCCAGACCCTTTACTAACACTCTCCCCACTTGGAGAGTCAGTGCCTTTAACCTCCTGTTTGGCACAGTTTGCAATTTCTGCGCAAGATGAACAGGAATAGGGAGAACCAATGAGAGACTAGCTTTAGGTGTCTGCACGGGCAAATGTAACGCTCATTTCCCACCAGGAAGAGGAATTAACCACAGGCTCAGCATGCCGAGCCGGAACCAGATTAGGGCCTGAAGCAATCCTGCGGGTTTGCGGCCAGCTCACAAGATAGCGAGTTGAAGAAAGGAGCTCAGGGGCACTGTAACTCACAAACCTGCAGAGTTATAAATGACAGCTATCGTCCAAAAATATATTGAAGGAAGGCTGCGAAGAGGACTTGTAAGTGGGGCAGAATTGCAGGATAACGATTTCAGGAGGTAGACGGGAATTGCATTTAAAGCATAGGAAGAGAGGCAGAACGTCGACAATGATGCTCTTGGCCAAAAAGGGCGTATGCGTTTTTCCCTGAATATATTCAGGAAAAAACGCATACGCCCTTTTTGGCCAACCAAGCAAGCATGTTAAAGAAATCTGCACTACAATGAAGTCTCACTGCCCCCCGGTCAAAAGGGCCATGTGAAAAAAGTGTAAAATCCAGAAAGGCAGCACAGGCCATGGAGAACAGGGAGCCTTGTTCTGCTGATGGGCGGGATGTAAATTGCCAACAGCCAGCCACTCTGGAGAAGTGTATGGTGTTTCCTGGAACAGCTAAAAAACAAAGCAACGGAGCCTACGGCATTTCCACTTATGGTCCTATAGCTTAGGGAAATTAAAATCAAAAACACACAGCCACCGCAAAGTTTCGGACGGCTCTGTTTACAAGAACCTCGTCTACGGTACAAGTTAAATATCCCAGAACGTGAAAAATGGATAAAGAAGTTGTGGTACGTACGTACAATGGAATATCACTCAGCAATGAAATCTATGTCATCAGGCCCGTCGCGGCATAATGAGTGGATTCAGGTACGATGATTCTAAGTGAAATGAGTCACACAGAAAATGAAACATCATAAAATATCACTAATACAAGGAATGTAAACTTGGCTACACATGAACTGAATTACAAAACAGAACAGGGTCTCAAATTTAGAAAACCAACTTATGCTTTCTAAAGGGGAAAGGTGAGTTGGAGTGTTGCATAAAACCAGAGATAGAAATTAGCACAGATACCTTTCCATAAGCCAAACATGTAATTGTCAAGACCTACTCCTTGCTCAACGAAATGGACTAAACACCCCATATTCAACGACTAGCAATACACCTGACTAGTAAGAATCTTCAAACCCATGGATTTATATGTCTCCGTAAGAGAATGAAGCGTGTGTACAGAGGCATGAATGCAGCAGAGAAAATCCGATAAATCCCATTATCAAAATGAATTACAAAAACAAAACACAAGGACATTGAAATAGAGAGCAATTCTTAAATAATTCATTCAGGGCTTGTGATGCAACCTGGATTTACCACATCTACACCCAGAGCTGAGTGAGACATAAGGTTGGGCACTTCGGGCTGATAGCATTGGTGAGGTTCGATGAGCAAATGCAGACCCTTTGAAGTCATACTGCATGGTACCCATTCCATGGGTCCATTCTCTCCAGGTTTAACGAATTCTTCCTTCAGCTAAAACATGCGTGGGAAACCCACAGTATGGTGCACCGAGGGACCGGCAAACGTTTTCAAATGCATCTCAGTTTTCGTCCTCTTTTACTCGGGTTCACCATTCCAGACCCTTTACTAACACTCTCCCCACTTGGAGAGTCAGTGCCTTTAACCTCCTGTTTGGCACAGTTTGCAATTTCTGCGCAAGATGAACAGGAATAGGGAGAACAAATGAGAGACTAGCTTTAGGTGTCTGCACGGGCAAATGTAATGCTCATTTCCCACCAGGAAGAGGAATTAACCACAGGCTCAGCATGCCGTGCCGGAACCAGATTAGGGCCTGAAGCAATCCTGCGGGTTTGCGGCCAGCTCACAAGATAGCGAGTTGAAGAAAGGAGCTCAGGGGCACTGTAACTCACAAACCTGCAGAGTTATAAATGACAGCTATCGTCCAAAAATATATTGAAGGAAGGCTGCGAAGAGGACTTGTAAGTGGGGCAGAATTGCAGGATAACGATTTCAGGAGGTAGACGGGAATTACATTTAAAGCATAGGAAAAGAGGCAGAACGTCGACAATGATGCTCTTGGCCAAAAAGGGCGTATGCGTTTTTTCCTGAATATATTCAGGAAAAAACGCATACGCCCTTTTTGGCCAACCAAACAAGCATGTTAAAAAATCTGCACAACAATGAAGTCTCACTGCCCCCCGGTCAAAAGGGCCATGTGAAAAAAGTGTAAAATCCAGAAAGGCAGCACAGGCCATGGAGAACAGGGAGCCTTGTTATGCTGATGGGCGGGATGTAAATTGCCAACAGCCACTCTGGAGAAGTGTATGGTGTTTCCTGGAACAGCTAAAAAACAAAGCAACGGAGCCTACGGCACTTCCACTTATGGTCCTATAGCTTAGGGAAATTAAAATCAAAAACACACAGCCACCCCAAAGTTTCGGACGGCTCTGTTTACAAGAACCTCGTCTACGGTACAAGTTAAATATCCCAGAACGTGAAAAATGGATAAAGAAGTTGTGGTACGTACGTACAATGGAATATCACTCAGCAATGAAATCTATGTCATCAGGCCCGTCGCGGCATAATGAGTGGATTCAGGTACGATGATTCTAAGTGAAATGAGTCACACAGAAAATGAAACATCATAAGATATCACTAATACAAGGAATGTAAACTTGGCTACATATGAACTGAATTACAAAACAGAACAGGGTCTCAAATTTAGAAAACCAACTTATGCTTGCTTAAGGGGAAAGGTGAGTTGGGGTGCTGCATAAAACCAGAGATAGAAATTAGCACAGATACCTTTCCATAAGCCAAATATGTAATTGTCAAGACCTACCCCTTGCTCAACGAAATGGACTAAACACCCCATATTCAACGACTAGGAATACACCTGACTAGTAAGAATCTTCAAACCCATGGATTTATATGTCTCCGTAAGAGAATGAAGCGTGTGTACAGAGGCATGAATGCAGCAGAGAAAATCCGATAAATCCCATTATCAAAATGAATTACAAAAACAAAACACAAGGACAGTGAAATAGAGAGCAATTCTTAAATAATTCATTCAGGGCTTGTGATGCAACCTGGATTTACCACATCTACACCCAGAGCTGAGTGAGACATAAGGTTGGGCACTTCGGGCTGATAGCATTGGTGAGGTTCGATGAGCAAATGCAGACCCTTTGAAGTCATACTGCATGGTACCCATTCCATGGGTCCCATGTCTCCAGGTTTAACGAATTCTTCCTTCAGCTAAAACATGCGGGGGAAACCCACAGTATGGTGCACCGAGGGACCGGCAAACGTTTTCAAATGCATCTCAGTTTTCGTCCCCTTTTACTCGGGTTCACCATTCCAGACCCTTTACTAACACTCTCCCCACTTGGAGAGTCAGTGCCTTTAACCTCCTGTTTGGCACAGTGTGCAATTTCTGCGCAAGATGAACAGGAATAGGGAGAACCAATGAGAGACTAGCTTTAGGTGTGTGCACGGGCAAATGTAACGCTCATTTCCCACCAGGAAGAGGAATTAACCACAGGCTAGAATGCCGTGCCGGAACCAGATTAGGGCCTGAAGCAATCCTGCGGGTTTGCGGCCAGCTCACAAGATAGCGAGTTGAAGAAAGGAGCTCAGGGGCACTGTAACTCACAAACCTGCAGAGTTATAAATGACAGCTATCGTCCAAAAATATATTGAAGGAAGGCTGCGAAGAGGACTTGTAAGTGGGGCAGAATTGCAGGATAACGATTTCAGGAGGTAGACGGGAATTGCATTTAAAGCATAGGAAAAGAGGCAGAACGTCGACAATGATGCTCTTGGCCAAAAAGGGCGTATGCGTTTTTTCCTGAATATATTCAGGAAAAAACGCATACGCCCTTTTTGGCCAACCAAGCAAGCATGTTAAAGAAATCTGCACTACAATGAAGTCTCACTGCCCCCCGGTCAAAAGGGCCATGTGAAAAAAGTGTAAAATCCAGAAAGGCAGCACAGGCCATGGAGAACAGGGAGCCTTGTTCTGCTGATGGGCGGGATGTAAATTGCCAACAGCCACTCTGGAGAAGTGTATGGTGTTTCCTGAAACACGTAGGAAACAAAGCAACACAGCCTATGTCATTTCCACTTATGATCCTATAGCTTAGGGAATTTAAAATCAAAAACACACAGCCACCCCAAAGTTTGGGACGGCTCTGTTTACAAGAACCTCGTCTACGGTACAAGTTAAATATCCGAGAAAGCAAAAAATGGATAAAGAAGTTGTGGTACGTACGTACAATGGAATATCACTCAGCAATGAGATCTACGTCATCAGGCCCATAGCAGCATAATGAGTGGATTCAGGTACGACGATTCTATGAGAAATAAGTCACACAGAAAAAGAAACATCATAAGATATCACTAATACACGGAACGTAAACTTGGCTACACCTGTACTGAATTACCAAACAGAACTGGGTCTCAAATTTAGAAAACCAACTTATGCTTGCTTATTAGGAAAGGTGACTTGAGGTGCTGCATCAAACCAGAGATTGAAATTAGCACAGATACCGTTCCATAAGCCAAATATATAATAGACAAGACCTACTCCTTGCTCAACGAAATGGAATCAACACCCCATATTCAACGCCTGGGAATATACCTGACAAGTAATAATCTTAAGACCCATGGATTTATATGTCTCCATAAGGAAATCAAGCGTGTGTACAGCGGCCAAAACGCAGCAGTGAAAATCCGATAAATCCCATTATCAAAATAAATTTCACAATCACAACACAATGACAGTGGAATAGAGAGCAATTCTTAGATAATTCATTCAGGGCTTGTGAGGCAACCTGGATTTACCACATCTACACCCAGAGCTGAGTGAGACATAAGGCTGGACACTTCGGGCTGATAGCTTTGGTGAGGTTCGGTGAGCAAAGGCAGATGCTTTCAAGTCATACTGCATGGTACCCATTCCATGGGTCCCAACTCTCCAGGTTTAAGGGATTCTTCCTTCAACTAAAACATGCATTGGAAACCCAGAGTATGGTCCACCGTGTGATTGGGAAACGTTTTCAAATGCATCTCAGTTTTCGACCCCTGGTACTCGGGTGCACCGTTCCAGACACTTTACTAACACTCTCCACCCTTGGAGAGTCAGTGCCTTTAACCTCCTGTTTGGCACAGTTTGCAATTTCTGCGCAAGATGAACAGGAATAGGGAGAACCAATGAGAGACTAGCTGTAGGTGTCTGCACGGGCAAATGGCACGCTCATTTCCCACCAGGAAGAGGAATTAACCAACGGCTCAGCATGACCTGCCGGAACCAGATTAGATCCTGAAGCAATCCTGCGGTTTTGCGGCCAGCTCACAAGATAGCGAGTTGAAGAAAGAAGCCCAGGTGCACTGTAATTCACAAACCTGCAGAGTTATGAATGACAGCTATCGTCCAAAAATGTATTGAAGTAAGTCTTCGAAGAGGACTTGAAAGTGGGGCAGAATTTCAGGAAAACGATTTCATGGGTTAGACTGGAATTGCACTTAAAACATAGGAAAAGAGGCATAATGTCCACAATGATGCACTTGGCCTAAAAGGGCATATGCTTTTTTTCCTGAATATATTCAGGAAAAAATGCATACGCACTTTTTGGCCAACCAAGCAAGCGTGTAAAGGAAATCTGCACTACATTGAAGTCTCACTGCCCCCCGGTCAAAAGGGCCATCTGAAAAAAGTGTAAAATCCAGAAAGGCAGAACAGGTCATGGAGAACAGGGAGCCTTGTTATGCTGATGGGCGGGATTTAAATTGCCAACAGCCACTCTGGAGAAGTGTATGGTGTATCCTGAAACACATAGGAAACAAAGCAACACAGCCTATGGCACTTCCTCTTATGGTCCTATAGCTTAGGGAAATTAAAATCAAAAACACACAGCAACCCCAAAGTTTGGGACGGCTCTGTTTACAAGAACCTCGTCTACGGTACAAGTTAAATATCTGAGAAAGCAAAAAATGGATAAAGAAGTTGTGGTACGTACGTACAATGGAATATGACTCAGCAGTGAGATCTACGTCATCAGGCCCGTAGCAGCAAAATGAGTGGATTCAGGTAAGACGATTCTACGAGAAATAAGTCACACAGAAAAAGAAACATCATAAGATATCACTAATACACGGAATGTAAACTTGGCTACACATGAACTGAATTACAAAACAGAACAGGGTCTCAAATTTAGAAAACCAACTTATGCTTGCTTATGGCAAAAAGTGAGTTGGGGTGCTGCATAAAACCAGAGATTAAAATTAGCACAGATACCGTTCCATAAGCCAAATATATAATAGACAAGACCTACTCCTTGCTCAACGAAATGGACTCAACACCCCATATTCAACGCCTGGGAATATACCTGACCAGTAAGAATCTTAAGACCCATGGATTTATATGTCTCCATAAGGAAATCAAGCGTGTGTACAGCGGCCTAAACGCAGCAGTGAAAATCCTATAAATCCCATTATCAAAATATATTTCAAAAACAAAACACAATGACAGTGAAATAGAGAGCAATGCTTAAAGAATTCATTCAGGGCTTGTGATGCAACCTGGATTCACCCCATCTACACCCAGTGCTGGGTGAGACATAAGGCTGGACACTTCGGGCTGATAGCATTGGTGAGGTTCGGTGAGCAAACGCAGACCCTTTGAAGTCATACTGCATGGTACCCATACCATGGGTCCCAACTCTCCAGGTTTAAGGGATTCTTCCTTCAGCTAAAACATGCATGGGAAACCCAGAGTATGGTCCACCATGTGATTGGGAAACGTTTTCAAATGCATCTCAAGTTTCGTCCCCTGGTACTCGGGTTCACCTTTCCAGACGCTTTACTAACACTCTCCCCACTTGGAGAGTCAGTGCCTTTAACCTTCTGTTTGGCACAGTTTGCAATTTCTGCGCAAGATGAACAGGAATAGGGAGAACCAATGAGAGACTAGCTGCAGGTGTCTGCACGGGCAAATGGAACGCTCATTTCCCACCAGGAAGAGGAGTTAACCAAAGGCTCAGCATGCCCTGCCAGAACCAGATGAGGGCCTGAAGCAATCCTGCGGTTCTGCGGCCAGCTCACAAGAAAGCGAGTTGAAGAAAGGAGCTCAGGGGCACTGTAATTCACAAAACTGCAGAGTTATGAATGACAGCTATCGTCCAAAAATGTACTGAAGTAAGTCTTCAAAGAGGACTTGAAAGCGGGGCAGAATTTCAGGAAAACGATTTCAGGGGGTAGACTGGAATTACACTTAAAGCATAGGAAAAGAGGCAGAATGTCCACAATGATGCACTTGGCCAAAAAAGGTTTATGCGTTTTTTCCTGAATATATTCAGGAAGAAACGCATACGCCCTTTTTGGCCAACCAAGCAAGCGTGTAAAGGAAATCTGCACTACAATGAAGTCTCACTGTCCCCGGGTCAAAAGGGCCATCTGAAAAAAGTGTAAAATCCAGAAAGGCAGGACAGGTCATGGAGAACAGGGAGCATTGTTATGCAGATTGGCGGGATGTAAATTGCCAACAGCCAGTCTGGAGAAGTGTATGGTGTTTCCTGAAACACGTAGGAAACAAAGCAACACGGCCTATGGCACTTCCACTTATGGTCCTATAGCTTAGGGAAATTAAAATCCAAAACACACAGCCACCCCAAAGTTTGGGAAGTCTCTGTTTACAGGAACCTCGTCTACGGTAAAAGTTACATATCCGAGAAAGCAAAAAATGGATAAAGAAGTTGAGGTACGTACGTACAATGGAATATCATTCAGCAATGAAATCTACGTCATCAGGCCCATTGCGGCATAATGAGTGGATTCAGGTACGACGATTCTACGAGAAATAAGTCACACAGAAAAAGAAACTTCATAAGATATCACTAATACAAGGAACGTAATCTTGGCTAAACATGAACTGAATTAGAAAACAGAACAGGGTCTTAAATTTAGAAAACCAACTTATGCTTGCTTATGGGGAAAGGTGAGTTGGGGTGCTGCATCAAACCAGAGATTGAAATTAGCACAGATACCGTTCCATAAGCCAAATATATAATAGACAAGACCTACTCCTTGCTCAACGAAATGGACTCAACACCGCATATTCAACGCCTGGGAATATACCTGACAAGTAAGAATCTTAAGACCCATGGATATATATGTCTCCATAAGGAAATCAAGCGTGTGTATAGCGGCCTAAACTCAGCAGTGAAAATCCGATAAATCCCATTATCAAAATAAATTTCAAAAACAAAACACAATGACAGTGAAATAGAGAGCAATTCTTAAATAATTCATTCAGGGCTTGTGATGCAACCTGGATTTACCACATCTACACCCAGAGCTGGGTGAGACATAAGGCTGGACATTTCGGGCTGATAGCATTGGTGAGGTTCGGTGACCAAAGGCATACAATTTGAAGTCATACTGCATGGTACCCATTCCATGGGTCCCAACTCTCCAGGTTTAAGGGATTCTTCCTTCAGCTAAAACATGCATGGGAAACCCAGAGTATGGTCCACCGTGTGATTGGGAAACGTTTTCAAATGCATATCAGGATTCGACCCCTGGTACTCGGGTTCACCATTCCAGACGTTTTACTAACACTCTCCGCACTTGGAGAGTCAGTGCCTTTAACCTCCTGTTTGGCACAGTTTGCTATTTCTGCGCAAGATGAACAGGAATAGGGAGAACCAATGAGAGACTAGCTGTAGGTGTCTGCACGGTCAAATGGAGCGCTCATTTCCCACCAGGAAGAGGAATTAACCAAAGGCTCAGCGTGCCCTGCCGGAACCAGATTAGGGCCTAAGAAATCCTGCGGTTATGCGGCCAGCTCACAAGAAAGCGAGTTGAAGAAAGGAGCTCAGGGGCACTGTAATTCACAAACCTGCAGAGTTTTGAATGACAGCTATCATCCAAAAATGTATTGAAGTAAGTCTTCGAAGTGGACTTGAAAGCGGGGCAGAATTTCAGGAAAACGATTTCAGGGGGTAGACTGGAATTGCACTTAAAGCATAGGAAAAGAGGCAGAATGTCGACAATGAAGCACTTGGCCAAAAATGGCGTATGCGTTTTTTCCTGAATATATTCAGGAAAAAACGCATACGCCCTTTTTGGCCAACCAAGCAAGCGTGTAAAGGAAATCAGCACTACAATGAAGTCTCACTGCCCCCCGGTCCAAAGGGCCATCTGAAACAAGTGTAAAATCCAGAAAGGCAGGAGAGGTCATGCAGAACAGGGAGCCTTGTTATGCTGATGGTCGGGATGTAAATTGCCAAGAGCCACTCTGGCGAAGTGTATGATGTTTCCTGAAACATGTAGGAAACAAAGCAACACAGCCTATGGCACTTCCACTTATGGTCCTATAGCTTAGGGAAATTAAAATCAAAAACACACAGCCATCCCAAAGTTTGGGACGGCAGTGTTTACAAGAACCTCGTCTACGGTACAAGTTAAATATCCGAGAAAGCAAAAAATGGATAAAGAAGTTGTGGTACGTACGTACAATGGAATATCACTCAGCAATGAGATCTACGTCATCAGGCCCGTAGCGGCATAATGAGTGGATTCAGGTACGACGACTCTACGAGAAATAAGTCACACAGAAATAGAAACATCATAAGGTATCACTAATACACGGAACGTAAACTTGTCTACACATGAACTGAATTACAAAACAGAACAGGGTCTCAAATTTAGAAAGCCAACTTATGCTTGCTAATGGGGAAAGGTGAGTTGGGGTGCTGCATCAAACCAGAGATTGAAATTAGCACAGATACCGTTCCATAAGCCTAATATATAATAGACAAGACCTACTCCTTGCTCAACGAAATGGACTCAACTCACCATATTCAACGCCTGGGAATATACGTGACAATTAAGAATCTTAAGACCCATGGATTTATATATCTCCATAAGGAAATCAAGCGTGTGTACAGCGGCCTAAACGCAGCAGTGAAAATCTGATAAATCCCATTATCTAAATAAATTTCACAAACACAACACAATGACAGTGAAATAGAGAGCAATTCTTAAATAATTCATTCAGGGCTTGTGATTCAACCTGGATTTACCACATCTACACCCAGAGCTCTGTGAGACATAAGGCTGGACACTTCGGGCTGATAGCATTGGTGAGGTTCGGTGAGCAAACGCAGACCCTTTGAAGTCATACTGCATGGTACCCATTCCATGGGTCCCAACTCTCCAGGTTTAAGGGATTCTACCTTCAACTAAAACATGCATGCGAAACCCAGAGCATGGTCCACCGTGTTATTGGGAATCGTTTTCAAATGCATATCAGGATTCGAGCCCTGGTACTCAGGTGCACCGTTCCAGACGCTTTACTAAAACTCTCCCCACTTGGAGAGTCAGTGCCTTTAACCTCCTGTTTTGCACAGTTTGCAATTTCTGCGCAAGATGAACAGGAATAGGGAGAACCAATGAGAGACTAGCTGTAGGTGTCTGCACGGGCAAATGGAACGCTCATTTCCCACCAGGAAGAGGAATTAACCAAAGGCTCAGCGTGCACTGCCGGAACCAGATTAGTGCCTGAAGCAATCCTGCGGTTTTGCGGCCAGCTCACAAGAAAGCGAGTTGAAGAAAGGAGCTCAGGGGCACTGTAATTCACAAACCTGCAGAGTTATGAATGACAGCTATCGTCCAAAAATGTATTGAAGTAAGTCTTCGAAGAGGACTTGAAAGCGGGGCAGAATGTCAGGAAAACGATTTCAGGGGGTAGACTGGAATTGCACTTAAAGCATAGGAAAAGAGGCAGAATGTCGACAATGATGCAGTTGGCCAAAAAGTGCATATGCGTTTTTTCCTGAATATATTCAGGAAAAAACGCATAGCCCTTTTTGGCCAACCAAGCAAGCGTGTAAATGAAATCTGCACTACAATGAAGTCTCACTGCCCCCGGTCAAAAGGGCCATCTGAAACAAGTGTAAAATCCAGAAAGGCTGGACAGGTCATGGAGAACAGGGAGCTTTGTTATGCAGAAGGGCAGGATGTAAATTGCCAACAGCCAATCTGGAGAAGTGTATGGTGTTTCCTGAAACACGTAGGAAACAATGCAACACAGCCTATGGCACTTCCACTTATGGTCCTAAAGCTTAGGGAAATTAAAATCAAAAACACACAGCCACCCCAATGTTTGGGACGGCTCTGTTTACAAGAACCTCGTCTATGGAACAAGTTAAATATCCTAGAAAGCAAAAAATGGATAAAGATGTTGTGGTACGTACGTACAATGGAATAAGACTCAGCAATGGAATGTACGTCATCAGGCCCATAGCGGCATAATGAGTGGATTCAGGTACGACGATTCTATGAGAAATAAGACACACAGAAAAAGAAACATCATACGATATCACTAATACACGGAACGTAAACTTGGCTACACATGAACTGAATTACAAAACAGAAGAGGGTCTCAAATTTAGAAAACCAACTTATGCTTGCTTATGGGGAAAGGTGAGTTGGGGTGCTGCATCAAACCAGAGATTGAAATTAGCACAGATACCGTTCCATAAGCCAAATATATAATAGACAAGACCTACTCCTTGCTCAACGAAATGGACTCAACACCCCATATTCAACGCCTGGCAATATACCTGACAAGTAAGAATCTTAAGACCCATGGATTTATATGTCTCCATAAGGAAATCAAGCGTGTGTACAGTGGCCTAAACGCAGCAGTGAAAATCCGATAAATCCCATTATCAAAATAAATTTCAAAAACAAAACACAATGACAGTGAAATAGAGAGCAATTCTTAAATAATTCATTCAGGGCTTGTGATGCAACCTGGATTTACCACATCTACACCCAGAGCTGGGTGTGACATAAGGCTGGACACTTCGGGCTGATAGCATTGGTGAGGTTCGGTGAGCAAACGCAGACCCTTTGAAGTCATACTGCATGGTAGCCATTCCATGGGTCCCAACTCTCCGGGTTTAAGGGAATCTTCCTTCAGCTAAAACATGCATGGGAAACCCAGAGTATGGTCCACCGTGTGATTGGGAAACGTTTTCAAATGCATCTCAGGTTTCGTACCCTTTTACTCGGGTTCACCATTCCAGACGCTTTACTAACACTCTCTCCACTTGGAGAGTCAGTGCCTTTAACCTCCTGTTTGGCACAGTTTGCAATTTCTGCGCAAGATGAACAGGAATAGGGACAAACAATGAGAGACCAGCTGTAGGTGTCTGCACGGGCAAATGGAACGCTCATTTCCCACCAGGAAGAGGAATTAACCAAAGGATCAGCATGCCCTGCTGGAACCAGATTAGGGCCTGAAGCAATCCTGCGGTTTTGCGGCCAGCTCACAAGAAAGCGAGTTGAAGAAAGGAGCTCAGGGGCACTGTAATTCACAAACCTGCAGAGTTATGAATGTCAGCTATTGTCCAAAAATGTATTGCAGTAAGTCTTCGAAGAGGACTTGAAAGCGGGGCAGAATTTCAGGAAAACGATTTCAGGGGGTAGACTGGAATTGCACTTAAAGCATAGGAAAAGAGGCAGAATGTTGACAATGATGCACTTGGCCAAAACGTGCGTATGCGTTTTTTCCTGAATATATTCAGGAAAAAACGCATACGCCCTTTTTGGCCTACCAAGCAAGCGTGTAAAGGAAATCTGCACTACAATGAAGTCTCACTGCCCCTCGGTCAAAGGGGCCATCTGAAAAAAGTGTAAAATCCAGAAAGGCAGGACAGGTCATGGAGAACAGGGAGCCTTGTTATGCTGATGGGCGGGATGTAAATTGCCAACAGCCACTCTGGAGAAGTGTATGGTGTTTCCTGAAACACGTAGGAAACAAAGCAACACAGCCAATGGCACTTCCACTTATGGCCCTATAGTTTAGGGAAATTAAAATCAAAAACACACAGGCACCCCAAAGTTTGGGACGGCTGTGTTTACAAGAACCTCGTCTACGGTACAAGTTAAATATCCGAGAAAGCAAAAAATGGATAAAGAAATTGTGGTACGTACGTACAATGGAATATCACTCAGCAATGCAATCTACATCATCAGAACATAGCGGCATAATGAGTGGATTCAGGTACGACGATTCTATGAGAAATAAGACACACAGAAAAAGAAACATCATAAGATATTACTAATACACGGAACGTAAACTTGGCTACACATGAACTGAATTACAAAACAGAACAGAGTCTCAAATTTAGATAACCAACTTATGCTTGCTTATGGGGAAAGGTGAGTTTGGGGGCTGCATAAAACCAGAGATTGAAATTAGCACAGATACTGTTCCATAAGCCAAATATATAATAGACAAGACCTACTCCTTGCTCAACGAAAAGGACTCAACACCCCATATTCAACGCCTGGGAATATACCTGACAAGTAAGAATTTTAAGACCCATGGATTTATATGACTCCATAAGGAAATCAAGCGTGTGTACAGCGGCCTAAACGCAGCAGTGAAAATCCGATAAATCCCATTATCAAAATAAATTTCACAAACACAACACATTGACAGTGAAATACAGAGCAATTCTTAGATAATTCATTCAGGGCTTGTGATGCAACCTGGATTTACCACATCTACACCCAGATCTGGGTGAGACATAAGGCTGGACACTTCGGGCTGATAGCATTGGTGAGGTTCGGTGTGCAAAGCAGACCCTTTGAAGTCATACTGCATGGTACCCATTCCATGGGTCCCAACTCTCCAGGTTTAAGGGATTCTTCCTTCAGCTAAAACATGAATGGGAAACCCAGAGTATGGTCCACCGTGTGATTGGGAAACGTTTTCAAATGCATGTCAGGTTTCGTCCCCTGGTACTCGGGTTCACCGTTCTAGACGCTTTACTAACACTCTCCCCACTTGGAGAGTCAGTGCCTTTAACCTCCTGTTTGGCACAGTTTGCAATTTCTGCGCAAGATGAACAGGAATAGGGAGAACCAATGAGAGACTAGCTGTAGGTGTCTGCACGGGCAAATGGAATCCTCACTTCCCACCAGGAAGAGGAATTAACCAAAGGCTCAGCATGCCCTGCCGGAACCAGATTAGGGCCTGAAGCAATCCTGCGGGTTTGCGGCCAGCTCACAAGAAAGAGAGTTGAAGAAAGGAGCTCAGGGGCACTGTCATTCACAAACCTGCAGAGTTATGATCGACAGCTATCGTCCAAAAATGTATTGAAGTAAGTCTTCGAAGAGGACTTGAAAGTAGGGCAGAATTTAAGGAAAACGATTTCAGGGGGTAGACTGGAATTACACTTAAAGCATAGGAAAAGAAGCAGAATATCCACAATGATGCACTTGGCCAAAAAGGGCGTATGCTTCTTTTCCTGAATATATTCAGGAAAAAACGCATACGCCCTTTTTGGCCAACCAAGCAAGCTTGTAAAGGAAATCTGCACTACAATGAAGTCTCACTGCCCCCCGGTCAAAAGGGCCATCTGAAACAAGTGTAAAATCCAGAAAGGCAGGAAAGGTCATGGAGAACAGGGAGCCTTGTTATGCTGCTTGGCGGGATGTAAATTGCCAACAGCCAATCTGGAGAAGTGTATGGTGTTTCCTGAAACACGTAGGAAACAAAACAACACAGCCTATGGCACTTCCACTTAGGGTCCTATAGCTTAGGGAAATTAAAATCAAAAACACACAGCCACCCCAAAGTTTGGGACGGCTCTGTTTACAAGAACCTCGTCTACGGTACAAGTTAAATATCCGAGAAAACAAAAAATGGATAAAGAAATTGTGGTACGTACGTACAATGGAATATCACTCAGCAATGAAATCTACGTCATCAGGCCAATAGCGGCATAATGAGTGGATTCAGGTACGACGATTCTACGAGAAATAAGTCACACAGAAAAAGAAACATCCTAAGATATCACTAATACACGGAACATAAACTTGGCTACACATGAACTGAATTACAAAACAGAACAGGGTCTCAAATTTAGAAAACAAACTTATGCTTGCTTATCGGGAAAGGTGAGTTGAGGTGATGCATAAAATCAGAGATTGAAATTAGCACAGATACCGTTCCATAAGCCAAATATATAATAGACAAGACCTACTTCTTTCTCAACGAAATGGACTCAACACCCCATATTCAACGCCTGGGAATATACCTGACAAGTAAGAATCTTAAGAGCCATGGATTTATATGTCTCAATAAGGAAATCAAGCATGTGTACAGCGGCCTAAACGCAGCAGTGAAAATCCGATAAATCCCATTATCAAAATAAATTTCAAAAACAAAACACAATGACAGTGAAATAGAGAGCAATTCTTAGATAATTTATTCAGGGCTTGTGATACAACCTGGATTTACCACATCTACACCCAGAGCTGGGTGAGACATAAGGCTGGACACTTCGGGCTGATAGCATTGGTGAGGTTCGGTGAGCAAAGGCAGACCCTTTGAAGTCATACTGCATGGTACCCATTCCATGGGTCCCAACTCTCCAGGTTTAAGGGATTCTACCTTCAACTAAAACATGCATGCGAAACCCAGAGCATGGTCCACCGTGTGATTGGGAATCGTTTTCAAATGCATATCAGGTTTCGACACCTGGTACTCGGGTGCACCGTTCCAGACGCTTTACTAACACTCTCCCCACTTGGAGAGTCAGTGCCTTTAACCTCCTGTTTTGCACAGTTTGCAATTTCTGCGCAAGATGAACAGGAATAGGGAGAACCAATGAGAGACTAGCTGTAGGTGTCTGCACGGGCAAATGGAACGCTCATTTCCCACCAGGAAGAGGAATTAACCAAAGGCTCAGCGTGCACTGCCGGAACCAGATTAGTGCCTGAAGCAATCCTGCGGTTTTGCGGCCAGCTCACAAGAAAGCGAGTTGAAGAAAGGAGCTCAGGGGCACTGTAATTCACAAACCTGCAGAGTTATGAATGACAGCTATCGTCCAAAAATGTATTGAAGTAAGTCTTCGAAGAGGACTTGAAAGCGGGGCAGAATGTCAGGAAAACGATTTCAGGGGGTAGACTGGAATTGCACTTAAAGCATAGGAAAAGAGGCAGAATGTCGACAATGATACAGTTGGCCAAAAAGAGCATATGCGTTTTTTCCTGAATATATTCAGGAAAAAACGCATAGCCCTTTTTGGCCAACCAAGCAAGCGTGTAAATGAAATCTGCACTACAATGAAGTCTCACTGCCCCCGGTCAAAAGGGCCATCTGAAACAAGTGTAAAATCCAGAAAGGCTGGACAGGTCATGGAGAACAGGGAGCTTTGTTATGCAGAAGGGCAGGATATAAATTGCCAACAGCCAATCTGGAGAAGTGTATGGTGTTTCCTGAAACACGTAGGAAACAATGCAACACAGCCTATGGCACTTCCACTTATGGTCCTAAAGCTTAGGGAAATTAAAATCAAAAACACACAGCCACTCCAAAGTTTGGGACGGCTCTGTTTACAAGAACCTCGTCTATGGAACAAGTTAAATATCCTAGAAAGCAAAAAATGGATAAAGATGTTGTGGTACGTACGTACAATGGAATAAGACTCAGCAATGGAATCTACGTCATCAGGCCCGTAGCGGCATAATGAGTGGATTCAGGTACGACGATTCTATGAGAAATAAGACACACAGAAAAAGAAACATCATACGATATCACTAATACACGGAACGTAAACTTGGCTACATATGAACTGAATTACAAAACAGAAGAGGGTCTCAAATTTAGAAAACCAACTTATGCTTGCTTATGGGGAAAGGTGAGTTGGGGTGCTGCATCAAACCAGAGATTGAAATTAGCACAGATACCGTTCCATAAGCCAAATATATAATAGACAAGACCTACTCCTTGCTCAACGAAATGGACTCAACACCCCATATTCAACGCCTGGCAAAATACCTGACACGTAAGAATCTTAAGACCCATGGATTTATATGTCTCCATAAGGAAATCAAGCGTGTGTACAGTGGCCTAAACGCAGCAGTGAAAATCCGATAAATCCCATTATCAAAATAAATTTCAAAAACAAAACACAATGACAGTGAAATAGAGAGCAATTCTTAAATAATTCATTCAAGGCTTGTGATGCAACCTGGATTTACCACATCTACACCCAGAGCTGGGTGTGACATAAGGCTGGACACTTCGGGCTGATAGCATTGGTGAGGTTCGGTGAGCAAACGCAGACCCTTTGAAGTCATACTGCATGGTAGCCATTCCATGGGTCCCAACTCTCCGGGTTTAAGGGAATCTTCCTTCAGCTAAAACATGCATGGGAAACCCAGAGTATGGTCCACCGTGTGATTGGGAAACGTTTTCAAATGCATCTCAGGTTTCGTACCCTTTTACTCGGGTTCACCATTCCAGACGCTTTACTAACACTCTCTCCACTTGGAGAGTCAGTGCCTTTAACCTCCTGTTTGGCACAGTTTGCAATTTCTGCGCAAGATGAACAGGAATAGGGACAAACAATGAGAGACCAGCTGTAGGTGTCTGCACGGGCAAATGGAACGCTCATTTCCCACCAGGAAGAGGAATTAACGAAAGGATCAGCGTGCCCTGCTGGAACCAGATTAGGGCCTGAAGCAATCCTGCGGTTTTGCGGCCAGCTCACAAGAAAGCGAGTTGAAGAAAGGAGCTCAGGGACACTGTAATTCACAAACCTGCAGAGTTATGAATGTCAGCTATTGTCCAAAAATGTATTGCAGTAAGTCTTCGAAGAGGACTTGAAAGCGGGGCAGAATTTCAGGAAAACGATTTCAGGGGGTAGACTGGAATTGCACTTAAAGCATAGGAAAAGAGGCAGAATGTCGACAATGATGCACTTGGCCAAAACGTGCGTATGCGTTTTTTCCTGAATATATTCAGGAAAAAACGCATACGCCCTTTTTGGCCTACCAAGCAAGCGTGTAAAGGAAATCTGCACTACAATGAAGTCTCACTGCCCCTCGGTCAAAGGGGCCATCTGAAAAAAGTGTAAAATCCAGAAAGGCAGGACAGGTCATGGAGAACAGGGAGCCTTGTTATGCTGATGGGCGGGATGTAAATTGCCAACAGCCACTCTGGAGAAGTGTATGGTGTTTCCTGAAACACGTAGGAAACAAAGCAACACAGCCAATGGCACTTCCACTTATGGCCCTATAGTTTAGGGAAATTAAAATCAAAAACACACAGGCACCCCAAAGTTTGGGACGGCTGTGTTTACAAGAACCTCGTCTACGGTACAAGTTAAATATCCGAGAAAGCAAAAAATGGATAAAGAAATTGTGGTACGTACGTACAATGGAATATCACTCAGCAATGCAATCTACGTCATCAGAACATAGCGGCATAATGAGTGGATTCAGGTACGACGATTCTATGAGAAATAAGACACACAGAAAAAGAAACATCATAAGATATTACTAATACACGGAACGTAAACTTGGCTACACATGAACTGAATTACAAAACAGAACAGAGTCTCAAATTTAGATAACCAACTTATGCTTGCTTATGGGGAAAGGTGAGTTTGGGGGCTGCATAAAACCAGAGATTGAAATTAGCACAGATACTGTTCCATAAGCCAAATATATAATAGACAAGACCTACTCCTTGCTCAACGAAAAGGACTCAACACCCCATATTCAACGCCTGGGAATATACCTGACAAGTAAGAATTTTAAGACCCATGGATTTATATGACTCCATAAGGAAATCAAGCGTGTGTACAGCGGCCTAAACGCAGCAGTGAAAATCCGATAAATCCCATTATCAAAATAAATTTCACAAACACAACACATTGACAGTGAAATACAGAGCAATTCTTAGATAATTCATTCAGGGTTTGTGATGCAACCTGGATTTACCACATCTACACCCAGATCTGGGTGAGACATAAGGCTGGACACTTCGGGCTGATAGCATTGGTGAGGTTCGGTGTGCAAAGCAGACCCTTTGAAGTCATACTGCATGGTACCCATTCCATGGGTCCCAACTCTCCAGGTTTAAGGGATTCTTCCTTCAGCTAAAACATGAATGGGAAACCCAGAGTATGGTCCACCGTGTGATTGGGAAACGTTTTCAAATGCATGTCAGGTTTCGTCCCCTGGTACTCGGGTTCACCGTTCTAGACGCTTTACTAACACTCTCCCCACTTGGAGAGTCAGTGCCTTTAAACTCCTGTTTGGCACAGTTTGCAATTTCTGCGCAAGATGAACAGGAATAGGGAGAACCAATGAGAGACTAGCTGTAGGTGTCTGCACGGGCAAATGGAATCCTCACTTCCCACCAGGAAGAGGAATTAACCAAAGGCTCAGCATGCCCTTCCGGAACCAGATTAGGGCCTGAAGCAATCCTGCGGGTTTGCGGCCAGCTCACAAGAAAGCGAATTGAAGAAAGGAGCTCAGGGGCACTGTCATTCACAAACCTGCAGAGTTATGATCGACAGCTATCGTCCAAAAATGTATTGAAGTAAGTCTTCGAAGAGGACTTGAAAGTAGGGCAGAATTTAAGGAAAACGATTTCAGGGGGTAGACTGGAATTACACTTAAAGCATAGGAAAAGAAGCAGAATATCCACAATGATGCACTTGGCCAAAAAGGGCGTATGCTTCTTTTCATGAATATATTCAGGAAAAAACGCATACGCCCTTTTTGGCCAACCAAGCAAGCGTGTAAAGGAAATCTGCACTACAATGAAGTCTCACTGCCCCCCGGTCAAAAGGGCCATCTGAAACAAGTGTAAAATCCAGAAAGGCAGGAAAGGTCATGGAGAACAGGGAGCCTTGTTATGCTGCTTGCCGGGATGTAAATTGCCAACAGCCAATCTGGAGAAGTGTATGGTGTTTCCTGAAACACTTAGGAAACAAAACAACACAGCCTATGGCACTTCCACTTAGGGTCCTATAGCTTAGGGAAATTAAAATCAAAAACACACAGCCACCCCAAAGTTTGGGACGGCTCTGTTTACAAGACCTCGTCTACGGTACAAGTTAAATATCCGAGAAAACAAAAAATGGATAAAGAAATTGTGGTACGTACGTACAATGGAATATCACTCAGCAATGAAATCTACGTCATCAGGCCAATAGCGGCATAATGAGTGGATTCAGGTACGACGATTCTACGAGAAATAAGTCACACAGAAAAAGAAACATCCTAAGATATCACTAATACACGGAACATAAACTTGGCTACACATGAACTGAATTACAAAACAGAACAGGGTCTCAAATTTAGAAAACAAACTTATGCTTGCTTATCGGGAAAGGTGAGTTGAGGTGATGCATAAAATCAGAGATTGAAATTAGCACAGATACCGTTCCATAAGCCAAATATATAATAGACAAGACCTACTTCTTTCTCAACGAAATGGACTCAACACCCCATATTCAACGCCTGGGAATATACCTGACAAGTAAGAATCTTAAGAGCCATGGATTTATATGTCTCAATAAGGAAATCAAGCATGTGTACAGCGGCCTAAACGCAGCAGTGAAAATCCGATAAATCCCATTATCAAAATAAATTTCAAAAACAAAACACAATGACAGTGAAATAGAGAGCAATTCTTAGATAATTTATTCAGGGCTTGTGATACAACCTGGATTTACCACATCTACACCCAGAGCTGGGTGAGACATAAGGCTGGACACTTCGGGCTGATAGCATTGGTGAGGTTCGGTGAGCAAAGGCAGACCCTTTGAAGTCATACTGCATGGTACCCATTCCATGGGTCCCAACTCTCCAGGTTTAAGGGATTCTACCTTCAACTAAAACATGCATGCGAAACCCAGAGCATGGTCCACCGTGTGATTGGGAATCGTTTTCAAATGCATATCAGGTTTCGACACCTGGTACTCGGGTGCACCGTTCCAGACGCTTTACTAACACTCTCCCCACTTGGAGAGTCAGTGCCTTTAACCTCCTGTTTTGCACAGTTTGCAATTTCTGCACAAGATGAACAGGAATAGGGAGAACCAATGAGAGACTAGCTGTAGGTGTCTGCACGGGCAAATGGAACGCTCATTTCCCACCAGGAAGAGGAATTAACCAAAGGCTCAGCGTGCACTGCCGGAACCAGATTAGTGCCTGAAGCAATCCTGCGGTTTTGCGGCCAGCTCACAAGAAAGCGAGTTGAAGAAAGGAGCTCAGGGGCACTGTAATTCACAAACCTGCAGAGTTATGAATGACAGCTATCGTCCAAAAATGTATTGAAGTAAGTCTTCGAAGAGGACTTGAAAGCGGGGCAGAATGTCAGGAAAACGATTTCAGGGGGTAGACTGGAATTGCACTTAAAGCATAGGAAAAGAGGCAGAATGTCGACAATGATACAGTTGGCCAAAAAGAGCATATGCGTTTTTTCCTGAATATATTCAGGAAAAAACGCATAGCCCTTTTTGGCCAACCAAGCAAGCGTGTAAATGAAATCTGCACTACAATGAAGTCTCACTGCCCCCGGTCAAAAGGGCCATCTGAAACAAGTGTAAAATCCAGAAAGGCTGGACAGGTCATGGAGAACAGGGAGCTTTGTTATGCAGAAGGGCAGGATGTAAATTGCCAACAGCCAATCTGGAGAAGTGTATGGTGTTTCCTGAAACACGTAGGAAACAATGCAACACAGCCTATGGCACTTCCACTTATGGTCCTAAAGCTTAGGGAAATTAAAATCAAAAACACACAGCCACTCCAAAGTTTGGGACGGCTCTGTTTACAAGAAACTCGTCTACGGTACAAGTTAAATATCCGAGAAAGCAAAAAATGGATAAAGAAGTTGTGGTACGTACGTACAATGGAATATCACTCAGCAATGAGATCTACGTCATCAGGCCCGTAGCGGCAGAATGAGTGCATTCAGGTACGACGATTCTACGAGAAATAAGTCACACAGAAAAAGAAACATCTTAAGATATCACTCATACACGGAACGTAAACTTGGCTACACATGTACTGAATTACAAAACAGAACAGGGTCTCAAATTTGAAAACCAACTTATGCTTGCTTATGGGGAAAGGTGAGTTGGCGTGCTGCATCAAACCAGAGATTGAAATTTACACAGATATCGTTCCATAAGCCAAATATATAATAGACAAGACCTACTCCTTGCTCAACGAAATGGACTCAACACCCCATATTCAACTCCTGGGAATATACCTGACAAGTAAGAATCTTAAGACCCATGGATTTATATGTCTCCATAAGGAAATCAAACGTGTGTACAGCGGCCTAAACGCAGCAGTGAAAATCCGATAAATCCCATTATCAAAATAAATTTCAAACACAAAACACAATGACAGTGAAATAGAGAGCAATTCTTAAATAATTCATTCAGGGCTTGTGATGCAACCTGGATTTACCACATCTACACCCAGAGCTGGGTTAAACATAAGGCTGGACACTTCGGGCTGATAGCATTGGTGTGGTTCGGTGAGCAAACGCAGACCCTTTGAAGTCATACCGCATGGTAGCCATTCCATGGGTCCCAACTCTCCAGGTTTAAGGGATTCTTCCTTCAGCTAAAACATGCATGGGAAACCCAGAGTATGGTCCATCGTGTGATTGGGAAACGTTTTCAAATGCATCTCAGGTTTCATTCCCTGGTACTCGGGTTCACCATTCCAGACGCTTTACTAACACTCTCCCCCCTTGGAGAGTCAGTGCCTTTAACATCCTGTTTGGCACAGTTTGCAATTTCTGTGCAAGATGAACAGTAATAGGGAGAACCAATGAGAGACTAGCTGTAGGTGTCTGCAGGGCAAACGGAACGTTCATTTCCCACCAGGAAGAGGAATTAACCAAAGGCTCAGCGTGCCCTGCCGGAACCAGATTAGGGCCTGAAGCAATCTTGTGGTTATGCGGCCAGCTCACAAGAAAGCGAGTTGAAGAAAGGAGCTCAGGGGCACTGAAATTCACAAAACCGCAGAGTTATGAATGACCGCTATCATCCAAAAATATATTGAAGTAAGCTTTCGAAGAGGACTTGAAAGCGGGGCAGAATTTCAGGAAAACGATTTCAGGGGGTAGAATGGAATTGCACTTAAAGCATAGGAAAAGAGGCAGAATGTCGACAATGATGCACTTGGCCAAAAAGGGCGTATGCGTTTTTTCCTGAATATATTCAGGCAAAAACGCATACGCACTTATTGGCCAACCAAGCAAGCATGTATAGGAAATCTGCACTAAAATGAAGTCTCATTGCCCCCCGGTCAAAAGGGCCATCTGAAAAAAGTGTAAAATCCAGAAAGGCAGGACAGGTCATGGAGAACAGGGAGCCTTGTTATGCTGATGGGCGGGATGTAAATTGCCAACAGCCACTCTGGAGAAGTGTATGGTGTTTCCTGAAACACGTAGGAACCAAAGCAACACAGCCTATGGCATTTCCACTTATGGTCCTATAGCTTAGGGAAATTAAAATAAAAAACACACAGCCACCCTGAAGTTTGGGACGGCTCTGTTTACAAGAATCTCGTCTACAGTACAAATTAAATATCCGAGAAAGCAAAAAATGGATAAAGAAATTGTACTATGCACGTACAATCGAATATCACTCAGCAATGAAATCTACGTCCTCAGGCTCGTAGCGGCATAATGAGTGGATTCAGGTACGATGATTCTACGAGAAATAAGTCACACAGAAAAAGAAAGATCATAAGATATCACTAATACACGGAATGTAAACTTGGCCACACATGAACTGAATTACAAAACAGAACAGGGTCCCAAATTTAGAAAACCAACTTATGCTTGCATATGGGGAAAGGTGAGTTGGGGTGCTGCATAAAACCAGAGATTGAAATTAGCACAGATACCGTTCCATAAGCCAAATATATAATAGACAAGTCCTACTCCTTGCTCAATGAAAGGGACTCAACACCCCATATTCAATGCCTGGGAAGATACCTGACAAGGAACAATCTTAAAACCCATGGATTTATATGTCTCCATAAGGAAATCAAGCGTGTGTACAGCGGCCTAAACGCAGCAGTGAAAATCCAATAACTACGATTATCAAAATAAATTTCAAAAACAAAACACAATGACAGTGAAATAGAGAGCAATTCTTAAATAATTCATTCAGCGCTTGTGAGGCAACCTGGATTTACCACATACACACGCAGAGCTGGGTGAGACATAAGGCTGGACACTTCGGGCTGATAGCATTGGTGAGGTTCGGTGAGCAAACGCAGACCCTTTGAAGTCATACTGCATGGTACCCATTCCATGGGTCCCAACTCTCCAAGTTTAAGGGATTCTTCCATCATCTAAAACATGCATGGGAAACCCAGAGTATGGTCCACTGTGTGATTGGGAAACGTTTTCAAATGCATCTCAGTTTTCTTCCCCTGGTACTCGGGTTCACAATTCCAGACGCTTTACTAACACTCTCCCCACTTGGAGAGTCAGTGCCTTTAACCTCCTGTTTGGCTCAGTTTGCAATTTCTGCGCAAGATGAAAAGGAATAGGGAGAACCAATGAGAGACTAGCTGTAGGTGTCTGCACGGGAAATGGAACGCTAATTTCCCACCAGTAAGAGGAATTAACCAAAGGCTCAGCGTGCCCTGCCGGAAACAGATTAGGGCCTGAAGCAATCCTGCGGTTTTGTGGCCAGCTCACAAGAAAGCGAGTTGAAGAAAGGAGCTCAGGGGCACTGTAATTCACAAACCTGCAGAGTTATGAATGACAGCTCTCGTCCAAAAATGTACTGAAGTAAGACTTCGAAGAGGACTTGAACGTGGGGCAGAATTTCAGGAAAACGATTTCAGGGGGCAGACTGGAATTGTACTTAAAGCATAGGAAAAGAGACAGAATGTCGACAATGATGCACTTGGCGAAAAAGGGCGTATTCGTTTTTACCTGAATATATGCAGGAAAAAACGCATACGTGATTTTTGACCAATCAAGCAAGCGTGTAAAGGAAATCTGCACTACAATGAAGTCTCACTGCCCCCCGGTCAAAAGGGCCATCTGAAAAAAGTGTAAAACCCAGAAAGGCAGGACAGGTCATGGAAAAGAGGGAGCCTTGTTACGGTGATTGGCGCAATGTAAATTGCCAACAGCCACTCTGGAGAAGTGTATGGTGTATCCTGAAACACGTAGGAAACAAAGCAACACAGCCTATTGCACTTCCACTTATGATCCTATAGGTTAGTGAAATTAAAATGAAAAACACACAGCCACCCTAAGGTTTGGGACGGCTCTGTTTACAAGAACCTCGTCTACAGTACAAGTTAAATATCCGAGAAAGCAAAAAATGGATAAAGAAGTTGGACTACGCACGTACAATGGAATATCACTCAGCAATGAAATCTACGTCCTCAGGCACGTAGCGGCATAATGAGTGGATTCAGGTACGATGATTCTACGAGAAATAAGTCACACAGAAAAAGAAACATCGTAAGATATCACTAATACACGGAATGTAAACTTGGCTACACATGAACTGAATTACAAAACAGAACAGGGTCCCAAATTTAGAAAACCAACTTATGCTTGCTTATGGGGAAAGGTGAGTTGGGGTGCTGCATAAAACCAGAGATTGAAATTAGCACAGATACCGTTCCATAAGCCAAATATATAATAGACAAGACCTACACCTTGCTCAACGGAATGGACTCAACACCCCATATTCAACGCCTGGCAAGATACCTGACAAGTAATAATCTTAAAACCCATGGATTTATATGTCTCCGTAAGGAAATCAAGCGTGTGTACAGCGGTCTAAACGCAGCAGTGAAAATCCGATATATCCCATTACCAACATAAATTTCAAAAACAAAACACAATGACAGTGAAATGAAGATCATTTCTTAAATAATTAATTCAGGGCTTGTGATGCAACATGGATTTACCACATCTACACCCAGAGCTGGGTGAGACATAAGGCTGGACACTTCGAGCTGATAACATTGGTGTGGTTCGGTGAGCAAACGCAGACACTATGAAGTCATACTGCATGGTACCCATTCCATGATATCAATTCTCCAGGTTTAAGGGATTCTTCCTTCAGGTAAAACATGCATGGGAAACCCAGAGTATGGACCACCGTGTGATTGGGAAACGTTTTCAAATGCATCTCAGTTTTCGAACCCTGGTACTCGGGTTCACCATTCCAGACGCTTTACTAACACTCTCCCCACATGGAGAGTCAGTGCCTTTAACCTCCAGTTTGGCACAGTTTGCAATTTCTGCGCAAGATGAACAGGAATAGGGAGAACCAATGACAGACTAGCTGTAGGTGTCTGCACGGGCAAATGGAACGTTCATTTCCCATCAGTAAGAGGAATTAACCAAAGGCTCAGCGTGCCCTGCCAGAAACAGATTAGGGTCTGAAGCAATCCTGCGGATTTGTGGCCAGCTCACAAGAAAGCAAGTTGAAGAAAGGAGCTCAGGGGCACTGTAATTCACAAACCTGCAGAGTTATGAATGACAGGTATCGTCCAAAAATGTACTGAAGTAAGTCTTCGAAGAGGACTTGAAAGCGGGGCAGAATTTCAGGAAAACGATTTCAGGGGGTAGACTGGAATTGCACTTAAAGCATAGGAAAAGAGACAGAATGTCGACAATGATGCACTTGGCCAAAAAGGGCGTATGCGTTTTTTCCTGAATATATTCAGGAAAAAACGCATACGCCCTTTTTGGCCAACCAAGCAAGCGTGTAAAGGAAATCTGCACTACAATGAAGTCTCACTGCCCCCCGGTCAAAAGGGCCATCTTACAAAAGTGTAAAACCAAGAAAGGCAGGACAGGTCATGGAGAACAGGGAGCCTTGTTATGCTGATGGGCGGGATGTACATTGCCAACAGCCACTCTGGAGAAGTGTATGGGGTTTCCTGAAACACGTAGGAAACAAAGCCACACAGCCTATGGCACTTCCACTTATGGTCCTATAGCTTAGGGAAATTAAAATCAAAAACACACAGCCACACCAAAGTTTGGGACGGCTCTGTTTACAAGAACCTTGTCTACGGTACAAGTTAAATATCCGAGAAACCAAAAAATTTATAAAGAAGTTGTGGTACGCACGTACAAAGGAATATCACACAGCAATGAAATCTACGTAATCAGGCCCGTAGCGGTATAATGAGTGGATTCAGGTACGATGATTCTACGAGAAATAAGTCACACAGAAAAAGAAACATCATAAGATATCACTAATACACGGAATGTAAACTTGGCTACACATGAACTGAATTACAAAACAGAACAGGGTCTCAAATTTAGAAAACCAACTTATTCTTGCTTATGGGGAATGTTGAGTTGGTGTGCTGCATAACACCAGAGATTGAAATTAGCACAGATACCGTTCCATAAGCCAAATATATTATAGACAAGACCTACTCCTTGCTCAACGAAATGGACTCAAGACCCCATATTCAACGCCTGGGAACATACCTGACAAGTAAGAATCTTAAAACCCATGGATTTTTATGTCTCCAGAAGGAAATAAAGCGTGTGTACACTGGCCTAAAGGCAGAAGTGAAAATCCAATAAATCCCATTATCAAAATAAATTTCAAAAACAAAACACAATGACAGTGAAATAGAGAGCAATTCTTAAATAATTCATTCAGGTCTTGTGATGCAACCTGGATTTACCACATCTACACCCAGAGCTGGGTGAGACATAAGGCTGGACACTTCGGGCTGATAGCATTAGTGAGGTTCAGTGAGCAAACGCAGACCCTTTGAAGTCATACTGCATGGTACCCATTCCATGGGTCCCAACTCTCCAGGTTTAAGGGATTCTTCCTTCAGCTAAAACATGCATGGGAAACCCAGAGTATGGTCCACCGTGTGATTGGGAAACGTTTTCAAATGCATCTCAGTTTTCGAACCCAGGTACTCGGGTTCACAATTCCAGACGCTTTACTAACACTCTCCCCACTTGGGGAGTCAGTGCCTTTAACCTCCTGTTTAGCACGGTTGGCAATTTCTGTGCAAGATGAAGAGGAATAGAGACAACCAAAGAGAGTCTAGCTGTAGGTGTCTGCACAGGCAAATGGAGCGCTCATTTCCCACCAGGAAGAGGAATTAACCAAAGGCTCAGCATGCCCTGCCGGAAACAGATTAGGGCCTGAAGGAATCCTGAGGTTTTGCGGCCAGCTCACAAGAAAGCGAGTTGAAGAAAGGAGCTCAGGGGCACTGTAATTCTCAAACCTGCAGAGTTATGAATGACAGCTATCGTCCAAAAATGTATTGAAGTAAGTCTTCGAAGAGGACTTGAAAACGGGGCAGAATTTCAGGAAAACGATTTCAGGGGGTAGACTGGAATTGCTCTTAAAGCATAGGAAAAGAGGCAGAATGTCGACAATGATGCACTTGGCCAAAAAGGTCGTATGCGTTTTTTCCTGAATATATTCAGGAAAAAACGCATACGCCCTTTTTGGCCTACCAAGCAAGCGTGTAAAGGAAATCTGCACTACAATGAAGTCTCACTGTGCCCCGGTCAAAAGGGCCATCTGAAAAAAGTGTAAAATCCAGAAAGGCAGGACAGGTCATGGAGAACACAGAGCCTTGTTATGCTGATGGGCGG
This sequence comes from Delphinapterus leucas, assembly GCF_059928025.1. Classification (NCBI taxonomy): domain Eukaryota; kingdom Metazoa; phylum Chordata; class Mammalia; order Artiodactyla; family Monodontidae; genus Delphinapterus; species Delphinapterus leucas. The sequence continues at coordinate 12,731,960 of NW_028322232.1, read as the reverse complement.
GATGTAAATTGCCAACAGCCACTCTGGAGAAGTGTATGGTGTTTCCTGAAACACGTAGGAAACAAAGCAACACAGCCTATGGCACTTCCACTTATGGTCCTATAGCGTAGGGAAATTACAATCAAAAACACACAGCCACCCCAAAGTTTGGGACGGCTCTGTTTACAAGAACCTCGTCTACGGTACAAGTTAAATATCCCAGAAAGCAAAAAATGCATAAAGATGTTGTGGTACGCACGTACAATGGTATATCACTCAGCAATGAAATCTACGTCATCAGGCCCGTAGCGGCATAATGAGTGGATTCAGGTACGATGATTCTACGAGAAATAAGTCACACAGAAAAAGAAACATCATAAGATATCACTAATACACGGAATGTCAACTTGGCTACACATGAACTGAATTACAAAACAGAACAGTGTCTCAAATTTAGAAAACCAACTTAGGCTTGCTTATGGGGAAAGGTGAGTTGGGGTGCTGCATAAAACCACAGATTGAAATTAGCACAGATACCGTTCAATAAGACAAATATATAATAGACAAGACCTACTCCTTGCTCAACGAAATGGACTCAACACGCCATATTCAACGCCTGGGAACATACCTGACAAGTAAAATCTTATAACCCATGGATTTATATGTCTCCATAAGGAAATCAAGCGTGTGTACAGCAGCCTAAACGCAGCAGTGAATATCCGATAAATCCCATTATCAAAATAAATTTCAAAAACAAAACACAATGACAGTGAAAGAGAACTATTCTTAAATAATACATTCAGGGCTTGTGATGCAACCTGGATTTACCACATCTACACCCAGAGCTGGGTGAGACATAAGGCCGGACACTTCGGGCTGATAGCATTGGTGAGGTTCGGTGAGAAAACGCAGACCCTTTGAAGTCATACTGCATGGTACCCATTCTATGGGTCCCAACTCTCCAGGTTTAAGGGATTCTTCCTTCAGCTAAAACATGCATGGGAATCCCATAGTATGGACCACCGTGTGATTGTGAAACGTTTACAAATGCATCTCAGTTTTCGCCCCTGGTACTCGGGTTCACCATTCCAGACGCTTTGCTAACACTCTCCCCACTTGGAGAGTCAGTGCCTTTAACCTCCTGTTTGGCACAGTTTGCAATTTCTGCGCAAGATGAACAGGAATATGGGGAACTAATGAGAGACTAGCTGTAGGTGTCTGCACGGGCAAATCGAATGCTCATTTCCCACCAGGAACAGGAATTACCCAAAGGCTCAGCGTGCCCTGCCGGAAACAGATTAGGGCCTGAAGCAATCCTGCGGTTTTGCGGCCAGCTCACAAGAAAGCGAGTTGAAGAAAGGAGCTCAGGGGCACTGTAATTCACAAAACTGCAGAGTTATGAATCACAGCTATCGTCCAAAAATGTACTGAAGTAAGTCTTCGAAGAGGACTTGAAAGCGGGGCAGAATTTCAGGAAAACGATTTCAGGGGGTAGACTGGAATTGCACTTAAAGCATAGGAAAAGAGGCAGAATGTCGACAATGATGCACTTGGCCAAAAAGGGCGTATGCGTTTTTTCCTGAATATATTCAGGAAAAAACGCATACGTACTTTTTGACCAACCAAGCAAGCGTGTAAAGGAAATCTGCACTACAATGAAGTCTCACAGCCCCCCAGTCAAAAGGGCCATCTGAAGAAAGTGCAAAATCCAGAAAGGCAGGACAGGTCATGGAGAACAGGGAACCTTGTTATGCTGATGGGCGGGATGTAAATTGCCAACAGCCACTCTGGAGAAGTGTATGGTGTTTCCTGAAACACGTAGGAAACAAAGCAACACAGCCTATGGCACTTCCACTTATAGTCCTATAGCTTAGGAAAATTACAATCAAAAACACACAGCCACCCCAAAGTTTGGGATGGCTCTGTTTACAAGAACCTCATCTACGGTACAAGTTAAATATCCGAGGAAGCAAAAACTGGATAAAGAAGTTGTGGTACGCACGTACAATGGAATATCACTCAGCAATGAAATCTATGTCATCAGGCCCGTAGCGGCATAATGAGTGGATTCAGGTACGATGATTCTACGAGAAATAAGTCACACAGAAAAAGAAACATCATAAGATATCACTAATACACGGAATGTAAACTTGGCTACACATGAACTGAATTACAAAACAGAAAAGGGTCTCAAATTTAGAAAACCAACTTATGCTTGCTTATGGGGAAAGGTGAGTTGGGGTGCTGCATAAAACCAGAGATTGAAATTAGCACAGATGCCGTTCCATAAGCCAAATATATAATAGAGAAGACCTACTCCTTGCTCAACGAAATGGACTCAACATCCCATATTCAACGCATGGGAAGATACCTGACAAGTAAGAATCTTAAAACCCATGGATTTATATGTCTCCATAAGGAAATCAAGCGTGTGTACAGCGGCCTAAATGCAGCAGTGAACATCCGATAAATTCCGTTATCGAAATAAATTTGAAAAACAAAACACAATGACAGTGAAATAGAGAGCAAATCTTAAATAATTCATTCAGGGCTTGTGATGCAACCTGGATTTACCACATCTACACCCAGAGCTGGGTGAGACATAATGCTGGACAATTTGGGCTGATAGCATTGGTGAGGTTCGGTGAGCAAACGAAAGACCCTTTGAAGTCATACTGCATGATACCCATTCCATGGGTCCCAACGCTCCAGGTTTAAGGGATTCTTCCTTCAGCAAAAACATGCATGGGAAACCCAGAGTATGGTCCACCGTGTGATTGGGAAACGTTTTCAAATGCATCTCAGTTTTCATCACCTGGCAATCGGGTTCACCATTCCAGACGCTTTAATAACACTCTCCCCACTTGGAGAGTCACTGCCTTTAACCTCCGGTTTGGCACAGTTTGCAATTTCTACGCAAGATGAACAGGAATAGGGAGAACCAATGAGAGACTAGCTGTAGGTGTCTGCACGGGCAAATGGAACGCTCATTTCCCACCAGGAAGAGGAATTACCCAAAGGCTCAGCGTGCCCTGCCGGAAAGAGATTAGGGCCTGAAGCAATCCTGTGGTTTTGCGGCCAGCTCACAAGAAAGAGAGTTGAAGAAAGGAGCTCAGGGGCACTGTAATTCACAAACCTGCAGAGTTATGAATGACAGCTATCGTCCAAAAATGTATTGTAATAAGTCTTCGAAGAGGACTTGAAAGCGGGCAGAATTTCAGGAAAACGATTTCAGGAGGTAGACTGGAATTGCACTTAAAGCATAGGAAAAGAGGCAGAATGTCGACAATGATGCACTTGGCCAAAAAGGGCGTATGCGTTTTTTCCTGAATATATTCAGGAAAAAACGCATACGCCCTTTTTGGCCAACCAAGCAAGCGTGTAAAGGAAATCTGCACTACAATGAAGTCTCACTGTGCCCCGGTCAAAAGGGCCATCTGAAAAAAGTGTAAAATCCAGAAAGGCAGGACAGGTCATGGAGAACACAGAGCCTTGTTATGCTGATGGGCGGGATGTAAATTGCCAACAGCCACTCTGGAGAAGTGTATGGTGTTTCCTGAAACACGTAGGAAACAAAGCAACACAGCCTATGGCACTTCCACTTATGGTCCTATAGCGTAGGGAAATTACAATCAAAAACACACAGCCACCCCAAAGTTTGGGACGGCTCTGTTTACAAGAACCTCGTCTACGGTACAAGTTAAATATCCCAGAAAGCAAAAAATGCATAAAGATGTTGTGGTACGCACGTACAATGGTATATCACTCAGCAATGAAATCTACGTCATCAGGCCCGTAGCGGCATAATGAGTGGATTCAGGTACGATGATTCTACGAGAAATAAGTCACACAGAAAAAGAAACATCATAAGATATCACTAATACACGGAATGTCAACTTGGCTACACATGAACTGAATTACAAAACAGAACAGTGTCTCAAATTTAGAAAACCAACTTAGGCTTGCTTATGGGGAAAGGTGAGTTGGGGTGCTGCATAAAACCACAGATTGAAATTAGCACAGATACCGTTCAATAAGACAAATATATAATAGACAAGACCTACTCCTTGCTCAACGAAATGGACTCAACACGCCATATTCAACGCCTGGGAACATACCTGACAAGTAAAATCTTATAACCCATGGATTTATATGTCTCCATAAGGAAATCAAGCGTGTGTACAGCAGCCTAAACACAGCAGTGAATATCCGATAAATCCCATTATCAAAATAAATTTCAAAAACAAAACACAATGACAGTGAAAGAGAACTATTCTTAAATAATACATTCAGGGCTTGTGATGCAACCTGGATTTACCACATCTACACCCAGAGCTGGGTGAGACATAAGGCCGGACACTTCGGGCTGATAGCATTGGTGAGGTTCGGTGAGAAAACGCAGACCCTTTGAAGTCATACTGCATGGTACCCATTCTATGGGTCCCAACTCTCCAGGTTTAAGGGATTCTTCCTTCAGCTAAAACATGCATGGGAATCCCATAGTATGGACCACCGTGTGATTGTGAAACGTTTACAAATGCATCTCAGTTTTCGCCCCTGGTACTCGGGTTCACCATTCCAGACGCTTTGCTAACACTCTCCCCACTTGGAGAGTCAGTGCCTTTAACCTCCTGTTTGGCACAGTTTGCAATTTCTGCGCAAGATGAACAGGAATATGGGGAACTAATGAGAGACTAGCTGTAGGTGTCTGCACGGGCAAATCGAATGCTCATTTCCCACCAGGAACAGGAATTACCCAAAGGCTCAGCGTGCCCTGCCGGAAACAGATTAGGGCCTGAAGCAATCCTGCGGTTTTGCGGCCAGCTCACAAGAAAGCGAGTTGAAGAAAGGAGCTCAGGGGCACTGTAATTCACAAAACTGCAGAGTTATGAATCACAGCTATCGTCCAAAAATGTACTGAAGTAAGTCTTCGAAGAGGACTTGAAAGCGGGGCAGAATTTCAGGAAAACGATTTCAGGGGGTAGACTGGAATTGCACTTAAAGCATAGGAAAAGAGGCAGAATGTCGACAATGATGCACTTGGCCAAAAAGGGCGTATGCGTTTTTTCCTGAATATATTCAGGAAAAAACGCATACGTACTTTTTGACCAACCAAGCAAGCGTGTAAAGGAAATCTGCACTACAATGAAGTCTCACAGCCCCCCAGTCAAAAGGGCCATCTGAAGAAAGTGCAAAATCCAGAAAGGCAGGACAGGTCATGGAGAACAGGGAACCTTGTTATGCTGATGGGCGGGATGTAAATTGCCAACAGCCACTCTGGAGAAGTGTATGGTGTTTCCTGAAACACGTAGGAAACAAAGCAACACAGCCTATGGCACTTCCACTTATAGTCCTATAGCTTAGGAAAATTACAATCAAAAACACACAGCCACCCCAAAGTTTGGGATGGCTCTGTTTACAAGAACCTCATCTACGGTACAAGTTAAATATCCGAGGAAGCAAAAACTGGATAAAGAAGTTGTGGTACGCACGTACAATGGAATATCACTCAGCAATGAAATCTATGTCATCAGGCCCGTAGCGGCATAATGAGTGGATTCAGGTACGATGATTCTACGAGAAATAAGTCACACAGAAAAAGAAACATCATAAGATATCACTAATACACGGAATGTAAACTTGGCTACACATGAACTGAATTACAAAACAGAAAAGGGTCTCAAATTTAGAAAACCAACTTATGCTTGCTTATGGGGAAAGGTGAGTTGGGGTGCTGCATAAAACCAGAGATTGAAATTAGCACAGATGCCGTTCCATAAGCCAAATATATAATAGAGAAGACCTACTCCTTGCTCAACGAAATGGACTCAACATCCCATATTCAACGCATGGGAAGATACCTGACAAGTAAGAATCTTAAAACCCATGGATTTATATGTCTCCATAAGGAAATCAAGCGTGTGTACAGCGGCCTAAATGCAGCAGTGAACATCCGATAAATTCCGTTATCGAAATAAATTTGAAAAACAAAACACAATGACAGTGAAATAGAGAGCAAATCTTAAATAATTCATTCAGGGCTTGTGATGCAACCTGGATTTACCACATCTACACCCAGAGCTGGGTGAGACATAATGCTGGACAATTTGGGCTGATAGCATTGGTGAGGTTCGGTGAGCAAACGAAAGACCCTTTGAAGTCATACTGCATGATACCCATTCCATGGGTCCCAACGCTCCAGGTTTAAGGGATTCTTCCTTCAGCAAAAACATGCATGGGAAACCCAGAGTATGGTCCACCGTGTGATTGGGAAACGTTTTCAAATGCATCTCAGTTTTCATCACCTGGCAATCGGGTTCACCATTCCAGACGCTTTAATAACACTCTCCCCACTTGGAGAGTCACTGCCTTTAACCTCCGGTTTGGCACAGTTTGCAATTTCTACGCAAGATGAACAGGAATAGGGAGAACCAATGAGAGACTAGCTGTAGGTGTCTGCACGGGCAAATGGAACGCTCATTTCCCACCAGGAAGAGGAATTACCCAAAGGCTCAGCGTGCCCTGCCGGAAAGAGATTAGGGCCTGAAGCAATCCTGTGGTTTTGCGGCCAGCTCACAAGAAAGAGAGTTGAAGAAAGGAGCTCAGGGGCACTGTAATTCACAAACCTGCAGAGTTATGAATGACAGCTATCGTCCAAAAATGTATTGTAATAAGTCTTCGAAGAGGACTTGAAAGCGGGCAGAATTTCAGGAAAACGATTTCAGGAGGTAGACTGGAATTGCACTTAAAGCATAGGAAAAGAGGCAGAATGTCGACAATGATGCACTTGGCCAAAAAGGGCGTATGCGTTTTTTCCTGAATAAATTCAGGAAAAAACGCATGCGCCCTTTTTGGCCAACCAAGCAAGCGTGTAAAGGAAATCTGCACTACAATGAAGTCTCACTGCCCCCCGGTCAAAAGGGCCATCTGAAAAATGTGTAAAATCCAGAAAGGCAGGACAGGTCATGGAAAACAGGGTGCCTTGTTATGCTGATGGGCGGGATGTAAATTGCCAGCAGCCACTCTGGAGAAGTGTATGGTGTTTCCTGAAACACGTAGGAAACAAAGCAACACAGCCTATGGCACTTCCACTTATGGTCCTATAGCTTAGGGAAATTAAAATCAAAAACACACAGCCACCCCAATGTTTGAGATGGTTCTGTTTATAAGAACCTCGTCTACGGTACAAGTTAAATATCCCAGAAAGCAAAAAATGCATAAAGATGTTTTGGTACGCACGTACAATGGTATATCACTCAGCAATGAAATCTACGTCATCAGGTCCGTAGCGGCATAATGAGTGGATTCAGGTACGATGATTCTACGAGAAATAAGTCACACAGAAAAAGAAACATCATAAGATATCACTAATACACGGAATGTAAACTTGGCTACAAATGAACTGAATTACAAAACAGAACAGTGTCTCAAATTTAGAAAACCAACTTAGGCTTGCTTATGGGGAAAGGTGAGTTGGGGTGCTGCATAAAACCAGAGATTGAAATTAGCACAGATACCTTTCCATAAGCCAAATATATAATAGAAAAGACCTACTCCTTGCTCAACGTAATGGACTCAACACCCCATATTCAACGCCGGGGACGATACCTGACAAGTAAGAATCTTAAAACCCATGGATTTATATGTCTCCATAAGGCAATCAAGCATGTGTACAGCGGCCTAAACGCAGCAGTGAAAATCCGATAAATCCCATTATCAAAATAAATTTCAAAAACAAAACACAATGACAGTGAAACAGAGAGTAAATCTTAAATAATTCATTCAGAGCTGGTGATGCAACCTGGATTTCCCACATCTACACCCAGAGCTGGGTGAGACATAAGGCTGGACACTTCGGGCTGATAGCATTGGTGAGGTTCGGTGAGCAAACGCAGACCCTTTGAATTCATACTGCATGGTACCCATTCCAAGGGTCCCAACTCTCTAGGTTTAAGGGATTCTTCCTTCAGCTAAAACACGCATGGGAAACCCAGAGTATGGTCCACCGTGTGATTGGGAAACGTTTTCAAATGCATCTCAGTTTTCGTCCCCTGATACTCGGGTTCACCGTTCCAGACGGTTTGCTAACACTCTCCCCACTTGGAGAGTCAGTGCCTTTAACCTCCGGTTTGGCACAGTTTGCAATTTCTGCGCAAGATGAACAGGAATAGGGAGAACCGATGAGAGACTAGCTGTAGGTGTCTGCACGGGCAAATGGAACGCTCATTTCCCACCAGGAAGAGGAATTAACCAAAGGCTCAGCGTGCCCTGGCGGAAACAGATTAGGGCCTGAAGCAATCCTGCGGTTTTGCGGACAGCTCACATGAAAGCGAGTTGAAGAAAGGAGCTCAGGGACACTGTAATTCACAAACTTGCAGAGTAATGAATGACAGCTATCGTCCAAAAATGTACTGAAGTATGTCTTCGAAGAGGAGTTGAAAGCGGGGCAGAATTTCAGGAAAACGATTTCAGGGGGTAGACTGGAATTGCACTTAAAGCACAGGAAAAGAGGCAGAATGTCGACAATGATGCACTTGGCCAAAAAGGGCGTATGCGTTTTTTCCTGAATATATTCAGGAAAAAACGCATACGCCCTTTTTGGCCAACCAAGCAAGCGTGTAAAGGAAATCTGCACTACAATGAAGTTTCACTGCCCCCGGGTCAAAAGGGCCATCTGAAAAAAGTGTAAAATCCAGAAAGGCAGGACAGGTCATGGAGAACAGGGAGCCTTGTTATGCTGATTGGCGGGATGTAAATTGCCAACAGCCACTCTGGAGAAGTGTATGGTGTTTCCTGAAACACGTAGGAAACAAAGCAACACAGCCTATGGCACTTCCACTTATGGTCCTATAGCTTAGCGAAATTAAAATCAAAAACACACAGCCACCCCAAAGTTTGGGACGGCTCTGTTTACAAGAACCTCGTCTACGGTACAAGTTAAATATCCGAGAAAGCAAAAAATGGATAAAGAAGTTGTGGTACGCACGTACAATGGAATATCACTCAGCAATAAAATCTACGTCATCAGGTCCATAGCGGCATAATGAGTGGTTTCAGGTACGATGATTCTATGAGAAATAAGTCACACAGAAAAAGAAATATCATAAGATATCACTAATACACTGAATGTAAACTTGGCTACACATGTATTGAATTACAAAACAGAACAGGGTCTCAAATTGAGAAAACCAACTTATGCTTGCTTAAGGGGAAAGGAGAGTTGGGGTGCTGCATAAAACCCGAGATTGAAATTAGCACAGATACCGTTCCATAAGCCAAATATATAATAGACAAGACCTACTCCTTGCTCAACGAAATGGACTCAACACGCCATATTCAACGCCTGGGAACATACCTGACAAGTAAAATCTTATAACCCATGGATTTATATGTCTCCATAAGGAAATCAAGCGTGTGTACAGCAGCCTAAACGCAGCAGTGAATATCCGATAAATCCCATTATCAAAATAAATTTCAAAAACAAAACACAATGACAGTGAAAGAGAACTATTCTTAAATAATTCATTCAGGGCTTGTGATGCAACCTGGATTTACCACATCTACACCCAGAGCTGGGTGAGACATAAGGCCGGAAACTTCGGGCTGATAGTATTGGTGAGGTTCGGTGAGCAAACGCAGACCCTTTGAAGTTATACTGCATGGTACCCATTCTATGGGTCCCAACTCTCCAGGTTTAAGGGATTCTTCCGTCAGCTAAAACATGCATGGGAATCCCATAGTATGGACCACCGTGTGATTGGGAAACGTTTTCAAATGCATCTCAGGTTTCGCCACTGATACTCGGGTTCACCATTCCAGACGCTTTACTAACACTCTCCCCACTTGGAGAGTCAGTGCCTTTAACCTCCTGTTTGGCACAGTTTGAAATTTCTGCGCAAGATGAACAGGAATAGGGGGAACTAATGAGAGACTAGCGGTAGGTGTCTGCACCGGCAAATCGAATGCTCATTTCCCACCAGGAACAGGAATTAACCAAAGGCTCAGCGTGCCCTGCCGGAAACAGATTAGGGCCTGAAGCAATCCTGCGGTTTTGCGGCCAGCTCACAAGAAAGCGAGTTGAAGAAAGGAGCTCAGGGGCACCGTAATTCACAAAACTGCAGAGTTATGAATGACAGCTATCGTCCAAAAATGTACTAAAGTAAGTCTTCGAAGAGGACTTGAAAGCGGGGCAGAATTTCAGGAAAACGATTTCAGGGGGTAGACTGGAATTGCACTTAAAGCATAGGAAAAGAGGCAGAATGTCGACAATGATGCACTTGGCCAAAAAGGGCGTATGCGTTTTTTCCGGAATATATTCAGGAAAAAACGCATACGTACTTTTTGACCAACCAAGCAAGCGTGTAAAGGAAATCTGCACTACAATGAAGTCTCACAGCCCCCCAGTCAAAAGGGCCATCTGAAGAAAGTGCAAAATCCAGAAAGGCAGGACAGGTCATGGAGAACAGGGAGCCTTGTTATGCTGATGGGCGGGATGTAAATTGCCAACAGCCACTCTGGAGAAGTGTATGGTGTTTCCTGAAACACGTAGGAAACAAAGCAACACAGCCTATGGCACTTCCACTTATAGTCCTATAGCTTAGGAAAATTACAATCAAAAACACACAGCCACCCCAAAGTTTGGGACGGCTCTGTTTACAAGAACCTCGTCTACGGTACAAGTTAAATATCCGAGGAAGCAAAAACTGGATAAAGAAGTTGTGGTACGCACGTACAATGGAATATCACTCAGCAATGAAATCTATGTCATCAGGCCCGTAGCGGCATAATGAGTGGATTCAGGTACGATGATTCTACGAGAAATAAGTCACACAGAAAAAGAAACATCATAAGATATCACTAATACACGGAATGTAAACTTGGCTACACATGAACTGAATTACAAAACAGAAAAGGGTCTCAAATTTAGAAAACCAACTTATGCTTGCTTATGGGGAAAGGTGAGTTGGGGTGCTGCATAAAACCAGAGATTGAAATTAGCACAGATGCCATTCCATAAGCCAAATATATAATAGACAAGACCTACTCCTTGCTCAACGAAATGGACTCAACATCCCATATTCAACGCATGGGACGATACCTGACAAGTAAGAATCTTAAAACCCATGGATTTATATGTCTCCATAAGGAAATCAAGCGTGTGTACAGCGGCCTAAATGCAGCAGTGAACATCCGATAAATCCCGTTATCGAAATAAATTTGAAAAACAAAACACAATGACAGTGAAATAGCAAATCTTAAATAATTCATTCAGGGCTTGTGATGCAACCTGGATTTACCACATCTACACCCAGAGCTGGGTGAGACATAATGCTGGACAATTTGGGCTGATAGCATTGGTGAGGTTCAGTGAGCAAACGAAAGACCCTTTGAAGTCATACTGCATGATACCCATTCCATGGGTCCCAACGCTCCAGGTTTAAGGGATTCTTCCTTCAGTTAAAACATGCATGGGAAACACAGAGCATGGTCCACCGTGTGATTGGGAAACGTTTTCAAATGCATCTCAGTTTTCGTCCCCTGTTACTCGGGGTCACCATTCCAGACGCTTTACTAACAGTCTCCTCACTTGGAGAGTCACTGCCTTTAACCACCTGTTTTGCACAGTTTGCAATTTCTGCGCAAGATGAACAGAATAGGGAGAACCAATGAGAGACTAGCTGTAGGTGTCTGCACGGGCAAATGGAACGCTCATTTCCCACCAGGAAGAGGAATTAACCAAAGGCTCAGCGTGCCCTGCCGGAAACAGATTAGGGCCTGAAGCAATCCTGCGGTTTTGCGGCCAGCTCACAAGAATGTGAGTGGAAGAAAGGAGCTCAGGGGCACTGTAATTCACAAACCTGCAGAGTTATGAATGACAGCTATCGTCCAAAAATGTATTGAAGTAAGTCTTCGAAGAGGACTTGAAAGCGGGGCAGAATTTCAGGAAAACGATTTCAGGGGGTAGACTGGAATTGCACTTAAAGCATAGGACAAGAGGCAGAATGTCCACAATGATGCACTTGGCCAAAAAGGGCGTATGCGTTTTTTCCTGAATATATTCAGGAAAAAATGCATACGCCCTTTTTGGCCAACCAAGCAAGCGTGTAAAGGAAATCTGCACTACAATGAAGTCTCACTGCCCCCCGGTCAAAAGGGCCATCTGAAAAAAGTGTAAAATCCAGAAAGGCAGGACAGGTCATGGAGAACAGGGAGCCTTGTTATGCTGATGGGCGGGATGTAAATTGCCAACAGCCACTCTGGAGAAGTGTATGGTGTTTCCTGAAACACGTAGGAAACAAAGCAACACAGCCTATGGCACTTCCACTTATGGTCCTATAGCTTAGCGAAATTAAAATCAAAAACACACAGCCACCCCATTGTTGGGGATGGCTCTGTTTACAGGAACCTCGTCTACGGTACAAGTTAAATATCCGAGAAAGCAAAAGATGGATAAAGAAGTTGTGGTACGAACGTACAATGGAATATCATTCAGCAATGAAATCTACGTCATCAGATCCGTAGCGGCATAATGAGTGGATCCAGGTACGATGATTCTACGAGAAATAAGTCACACAGAAAAAGAAACATCATAAGATATCCCTAATACACGGAATGTAAACTTGGCTACACATGAACTGAATTACAAAACAGAACAGGGTCTCAAATTTAGAAAACCAACTTATGCTTGCTTAAGGGGAAAGGTGAGTTGGGGTGCTGCATAAAACCAGAGATTGAAATTAGCACAGATACCGTTCCATAAGCCAAATATAAAATAGACAAGACCTACTCCTTGCTCAACGAAATGGACTCAACACCACATATTCAACGCCTGGGAAGATACCTGACACGTAAGAATCTTAAAACCCATGGATTTATATGTCTCCATAAGGAAATCAAGCGTGTGTACAGGGGCCTAAACGCAGCACTGAACGTCCGATAAATCACATTATCAAAATAAATTTCTAAAACAAAACACAATGACAGTGAAATAGAGAGCAATTCTTAAATAATTCATTCAGGGCTTGTGATGCAACCTGGATTTACCACATCTACACCCAGAGCTGGGTGAGATATAAGGCTGGGCACTTTGGGCTGATAGCTTTGGTGAGGTTCGGTGAGCAAACGCAGACCCTTTGAAGTCATACTGCATGGTACCCATTCCATGGGTCCCAACACTCCAGGTTTAAGGGATTCTTCCTTCAGCTAAAACATGCATGGGAAACCCAGAGTATTGTCCACCGTGTGATTGGGAAACGTTTTCAAATGCATCTCAGTTTTCGAACCCTGGTACTCGGGTTCACCATTCCAGACGCTTTACTAACACTCTCCCCGCTTGGAGAGTCAGTGCCTTTAACCTCCTGTTTGGCACAGTTTGCAATTTCTGCGCAAGATGAACAGGAATAGGGAGAACCAATGAGAGACTAGCTGTAGGTGTCTGCACGGGCAAATGGAACGCTCATTTCCCACCAGGAAGAGGAATTAACCAAAGGCTCAGCATGCCCTGCCGGAAACAGATTAGGGCCTCAAGCAATCCTGCGGTTTTGCGGCCAGTTCACAAGAAAGCGAGTTGAAGAAAGGAGCTCAGGGGCACTGTAATTCACAAACCTGCAGAGTTATGAATGACAGCTATAGTCCAAAAATGTACTGAAGTAAGTCTTCGAAGAGGACTTGAAAGCGGGGCAGAATTTCAGGAAAACGATTTCAGGGGGTAGACTGGAATTGCATTTAAAGCATAGGAAAAGAGGCAGAATGTCGACAATGATGCACTTGGCCAAAAAGGGCGTATGCGTTTTTTCCTGAATATATTCAGGAAAAAACGCATACGCGCTTTTTGGCCAACCAAGCAAGCGTGTAAAGGAAATCTGCACTACACTGAAGTCTCTCTGCCCCCTTGTCAAAAGGGCCATCTGAAAAAAGTGTAAAATCCAGAAAAGCAGCACAGGCCATGGAGAAGAGGGAGCCTTGTTATGCTGATGGGCGGGATGTAAATTGCCAACAGCCACTCTTTAGAAGTGTATGGTGTTTCCTCAAACACCTAAAAAACAAAGCAACGGAGCCTATGGCATTTCCACTTATGGTCCTCTAGCTTAGGGAAATTAAAATCAAAAACACACAGCCACCCCAAAATTTTGGACGGCTCTGTTTACAAGAACTTCGTCTACGGTACAAGTTAAATATCCTAGAATGTGAAAAATGGATAAAGAATTTGTGGTACGTACGTACAATGGAATATCACTCACCAATGAAATCAATGTCCTCGGGCCCGTCGCGGCATAATGAGTAGATTCAGGTACGATGATTCTAAGTGAAATAAGTCACACAGAAAATGAAACATCATAAGATATCAGTAATACACAGAATGTAAACTTGGCTACACATGAACTAAATTAAAAAACAGAACAGGGTCTCAAATTTAGAAAACCAACTTATGCTTGCTTAAGGGGAAAGGTGAGCTGGGGTGCTGTATAAAACCAGAGATAGAAATTAACACAGATACCTTTCCATAAGCCAAATATGTAATAATCAAGACATACTCCTTGCTCAAAGAAATGGACTCAACACTCCATATTCAAAGCCTAAGAATACACCTGACTAGTAAGAATCTTCAAACCCATGAATTTATATGTCTCCGTAAGAGACTCAAATGTGTGTACAGCGGCATGAATGCAGCAGAGAAAATCCGATAAATCCCATTATCAAAATGAATTACAATAACAAACACAATGACAGTGAAATAGAGAGCAATTCTTAAATAATTCATTCAGGGCTTGTGATGCAACCTGGATTTACCACATCTATACCAAGAGCTGAGTGAGACATAAGGTTGGACACTTCGGGCTGATAGCATTGTTGAGGTTCGATGAGCAAATGCAGACCCTTTGAAGTCATACTGCATGGTACCCATTCCATGGGTCCCAACTCTTCAGGTTTAAGGGATTCTTCCTTCAGCTAAACGTGCATGGGAAACCCACAGTATGGTGCACCGTGTGACCGGGAAACGTTTTCAAATGCATCTCAGTTTTCGTCCCCTTTTACTCGGGTTAACCATTCCAGACGCTTTACTAACACTCTCCCCACTTGGAGAGTCAGTGCCTTTAACCTCCTGCTTGGCACAGTTTGCAATTTCTGCGCAAGATGAACAAGAATAGGGAGAACCAATGAGAGACTAGCTCTAGGTGTCTGCACGTTCAAATATAACGCTCATTTCCCACCAGGAATAGGAATTTACCAAAGGATCAGCCTGCTGTCCTGGAACCAGATTAGGGCCTGAAGCAATCCTGCGGGTTAGCTGCCAGCTCACAAGAAAGCGAGTAGAAGAAAGAAGCTCAGGCGCACTGTCATTCACAAACTTGCAGAGTTATAAATGACAGCTATGGTCCAAAAATATATTGAAGAAAGTCTACGTAGAGGACTTGAAAGCGTGGCAGAATTGCAGGAAAACAATTTCAGGGGCAGACTGGAATTGCATTTAAAGAATAGGGAAAGAGACAGAACGTCGACAATGATGCACTTGGTCAAAAAGGTCGTATGCGTTTTTTCCTGAATATATTCAGGAAAAAACGCATACACGCATTTTGGCCAACCAAGCAAGCGTGTAAAGAAATCTGCACTACAATGAAGCCTCACTGCCCCCCTTACAAAACGGACATCTGAAAATAGTGAAAAATCCAGAATCACAGGACAGGCCATGGAGAACAGGGAGCCTTGTTATGCTGATGGGCGGGATGTAAATTGCCAACAGCCACTCTGGAGAAGTGTATGGTGTTTCCTCAAACACCTAAAAAACTAAGCAACGGAGCCTACGGCACTTCAACTTATGGTTCTATAGCTTAGGGAAATTAAAATCAAAAAGACACAGCCACCCATAAATTTTGGATGGCTCTGCTTACAAGAACCTCGTCTGCGGTACAAGTTAAATATCCGAGAAAGCGAAAAATGGATAAAGAAGTTGTGGTACGTACGTACAATGGAATATCACTCAGCAATGAAATCTGTCATGAGGCGCATTGCGGCATAGTGAGTTTATTCAGGTACGATGATTCTAAGTTAACTAAGTCACACAGAAAAAGAAACACCATAAGATATCTCAAATACACAGACTGTAAACATGGCTGCACATGAACTCAATTACAAAACAGAAAAGGGTCTCAAATTTAGAAAACCAACTTATGCTTGCTTAAGGGGAAAGGTGAGTTGTGGCGCTGCATAAAACCAGAGATTGAAATTAGCACAGATAACTTTCCATAAGCAAATATGTAATAGTCAGGACCCACTCCTTGCTCCACGAAATGGACTCAACACCACATACTCAATGCCTAGGAATATACCTGACTAGTAAGAATCTTAAAACCCATGGATTTATATGTCTCCATAAGAGAAACAAGCATGTGTACAGTGGCAAAAATGCAGCAGTGAAAATCCGATAAATCCCATTATCAAAATAAATTACAAACACAAAACTCAATGACAATGAAATAGAGAGCAATTCTTAAATAATTCATTCAGGGCTTGTGATGCAACCTGTATTTACCACATCTACACCCAGAGCTGAGTGAGACATAAGGCTGGACACTTCGGGCTGATAGCATTGGTGACGTTCGGTTAGGAAAGGCAACCCTTTGAAGTCATACTGCATGGTACCCATTCCATGGGTCCCAACTCTCCAGGTTTAAGGGATTCTTCCTTCAGATAAAACATGCATGGGAAACCCAGAATATGGTCCACCGTGTGACTGGGAAACCTTTTTAAATGCATCTCAGTTTTCGTCCCGTCGTACTCGGTTTAAACATTCCAGACGCTTTACTAACACTCTCTCCACTTGCAGAGTCTGTGCCTTTAACCTCCTGTTTGGCACAGTTTGGAATTTCTGCGCAAGATGAACAGGAATAGGGAGAACCAATGAGAGATTAGCTGTAGGTGTCTGCACGAGCAAATTTAATGCTCATTTCGCACCAGGAGGAGGAATTAGCCAAAGGCTCAGCATGCCATGCCGGAACCAGTTTAGGGCCTGAGGCAATCCTGCGGTTTTGCGGCCAGCTCACAAGAAAGCGAGTTGAAGAAAGGAGCTCAGGGGCGCTGTAATTCACAAACCTGCAGAGTTATAGATGACAGCTATCGTCCAAAAATATATTGAAGTAAGGCTGCAAAGAGGACTTGATCGCGGGGCAGAATTCCAGGAATACGATTTCAGGAGGTAGATGGGAAGTCCTCTGAAAGTATAGGAGAAGAGGCAGAACCTCGACAATGATGCACTTGGTCAAAAAGGGCATATGCGTTTCTTTCAGGGCCCTCATTAAAGAGGGTAGGAGGCTCCCAGCATGCTTCAGTGGCCAACAGAGGGCCTACGTCGCCAAGGCGACGTGAGCCATCCAGGCAGGAGTGACCTCACATCAGAGGGCCCACCTCACAGAAGGGTAAGGAACCCAGTCAGGATCAGACTCTCACCAGAGTGCCCACATAAGCAAGGGGCTGGGAACCAGGCACGAGTGTCCTCACGCCCGTGGGGCCACATCATCGAAAGTTGAGGTACCCAGCACATGTGGCCTCAAACCAGAGGACCCACATCACCATGGGTCTCGGAGTGAGGCAGTCAGGATTAACCTCAAAACACATGGCCCATTGTATAAAAAAGGTGAGGAATCCAGCAGTTGGAACGTCCCAGCAGGTGGCCCAGATCACCGAGGCTATGGGATCCAGGCAGTGATGAACTCACAACAGAGGGCCCTCATCGTGATACTGTAAGCAACCCAGCCGTTGTGACCTCAGAGCACAAGGCCCACATCCCCATGGGGAAGGGAACCAAGCAGGAGTGTCATCGCACCAGTGGGCACACATCAGAAAATGTGGAGAGCCCTGCAGTTAGGGCTGGACGCCAGAGGGCCCTCATCACTGAGGAGAGGAGGCTCCCAGCAAGCTCCAACTGCTACCAGAGGGCCGACGTCGCCAATGAGGGGTGTGCCAGCCAGGCAGGAGTGACCTCAGAGCAGAGGGCCAACCACACAAAAGTGTGAGGAACCCAAAGAGGATCAGACTCTCACCACAGGACCCACATCACCAAGGGAATGGAAACCAGGCAGGAGTGTCCTCACACCAGTGGGGCCACATCACCGAAATGTGACGGACCCAGCACACGTGGCCTCAAACTACAGGACACACATCACCAAGGGGCTGGGAGTGAGGCAGGCAGGAGGAGTCTCAAAACAGAGGGCCCATAGAAGGAAAAAGTTGAGGAATCCCGCAGTTGGAAGCTCCCCGCAGGTGGACAGGAGCAGCGAGGCTATGGGATCTATGCCGGAGTGAACTCACACCAGAGGGCCCTCATCATGAAACTGAGCAACGTAACATTGGGACCTCAGAGCAGAAAGCCCACATTCCCACGGGGTTCGGAACCTGGCAGGAGTGTACTCGCACCACAGGGCGCACATCAGAAAATTTTGGGAGCCCAGCAGTTAGGGTCTGACACCAGAGGGCCCTCATTACCGAGGGGAGGAGACTCCCAGCAGGCACCAACTCCCAACTGAGGGCCCATGTCGCCAAGATGACGTGTGTCAGCCAGGCAGGAGTGACCTCACAGCAGAGGGCCTACCTCACAGAAGGGTGAGGAACCCAGCCAGGATAAGACTCTCACCAGAGGGCCCACATCACCAAAGGGATCGGAACAAGGCAGGAGTGTCCTCACACCAGTGTGCCCACATTATAGAAAGGTGAGGAACCCAGCACATGTGGCCTAAACCAGAGGACCCACATTTCCAAGGTGCTCCGAGTGAGGCAGGCAGGAGTAGCCTAACAACACAGGGCCCACAGAATAAAAAATGTGAGGAATCCAGCAGTTGGAACCTCCCAGCAGGTGGCCCAGAGCACAGAGTCTATGGGATCCAGGCCACAGTGATCTCACAGCAGAGGGCCCACATCATGAAACTGTGAGCAACCCAGCCAGTGGGACCTCAGAGCAGAAGGCCCACATCCCCATGGGGATGGGAACCTCGCAGGAGTGTCCTCGCACAACTTAGCACGTATCAGAAAATGTGGGAACCCAGCAGTTATGGCCTGACGCCAGAGAGCCCACATCACGGAGGAGAGGAGGCTACCAGCAGGCTCCAAATGCCACCAGAGGGCCGACGTCACCAAGGCAACGGGAGCAAGCCAGGCAGGAGTTACCTCACAGCAGAGGGCCCACCTCACAGAAGTGTGAGGAACCCAAAGAGGATCAGACTCTAACCAGAGCGCGCACATCACCAAGGGGATGGAAACCAGGCAGGAGTGTCCTCACACCAGTGGGGCCACATCAGCGAAAGGTGAGGAACACAGCACATGTGGCCTCAAACAAGGGGACACACATCACGAAAGGGCTGGGAGTGAGGCATGCAGGAGGAGACTCACAACAGAGGGCCCATAGAATAAAAAAGTGAGGAACCCCGCAGTTGGAAGCTCCAAACAGGTGGCCCAGATCACCGAGGCAATGGGATCCATGCCGGAGTGAACTCACAGCAGAGGGCCCACATTCTGACACTGTGAGCAACCCAGCCGTTGGGACCTCAGAGCAGAAAGCCCACATGCCCATGGGGATGGGACCCTGGCTAGAGTGTACTCGCATGACAGGGCGCACATCAGAAAATTTTGGGAGCCCATGAGTTAGGGCCTGACGCCATAGGGCCCCCATCACCGAGGGGAGGAGACTCCCAGCAGGCACCAACTCCCAACTGAGGGCCCACATCGCCAAGGTGACGTGTGCCAGCCAGGCAGGATTGACCTCTCAGCAGAGGGCCCACCTCACAGAAGTGGGAGGAACCCAGCCAGGATCAGACTCTCACCAGAGGGCCCACATCACCAAGGGGATCAGAACAAGGCAGGAGGGTCCTCACACCAGTGTGGCCACATCATTGAAAGGTGAGGGACCCAGCACACGTGGCCTCAAACCAGAGGACACACATCACCCAGGGGCTGGGAGTGAGGCAGGCAGGAGGAGTCTCGAAACAGAGGGCCCATAGAAGGAAAAAGGTGAGGAATCCCACAGTTGGAACCTCCCCGCAGGTGGCCAGGAGCAGGGAGGCTATGGGATCCATGCGGGAGTGAACTCACACAAGAGGGCCCTCATCATGAAACTGAGCAACGTACCATTGGGACCTCAGAGCAGAAGACCCACATTCCCATGGGGTTGGGAACCTGGCAGGAGTGTACTCGCACAACAGGGCGCACATCAGAGAATTTTGGGAGCCCAGGAGTTAGGGTCTGACGCCAGAGGGCCCTCATTACCGACGGGAGGAGACTCCCGGCAGGTACCAACTCCCAACTGAGGGCCCACATCTCCAAGGTGACATGTGCCAGCCAGGCAGGAGTGACCTCACAGCAGAGGGCCCACCTCACAGAAGGGTGAGGAACCCAGCCAGGATCAGACTCTCACCAGAGGGCCCACATCATCAAGGGGATAGGAAGCAGGCAGGAGTGTCCTCACACCAGTGGGGCCACACAATCGAAAGGAGAGGGACCCAGCACACGTGGCCTCAAACCAGAGGAAACACATCACCAAGGGGCTGGGAGTGAGGCAAGCAGGAGGAGTCTCAAAACAGAGGGCCCATAGAAGAAAAAAGGTGAGGAATCCCGCAGTTGGAACCTCCCAGCAGGTGGCCAGGAGCAGAGAGGCTATGGGATCCAGGCCGGAGAGAACTCACAGCAGAGGGCCCTCATCATGAAACTCAGCAACCCATGGTTGGGACCTCAGAGCAGAAGGCCCACATTCCCATGGGGTTGGGAACCTGGCAGGAGTGTACTCGATCCACAGGGCGCATATCAGAAAATATTGGGAGCCCAGGGTTTAGGGTCTGACGCCAGAGGGCCCTCATTACCGAGGGGAGGAGACACCCAGCAGGCACCAAATCCCACCAGAGGGCCGACGTCGCCAAGGCGGGGTGTGCCAGCCAGGCAGGAGTGACCTCAGAGAAGAGGGCCCACCTCACAGAAGTGTGAGGAACCCAACCAGGATCAGACTCTCACCGGAGGGCCCACATCACCAAGGGGATGGGAACCAGGCAGGAGTGTCCTCACACCAGTAGGGCCACATCAGCCAAAGGTGAGGAACCCAGCACATGTGGCCTCCAACCAGAGGACACACATCACCAAGGGGCTAGGAGTGAGGCAGGTGTCTGGAGGGGTACATTTAACTCTAATTTCCCACCAGGAAGTGGAATGAACCAAAGTCTCAGAGTGCCGTGCCGGACCCTGATTACGGCCTGAAGCAAACCTGCGGCTCTGTGGCCAGTTTTCAAGGAAACGAGTTAAGAAAGGAAATCACGGTCACTGTAATTCACAAACCTGCAGAGTTATAAATGACAGCTATTGGCAAAAATATATTGAAGTAATTCTGCAAAGAGGACTTGAAAACGAGGCAGAATTGCAGGAATCATATTTCAGGGGGTAGATTGGAATTGCATTTAAAGCATGTGAAAAGCGGCAGATCTTTGACAGTGATGCACTTGGACAAAAGTGCGTAAACATTTTTTCCTGAATATATTCAGGAAAAAACACATATGCCCTTTTTGGCCAACCAAGCACTCTAGCAATGGAAATCCGCACTACAATGAAGTCTCATTTCCCATTCGTCAAAAGGGCCATCTGAAAAAAGTGTAAAAACCAGAAACACAGGACAGGCCATGGAGAACAGGGAGCCTTGTTATGCTGATGGGCGGGATGTAAATTGCCAACAGACACTCTGGAGATGTTTATGGTGTATCCTGAAACATCTGAAAAACAAAGCTACAGACCCTAGGGCACTTCCACTTTCGGCCCTATAGCTTAGGAAAATTAAAATCAACAAGACACAGCCAACACAAAATTTAGAGCTGCTGTGTTTACAAGAACCTTGAGTCCAGTACAAATTAAATATCCCAGAAAGAAAAAAATGGATAAAGGAGTTGTGCTACTTACGTACAACGGAATATCACTCAGCAATGAAATCAATGTCATCAGGCCTGTGGCAGCAAATTGAGTGGATTTAAGTATGATGATTCTAAGAGAAATATGTCACACAGAGAAAGATAATTATCATAAGATATCACTACTAGAGAGAGTGTAAACTTGGCTACACATAAACTGAATTCCAAAACCGAACAGAGTCTCACATTTAGATAAAAACTTATGCTTGCTTAAGGGGAAAGTTGAGTTGCGGTGCTGTATAAAACCAGAGATTGAAATTAGCACACATACCGTTCCATAAGCCAAATATGTACTAGACAAGACCTACTCTTTGCTCAAAGAAATAGACTCATCCATGGTGTATCACCTCACACCTGTTAGAATGGGCATCATCAGAAAATCTACAAACAACAAATGCTGGAAAGGGTGTGGAGATAAGGAACCCTCTTCCACTATTGTTGGGAATGTAAATTGATACAGTCACTGTGGAGAACATTATGGAGTTTCTTATAAAACTAAGAATAGAATTACCATATGATACAGCAATCCCACTACTGGGCATATACCCAGACAAAACCATAAATCAAAAAGAGACATTCACCGCAATGTTCATTGCATCACTATTTACAATATCCAGGTAATGGAAGCAACCTAAATGCCCACAGACAGACGAATGCATAAAGATGTGGTACATATATAAAATGGAATATTACTAAGCCATAAAAAGGAATGAAATTGGGTCATTTGTAGAGACGTTGATGGACCTAGAGACTGTCATACAGAGTGAAGTAAGTTAGAAATAGAAAAACAAATCTTGTCTATTAATGCATATATGTGGAACCTAGAAAAATTGTACAGATGAACCGTTTTTTAAGGCAGAAATAGAGCAACAGATGTAGACAACAAACGTATGGACACCAAGGGGGGAAAGCTGTTGGGGGGTGGTGGTGGGAGGAGTTGAGAGATTGGGATTGGCATGTATACATTTATATGTATAAAATAGATAACCAAAAAGAACCTGCTGTATAAAAAATAAAATAAAATTCAAATTACAAAAAGTAAAACAGAAAAAATATTCTTCCCTTCACATACATGTATTTATATGAATAAATTATTTCCATGCTTATATCTGTAAATACAAAAAAGAGGAATAAAATCTACCTTGAACCAAAAACGAAAAAAAGAAATAAAAACAGAACCCACCAGTTACAGAGAGGAAAACCGTATCAGGGCACTTGCTCCAGTTGTAAACAATTCTGAAGTTGGTCAGTGGTGGGGAATCATCTCCCATTCAGCCAGCAGGCCCCACGCAACAAGCGTCCTCATTGCAAAGCTGGGGGACCGTGCCGAGGCATCTGTGAGTAAACGTGGGCTGAGCCCCAGGCCAGTTGCTGCTGAAATGTTCCCACCCTTCCCAGGTAAAACACCTGAATATGTACAAGGACTTGAAAGCCTAGAGGAAGGGCCATGGAGCCACATGAGCGACAGCATGCCAGCCGACTTGGTGCCTGCAGGCCAGCCAGGATGGTCCTGGCCCTGGGTGCTCTTCTGGAAGCTTTCCATTTCCCTGCCTGAGATACCCCTGCTGTCCTGGCCCCCACTGCGTTCTTCCTCACTCACCTCTGCCAAGGGAGAAATTCCAGCAGCAGGTATGGGTAACACATCCTCTTCTTTAGCAGGTGGCATCTTGGCAACTGCTGCAGAAAGTCCAGCAGAGCCCCACTCACACTGGGCCACCCACAAAGCCGTGGCCTCTCACTCCCTCCCACCAATCCAGCCCCAAGACTGCTGACAGGGCAGAGAAAATGGCGTCAGGCACAGCTGCGGGGGCTCTTGCTGCCTGGAGCGGTGTTTATATTGATCTGAACCCAGGCACACCTGGGGAGGTCTGGCCGGCACGGTCGGGCTTCCCAGGCCAGCCAATAATCACCCCTCAGGGGCTCACAGTTGCAGAAAATGGAACTTGCTGAATCGGCCAGGTCCAAGGAACAGGTGTGGGCTCCTGAGAGTCAGGATAGACAAGGGGCTGCAGCTCTGGCTTGTTTCCTAATTATATTATCTGGCCCATGAGTGGGAGACAACTTCAAGAAAACCCTCTCCTAATGAGAGGAACCCAGGAGTCAGGGAGAGGAGGGGTGGCTGGTGGGTGGAGACAGAGGCCTGGTGCCCCGGGTGCAGTGGAAGTCTCTGGAAGACCAGGTGGAGGGAGGCCACACAGAGTGATGCCAAGGGTCACAGACCTGTCCGAGCTGCTGTTTGTTAGTTCAAGTCCTGCTCTGAGGTGCTCTGTGTCAGATCTGAGTGACAGGTGAGCTGGGAGTGCTCTGCAATGAGGGCGATATGCACGGTTCCTGTGTTCCCAGCCCTGCCATGGTACCTGCAAGGGTAGCTCTGTATCCTGGGAGGGGCCTGACCACGAGAGCCCCATGGGCTGCAGGGGAACCTGCCCGGGGAACCTGCCCAGGGAACCCCATATCCTGGGAGGGGCCTGAACACGAGAGCCCCGTGGGCTGGGGTGGGGGTGGGGTACCTGCCCAGGTGAGCTCCATATCCTGGGATTGGCCTGACCTCGAGAGCCCCATGGGCTGCTGGAGTCCTGGTAAAGGATGTCAGGACAGTCAGTGAAGCCACCGAGGATATACCTCCAGTAGTTCCTAAATCCTACACCCTGCTGGTCATTCTACCAACCACCAGGACATGGTATTCTGTATTAGTCTTCAATGATGCCTTCTTTTGTATTCTATTAGTCCCAGAGTCACAAGAAATTTTGGCTTGTGTGTGGCAGGACTCAACATACAACTAAAACAATACTTCCGGGCCGTGTTGCCCCAAGGGTTCAAAAATTCCCACACCATCTTTGGGGAAAGCTCAGCTAAAGACCTAAAAGTTCTACCTCTGGAAAAGGAAACACTCCTTCAATATGCAGACGACATTCTGATCGCTAGCCCTACTAATTAGACCTCTGAACTACAAAGCCAATAAAGGATACAAGTTGTCCAAAAAAGGCTCAAATATCACAGACTACAGTGACCTGGCTGGGCTTCATTCTCACAGAAGGTCGGAGAAGCCCATCCCAGGAAAGGGAAGAAACAATTTATAGCCTTACCCATTTCTAAAACTAGAAGACAGCTTAGGGGTTCCTGGGGAGGCCAGGGTTTGCTGCTTCTGGATCCCTAAATACAGTCTACTAGCTGGACCACTATATGAAACACTGAAAGGAAAAGATGATGATCCTTTTGAATAGAATGCAGAAGTGGCCTTTCAAAATGGAAAGAGCAGTCAATTCAGACCCTTGCCCTGGAACTCCCTAATTTAGCTAAACCCTTTGACCTTTACATTCCTGGTGAATGGTGAATCGCCATTGGAGTATTAGTACAAAACCTGGGACCACTTGAAATGGAACAATGCAAGAATGCGATCCAGGTAGGATAAACTAAGGTCACGAAGGGGCTTGGCCCACCGCCACATCTGGCCAAGATACTGGCAGTATCTGAAAACCTGGAAATCAGCAGCCCAAAAGGCCACCTCCCTCCTAAGGGAAAAGGACCCCACGTGGTGATCCGAAACCCCAACCATGCCCAGAAGTTGCAGGGTTGGCTCCGTGGGCACACTGACCTTGAGTGAGGAGGCCCTCCAACTCCAACATCCATAGAGATAACCGGGGCAAAGGGGCACCATGATGACTCAGGTGAAGGTGTCTGCATGGGCAAATTTTACGCTCATTTCCCACCAGGAAGAGGAATTAACCAAAGGCTCAGCATGCCGTGCCAGAACCAGATCAGGGCCTGAAGCAATCCTGCGGTTTTGTGGCCAGCTCACAAGAAAGCGAGTTGAAGAAAGGAGCTCAGGGGCACTGTAATTCACAAACCAGCAGACTTATAAATGATAGCTATCGTCTAAAAATATATTGAAGGAAGGCTACGAAGAGGACTTGAAAGCGGGGCAGAATTGCAGGAAAACGATTTCAGGGGGTAGACTGGAATTGCGTTTAAAGCATAGGAAAAGAGGCAGAATGTCGACAATGATGCACTTGGCCAAAAAGGGCGTATGCGAGTTTTCCTGAATATATTCAGGAAAAAATTCATACACACTTTTCGGCCAACCAAGCAAGCATGTTAAAGAAATCTGCACTACAATGAAGTCTCACTGCCACCCAGTCAAAAGAGCCATCTGAAAAAAGTGTAAAATCCAGAAAGGCAGCACAGGCCATGGAGAAGAGGGAGCCTTGTTATTCTGAAGGGAGGGATGTAAATTGCCAACAGCGACTCTGGAGAAGTGTATGGTGTTTCCTGAAACACGTAGGAAACAAAGCAACACAGCCTATGGAACTTCCACTTATGGTCCTATAGCTTAAGGAAATTAAAATCAAAATCACACAGCCACCGCAATGTTTGGGATGGCTCTCTTTAAAACAACCTCGTCTACGGTACAAGTTAAATATCCAAGAAAGCAAAAAATGGATAAAGAAGTTGTGGTACGCACGTACAATGGAATATCACTCAGCAATGAAATCTACGTCATCAGGCCCGTAGTGGCATAATGAGTGGATTCAGGTACGATGATTCTACGAGAAATAAGTCACACAGAAAAAGAAACATCATAAGATATCACTAATACACGGAATGTAAACTTGACTACACATGAACTGAATTACAAAACAGAACAGGGTCTCAAATTGAGAAAACCAACTTATGCTTGCTTATGGGGAAAGGTGAGTTGGGGTGCTACATAAAACCAGAGATGGAATTTAGCACAGATACCTTTCCATAAGCCAAATACTTAATAGACAAGACCTACACCTTGCTCAACGAAATGGACTCAACACCCCATATTCAACGCCTGGGAATATACCTGACAAGTAAGAATCTTAAAACCCATGGATTTATATGTCTCCATAAGGAAATCAAGCGTGTGTATAGCGGCCTAAACGCAGCAGTGAAAATCCGATAAATCCCATTATCAAAATAAATTTCAAAAACAAAACACAATGCCAGTGAAATAGAGAGCAATTCTTGAATAATTCATTCAGGGCTTGTGATGCAACCTGGATTCACTGCATCTACACCCAGAGCTGGGTGAGACATAAGTCTGGACTCTTTGGGCTGATAGCACTGGTGTGGTTCGTCGAGCAAACGCAGACCCTATGAAGTCATACTGCATGGTACCCATTCCATGGGTCCCAACTCTCCAGGTTTAAGGGATTCTTCCTTCAGCTAAAACATGCATGGGAAACCCAGAGTATGGTCCACCGTGTGATTGGGAAACGTTTTCAAATGCATCTCAGTTTTCGAACCCAGGTACTCGGGTTCACCATTCCAGACGCTTTACTAACACTCTCCCCACTTGGAGAGTCAGTGCCTTTAAACTCCTGTTTGGCACAGTTTGCAATTTCTGCGCAAGATGAACAGGAATAGGGAGAACCAATGACAGACTAGCTGTAGTTGTCTGCACGGGCAAATGGAACGCACATTTCCCACCAGGAAGAGGAATTTACCAAAGGCTCAGCGTGCCCTGCCGGAAACAGATTAGGGCCTGAAGCAATCCTGCGGTTTTGCGGCCAGATCACAAGAAAGCGAGTTGAAGAAAGGAGCTCAGGGGCACTGTAATTCACAAACCTGCAGAGTTATGAAGGACAGCTATCGTCCAAAAATGTACTGAAGTAAGTCTTCAAAGAGGACTTGAAAGCGGGGCAGAATTTCAGGAAAACGATTTCAGGGGGCAGACTGGAATGGCACTTAAAGCATAGGAAAAGAGGCAGAATGTCGACAATGATGCACTTGGCCAAAAAGGGCGTATGCGTTTTTTCCCGAATATATTCAGGAAAAAACGCATACGCCCTTTTTGGCAAACCAAGCAAGCTTGTAAAGGAAATCTGCACTACAATGAAGTCTCACTGCCCACCGGTCAAAAGGGCCATCTGAAAAAAGTGTAAAATCCAGAAAGGCAGGACAGGTCATGGAGAACAGGGAGCCTTGTTATGCTGATGGGCGGGATGTAAATTACCAACAGCCACTCTGGAGAAGTGTATGGTGTTTCCAGAAACAGGTAAGAAACAAAGCTACACAGCCTATGGCACTTCCACTTATGGTCCTATAGCTTAGGGAAATTAAAATCAAAAACACACAGCAACCCCAAAGTTTGGGACGGCTCTGTTTACAAGAACCTCGTCTACGGTACAAGTTAAATATCTGAGAAAGCAAAAAATGGACAAAGGAGTTGTCGTACGCACGTACAATGGAATATCACTCAGCAATGAAATCTACGTCATCAGGCCCGTAGCGGCATAATGAGTGGATTCA
Organism: Delphinapterus leucas; assembly: GCF_059928025.1. Classification (NCBI taxonomy): domain Eukaryota; kingdom Metazoa; phylum Chordata; class Mammalia; order Artiodactyla; family Monodontidae; genus Delphinapterus; species Delphinapterus leucas. The sequence continues at coordinate 12,703,773 of NW_028322232.1, read as the reverse complement.
GGTACGATGATTCTATGAGAAATAAGTCACACAGAAAAAGAAACATCATAAGATATCACTAATACATGGAATGTAAACTTGGCTACACATGAACTGAATTACAAAACAGACCAGGGTCTCAAATTTAGAAAACCAACTTATGCTTGCTTATGGGGAAAGGTGTGTTGGGGTGCTGCATAAAACCAGAGATTGAAATTAGCCCAGATACCTTTACATTAGCGAAATATATAATAGACAAGACCTACTCCCTGCTCAAAGAAATGGACTCAACACCCCATATTCAACGCCTGAGAATATACCTGACAAGTAAGAATCTTAAAACCCATGGATTTATATGTCTCCAAAAGGAAATCAAGCGTGTGTACAACGGCCTAAACGCAGCAGTGAAAATCCGATAAATCCCATTATCAAAATAAATTTCAAAAACAAAACACAATGACAGTGAAATAGAGAGCATTTCTTAAATAATTCATTCAGGGCTTGTGATGCAACCTGGATTTACCACATCTATACCCAGAGCTGGGTGAGACATAAGGCTGGACACTTCGGGCTGATAGCATTGGTGAGGTTCGGTGAGCAAACGCAGACCCTTTGAAGTCATACTGCATGGTACCCATTCCATGGGTCCCAACTCTCCAGGTTTAAGGGATTCTTCCTTCAGCTAAAACATGCATGGGAAAGCCAGAGTATGGCCCACCGTGTGATTGGGAAATGTTTTCAAATGCATCTCAGTTTTCGAATCCTGGTACTCGGGTTCACCATTCCAGACGCTTTACTAACACTCTCCCCACTTGGAGAGTCAGTGCCTTTAACCTCCTGTTTGGCACAGTTTGCAATTTCTGCGCAAGATGAACAGGAATAGGGAGAACCAATGAGAGACTAGCTGTAGGTGTCTTCACGGGCAAATGGAACGCTCATTTCCCACCAGGAAGAGGAATTACACAAACGCTCAGCGTGCCCTGCCAGAAACAGATTTGGGCCTGAAGCCATCCTGCGGTTTTGCGGCCAGCTCACAAGAAAGCGAGTTGAAGAAAGGAGCTCAGGGGCACTGTAATTCACAAACCTGCAGAGTTATGAATGACAGCTATCGTCCAAAAATGTACTGAAGTAAGTCTTCGAAGAGGACTTGAAAGCGAGGCAGAATTTCAGGAAAACGATTTCAGGGGTAGACTGGAATTGCACTTAAAGCATAGGAAAAGAGGCAGAATGTCGACAATGATGCACTTGGCCAAAAAGGGCGTATGCGGTTTTTCCTGAATATATTCAGGAAAAAACGCATACGCCCTTTTTGGCCAACCAAGCAAGCGTGTAAAGGAAATCTGCACTACAATGAAGTCTCACTGCCCCCCGGTCAAAAGGGCCATCTGAGAAAAGTGTAAAATCCAGAAAGGCAGGACAGGTCATGGAGAACAGGGAGCCTTGTTACGCTGATGGGCGGGACGTAAATTGCCAACAGCCACTCTGGAGAAGTGTATGGTGTGTCCTGAAACACGTAGGAAACAAAGCCACACAGCCTATGGCACTTCCACTTATGGTCCTATAGCTTAGGGAAATTAAAATCAAAATCACACAGCCACCGCAATGTTTAGAATGGCTCTGTTTACAAGAACCTCGTCTGCGGTAGAAGTTAAATATCCGAGAAACCAAAAAATGGATAAAGAAGTTGTGGTACAGCACGTACAATGGAATATCACTCAGCAATGAAATCTACGTCATCAGGCCCGTAGCGGCATAATGAGTGGATTCAGGTACGAAGATTCTACGAGAAATAAGTCACACAGGAATAGAAACATCATAAGATATCACTAATACACGGAATATAACCTTGGCTACACATGAACTGTATTACAAAACAGAACAGGGTCTCAAATTTAGAAAACCAACTTATGCTTGCTTATGGGGAAAGGTGAGTTGGTGTGCTGCATAAAACCAGAGATTGCAATTAGCACAGATACCTTTCCATAAACCAAATATATAATAGTGAAGACCTACACCTTGCTCAACTAAATGGACTCAACACTCCATATTCAACGCCTGGGAAGATACCTGACAAGTAATAAACTTAAAACCCATGGATTTATATGTCTCCATAAGGAAATCAAGCGTGTGTACAGTGGCCTAAACGCAGCAGTGAAAATCCGATAAATCCCATTATCAAAATAAATTTCAAAAACAAAACACAGTGACAGTGAAATAGAGAGCAATTCTTAAAAAATTCATTCAGGGCTTGTGATGCAACCTGGATTTATCACATCTATACCAAGAGCTGGGTGAGACATAAGGCTGGACACCGCGGGGTGATAGCTTTGGTGAGGTTCGATGAGCAAACGCAGACCCTTTGAAGTCATACTGCATGGTACCCATTCCATGGGTCCCAACTCTCCAGGTTTAAGGGATTCTTCCTTCAGCTAAAACATGCATGGGAAACCCAGAGTATGGTCCACTGTGTGATTGGGAAACGTTTTCAATTGCATCTCAGTTTTCGTCCCGTGGTATTCGGGTTCACCATTCCAGACGCTTTACTAACACTCTCCCCACTTGGAGAGTCAGGGCCTTTAACCTCCTGTTTGGCACAGTTTGCAATTTCTGCGCAAGATGTACAGGAATAGGGAGAACCAAAGAGAGACTAGCTGTAGGTGTCTGCACGGGCAAATGGAACGCTCATTTCCCACCAGGAAGAGGAATTAAACAAAGGCTCAGCATGCCCTGCCGGAAACAGATTACTGCCTGAAGCAATCCTGTGGTTTTGCGGCCAGCTCACAAGAAACCGAATTGAAGAAAGGAGCTCAGGGGCACTGTAATTCACAAACCTGCAGAGTTATGAATTACAGCTATCGTCCAAAAATGTACGGAAGTAAGTCTTCGAAGAGGACTTGAAAGCGGGGCAAAATTTCAGGAAAACGATTTCAGGGGTAGACTGGAATTGCACTTAAAGCATAGGAAAAGAGGCAGAATGCCGACAATGATGCACTTGGCCAAAAAGGGCGTATGCGTTTTTTCCTGAATATATTCAGGAAAAAACGCATATGCCCTTTTTGGCCAACCAAGCAAGCGTGTAAAGGAAATCTGCACTACAATGAAGTCTCACTGCCCCCCGGTCAAAAGGGCCATCTGAAAAAAGTGTAAAATCCAGAAAGGCAGGACAGGTCATGGAGAACAGGGAGCCTTGTTATGCTGATGGGCGGGATGTAAATTGCCAAGAGCCACTCTGGAAAAGCAAATGGTGTTTCCTGAAACACGTAGGAAACAAAGCAACACAGCCTATGGCACTTCCATTTATGGTCCTGTAGCTTAGGGAAATTAAAATCAAAAACACACAGCAACACCAAAGTTGGGGATGGCTCTGTTTACAAGAACCTCGTCTACGGTTCAAGTTAAATATCCGAGAAAGCAAAAAATGGATAAAGAAGTTGTGGTACGCACGTACAATGGAATATCACTCAGCAATGAAATCTACGTCATCAGGTCCGTAGCGGCATAATGAGTGGATTCAGGTATGATGATTCTACGAGAAATAAGTCACACAGAAAAAGAAACATCATAAGATATCACTAATACACGGAATGTAATCTTGGCGACACATGAACTGAATTACAAAACAGAACAAGGTCTCAAATTTAGAAAACCAACTTATGCTTGCATAAGGGGAAAGGTGAGTTGGGGTGCTGCATAAAAGCAGAGATTGAAATTAGCACAGATACCGTTCCATAAGCCAAATATATAATAGACAAGACCTACTCCTTGCTCAACGAAATGGACTCAACACCATATATTCAATGCCTGGGAAGATACCTGACAAGTAAGAATCTTAAAACCCATGGATTTATATGTCTCCATAAGGAAATCAAGCGTGTGTACAGCGGCCTAAACGTAGCAGTGAAAATCCGATAAATCCCATTATCAAAATAAATTTCAAAAACAAAACACAATGACAGTGAAATAGAGAGCAATTCTTAAATAATTCATTCAGGGCTTGTGATGCAACCTGGATTTACCACATCTACACCCAGAGCTGGGTGAGACATAAGGCTGGACACTTCGGGCTGATAGCATTGGTGAGGTTCGGTGAGCAAATGCAAACCCTTTGAAGTCACACTGCATGGTACCCATTCCATGGCTCCCAACTCTCCAGGTTTAAGGGATTCTTCCATCAGCTAAAACATGCATGGGTAACCCAGAATATGGTCCACAGTGTGATTGGGAAACGTTTTAAAATGCATCTCTGTTTTCGAACCCTGGTACACGGGTTCACCATTCCAGACGCTTTACTAACACTCTCCCCACTTGGAGAGTCAGTGCCTTTAACCTCCTGTTTGGCACAGTTTGCAATTTCTGTGCAAGATGAACAGGAATAGGGAGAACCAATGAGAGACTAGCTGTAGGTGTCTGCACGGGCAAATGGAATGCTCATTTCCCACCAGGAAGAGGAATTAACCAAAGGCTCAGCGTGACCTGCCGGAAACAGATTAGGGCCTGAAGCAATCCTGCGGTTTTGCCGCCAGCTCACAAGAAAGCGAGTTGAAGAAAGGAGCTCAGGGGCACTGTAATTCACAAACCTGCAGAGTTATGAATGACAGCTATCGTCCAAAAATGTATTGAAGTAAGTCTTCGAAGAGGACTTGAAAGCGGGGCAGAATTTCAGGATAACGATTTCAAGGGGTAGACTGGAATTGCACTTAAAGCATAGGAAAAGAGGCAGAATGTCGACAATGATGCACTTGGCCAAAAAGGGCGTATGCGTTTTTTCCTGAATATATTCAGGAAAAAACGCATACGCCCTTTTTGGCCAACCAAGCAAGCGTGTAAAGGAAATCTGCACTACAATGAAGTCTCACTGCCCCCCGGTCAAAAGGGCCATCTGAAAAATGTGTAAAATCCAGAAAGGCAGGACAGGTCATGAAGAACAGGGAGCCTTGTTATGCTGATGGGCGGGATGTAAATTGCCAACAGCCACTCTGGAGAAGCAAATGGTGTTTCCTGAAACACGTAGGAAACAAAGCAACATAGCCTATGGCACTTCCATTTATGGACCTATAGCTTAGGGAAATTAAAATCAAAAACACACAGACACACCAATGTTGGGGATGGCTCTGTTTACAAGAACCTCGTCTACGGTACAAGTTAAATATCCGAGAAAGCAAAAAATGGATAAAGAAGAAGTGGTACGCACGTACAATGGAATATCACTCAGCAATGAAATCTACATCATCAGGTCCATAGCGGCATAATGAGTGGATTCAGGTATGATGATTCTACGAGAAATAAGTCACACAGAAAAAGAAACATCATAAGATATCACTAATACACGGAATGTAATCTTGGCGACACATGAACTGAATTACAAAACAGAACAGGGTCTCAAATTGAGAAAACCAACTTATGCTTGCTTAAGGGGAAAGGTGAGTTGGGGTGATGCATAAAAGCAGAGATTGAAATTAGCACAGATACCGTTCCATAAGCCGAATATAAAATAGACAAGACCTACTCCTTGCTCAACGAAATGGACTCAACACCATATATTCAACGCCTGGGAAGATACCTGACAAGTAAGAATCTTAAAACCCATGGATTTATATGTCTCCATAAGGAAATCAAGCATGTGTACAGCGGGCTAAACGCAGCAGTGAAATTCCGATAAATCCAATTATCAAAATAAATTTCAAAAACAAAACACAATGACAGTGAAATAGAGAGCAATTCTTAAATAATTCATTCAGGGCTTGTGATGCAACCTGGATTTACCACATCTACACCCAGAGCTGGGTGAGACATAAGGCTGGACACTTCGGGCTGATAGCATTGGTGAGGTTCGGTGAGCAAATGCAGACCCTTTGAAGTCACACTGCATGGTACCCATTCCATGGCTCCCAACTCTCCAGGTTTAAGGGATTCTTCCATCAGCTAAAACATGCATGGGTAACCCAGAATATGGTCCACAGTGTGATTGGGAAACGTTTTAAAATGCATCTCTGTTTTCGAACCCTGGTACACGGGTTCACCATTCCAGACGCTTTACTAACACTCTCCCCACTTGGAGAGTCAGTGCCTTTAACCTCCTGTTTGGCACAGTTTGCAATTTCTGTGCAAGATGAACAGGAATAGGGAGAACCAATGAGAGACTAGCTGTAGGTGTCTGCACGGGCAAATGGAATGCTCATTTCCCACCAGGAAGAGGAATTAACCAAAGGCTCAGCGTGACCTGCCGGAAACAGATTAGGGCCTGAAGCAATCCTGCGGTTTTGCCGCCAGCTCACAAGAAAGCGAGTTGAAGAAAGGAGCTCAGGGGCACTGTAATTCACAAACCTGCAGAGTTATGAATGACAGCTATCGTCCAAAAATGTATTGAAGTAAGTCTTCGAAGAGGACTTGAAAGCGGGGCAGAATTTCAGGATAACGATTTCAAGGGGTAGACTGGAATTGCACTTAAAGCATAGGAAAAGAGGCAGAATGTCGACAATGATGCACTTGGCCAAAAAGGGCGTATGCGTTTTTTCCTGAATATATTCAGGAAAAAACGCATACGCCCTTTTTGGCCAACCAAGCAAGCGTGTAAAGGAAATCTGCACTACAATGAAGTCTCACTGCCCCCCGGTCAAAAGGGCCATCTGAAAAATGTGTAAAATCCAGAAAGGCAGGACAGGTCATGAAGAACAGGGAGCCTTGTTATGCTGATGGGCGGGATGTAAATTGCCAACAGCCACTCTGGAGAAGCAAATGGTGTTTCCTGAAACACGTAGGAAACAAAGCAACATAGCCTATGGCACTTCCATTTATGGACCTATAGCTTAGGGAAATTAAAATCAAAAACACACAGACACACCAATGTTGGGGATGGCTCTGTTTACAAGAACCTCGTCTACGGTACAAGTTAAATATCCGAGAAAGCAAAAAATGGATAAAGAAGAAGTGGTACGCACGTACAATGGAATATCACTCAGCAATGAAATCTACATCATCAGGTCCATAGCGGCATAATGAGTGGATTCAGGTATGATGATTCTACGAGAAATAAGTCACACAGAAAAAGAAACATCATAAGATATCACTAATACACGGAATGTAATCTTGGCGACACATGAACTGAATTACAAAACAGAACAGGGTCTCAAATTGAGAAAACCAACTTATGCTTGCTTAAGGGGAAAGGTGAGTTGGGGTGATGCATAAAAGCAGAGATTGAAATTAGCACAGATACCGTTCCATAAGCCGAATATAAAATAGACAAGACCTACTCCTTGCTCAACGAAATGGACTCAACACCATATATTCAACGCCTGGGAAGATACCTGACAAGTAAGAATCTTAAAACCCATGGATTTATATGTCTCCATAAGGAAATCAAGCATGTGTACAGCGGGCTAAACGCAGCAGTGAAATTCCGATAAATCCAATTATCAAAATAAATTTCAAAAACAAAACACAATGCCAGTGAAATAGAGAGCAATTCTTAAATAATTCATTCAGGGCTTGTGATGCAACCTGGATTTACCACATCTACACACAGAGCTGGGTGAGACATAAGGCTGGCCACTTCGGGCTGATAGCATTGGTGAGGTTCGGTGAGCAAACGCTGACCCTTTGAAGTCACACAGCATGGTACCCATTCCATGGGTCCCAACACTCCAGGTTTAAGGGATTCTTCCATCAGCTAAAACATGCATGGGTAACCCAGAGTATGGTCCACCGTGTGATTGGGAAACGTTTTAAAATGCATCTCAGTTTTCGAACCCTGGTACTCGGGTTCACCATTCCAGACGCTTTACTAACACTCTCCCCACTTGGAGAGTCAGTGCCTTTAACTCCTGTTTGGCACAGTTTGCAATTTCTGCGCAAGATGAACAGGAATAGGGAGAACCAATGAGAGACTAGCTGTAGGTGTCTGCACGGGCAAATGGAATGCTCATTTCCCACCAGGAAGAGGAATTAACCAAAGGCTCAGCGTGCCCTGCTGGAAACAGATTAGGGCCTGAAGCAATCCTGCGGTTTTGCGGCCAGCTCACAAGAAAGCGAGTTGAAGAAAGGAGCTCAGGGGCACTGTAATTCACAAACCTGCAGAGTTATGAATGACAGCTATCGTGCAAAAATGTATTGAAGTAAGTCTTCGAAGAGGACTTGAAAGCGGGGCAGAATTTCAGGAAAACGATTTCAGGGGGTAAACTGGAATTGCACTTAAAGCATAGGAAAAGAGGCAGAATGTCGACAATGATGCACTTGGCCAAAAAGGGCGTATGCGTTTTTTCCTGAATATATTCAGGAAAAAACGCATACGCCCTTTTTGGCCAACCAAGCAAGCATGTTAAAGAAATCTGCACTACAATGAAGTCTCACTGCCCCCCGGTCAAAAGCGCAATCTGAAAAAAGTGTAAAATCCAGAAAGACAGCACAGGCCATGGAGAACATGGAGCCTTGTTATGCTGATGGGCGAGATGTAAATTGCCAACAGCCACTCTGGAGAAGTGTATTGTGTTTCCTGAAACACCTAAAAAACTAAGCAACGGAGCCTATGGCACTTCCACTTATGGTCCTATAGCTTAGGGAAATTAAAATCAAAAACACAGAGCCACCCCAAAGTTTTGGACGGCTCTGTTTACAAGAACCTCGTCTACGGTACAAGTTAAATATCCCAGAATGTGAAAAATGGATAAAGAAGTTGTGGTAGGTACGTAAAATGGAATCTCACTCAGCAATGAAATCTATGTCATCAGGCCCGTCGTGGCATAATGAGTGGATTCAGGTACGATGATTCTAAGTGAAATAAGTCACACAGAAAATGAAACATCATAAGATATCACTAATACACGGAATGTAAACTTGGCTACACATGAACTGAATTACAAAACAGAACAGGGTCTCAAATTTAGAAAACCAACTTATGCTTGCTTAAGGGGAAAGGTGAGTTGGGATGCTGCATAAAACCAGAGATAGAAATTAGCACAGATACCTTTCCATAAGCCAAATATGTAATAGTCAAGACCTAGCCCTTGCTCAACGAAATGGACTAAACACCCCATATTCAACGCCTAGGATTACACATGACTAGTAAGAATCTTCAAACCCTTGGATTTATATGTCTCCATAAGAGACTCAAGTGTGTGTACAGCGGCATGAATGCAGCAGAGAAAATCCGATAAAACCCATTATCAAAATGAATTACAAAAACAAACACAATGACAGTGAAATAGAGAGCAATTCTTAAATAATTCATTCAGGGCTTGTGATGCAACCTGGATTTACCACATCTACACCCAGAGCTGAGTGAGACATAAGGCTGGACACTTCAGGCTGATAGCATTGGTGAGGTTCGATGAGCAAATGCAGACCCTTTGAAGTCATACTCCATGGTACCCATTCCATGGGTCCCAACTCTCCAGTTTTAAGGGATTTTTCCTTCAGCTAAAACATGCATGGGAAACCCACAGTACAGTGCACTGTGTGACCGGGAAACATTTTCAAATGCATGTCAGTTTTCGTCCCCTTTTACTCGGGTTCACCATTCCAGACCCTTTACTAACACTCTCCCAACTTGAAGAGTCAGTGCCTTTAACCTCCTGTTTGGCACAATTTGCAATTTCTGCGCAAGATGAACAGGAATAGGGAGAACCAATGAGAGACTAGCTGTAGGTGTCTGCACGGGCAAATGGAACGCTCATTTCCCACCAGGAAGAGGAATTAACCAAAGGCTCAGCATGCCCTGCCGGAACCAGATTAGGGCCTGAAGCATTCCTGCGGGTTTGCGGCCAACTCACAAGAAAGCGAGTTGAAGAAAGGAGCTCAGGGGCACTGTAATTCACAAACCTGCAGAGTTATAAATGACAGCTATCGTCCAAAAGTATATTGAAGGAAGGCTGCGAAGAGGACTGGAAAGCGGGGCAGAATTGCAGGAAAACGATTTCAGGGGGTAGACTGGAATTGCATTTAAAGCATAGGAAAAGAGGCAGAATGTCGACAATGATGCACTTGGCCAACAAGGGCGTATGCGTTTTTTCCTGAATATATTCAGGAAAAAACGCATACGCCCTTTTTGGCCAACCAAGCAAGCATGTTAAAGAAATCTGTACTACAAAGAAGTCTCACTGCCCCCAGGTCAAAAGGGCCATCTGAAAAAAGTGTAAAATCCAGAAAGACAGCACAGGCCATGGAGAACAGGGAGCCTTGTTATGCTGATGGGCGGGATGTAAATTGCCAACAGCCACTCTGGAGAAGTGTATGGTGTTTCCTGAAACACCTAAGAAACAAAGCAACGGAGACTACGGCACTTCCACTTATGGTCTTATAGATCACGGAAATTAAAATCAAAAACAGACAGCCACCCCAAAGTTTCAGACGGCTCTGTTTACAGGGATCTCGTCTACGGTACAAGTTAAATATCCCAGAATGTGAAAAATGGATAAAGAAGTTGTGGTACGTACGTACAATAGAATATCACTCAGCAATGAAATCTATGTCATCAGGCCCATCGTGGCATAATGAGTGGATTCAGGTACGATGATTCTAAGTGAAATAAGTCACACAGAAAATGAAACATCATAAGATATCACTAATACACGGAATGTAAACTTGGCTACACATGAACTGAATTACAAAACAGAACAGGGTCTCAAATTTAGAAAACCAACTTATGCTTGCTTAAGGGGAAATGTGAGTTGGGTTGCTGCATAAAAGCAGAGATAGAAATTAGCACAGATACCTTTCCATAAGCCAAATATGTAATAGTCAAGACCTCCTCCTTGCTCAACGAAATGGACTAAACACCACGTATTCAACGCCTAGGAATACAGCTGACTAGTAATAATCTTCAAACCCATGGGTTTATATGTCTCTGTAAGAGAATCAAGCGTGTGTACAGTGGCCTAAATGCAGCAGTGAAAATCCGATAAATCCCATTATCAAAATCAATTTCAAAAACATAACACAATGACAGTGAAATAGAGAGCAATTCTTAAATCATTCATTCAGGGCTTGTGATGCAACCTGGATTTACCACATCTACAACCAGAGCTGAGTGAGACATAAGGCTGGACACTTCGGGCTGATAGCATTGGTGAGGTTCGTTGAGAAAATGCAGGCCCTTTGAAGTCATACTTCATGGTACCCATTCCATGGGTCCCAACTCTCCAGGTTTAAGGGATTCTTTCTTCAGCTAAAACATGCATGGGAAACCCACAGTATGGTGCACCGTGTGACCAGGAAACGTTTTCAAATGCATCTCAGTTTTCGAGCCCTTTTACTCGGGTTCACGATTCAAGACCCTTTACTAATACTCTCCCCACTTAGAGAGTCAGTGCCTTTAACCTCATGTTTGGCACAGTTTGCAATTTCTGCACAAGATAAACAAGAATAGGGAGAACCAATGAGAGACTAGCTCTAGGTGTCTGCACGTTCAAATATAACGCTCATTTCCCACCAGAAAGAGGAATTTACCAAAGGATCAGCGTGCTGTGCCAGAACCAGATTAGGGCATGAAGCAATCCTGCGGGTTTGTGGCCAGCTCACAAGAAAGCGAGTAGAAGAAAGGAGCTCAGGCACACTGTCATTCACAAACCTGCAGAGTTATAAATGACAGCTATTGTCCAAAAATATATTGAAGTAAGGCTGCGTAGAGGACTTGAAAGCGGGGCAGAATTGCAGGAAAACGATTTCAGGGGCAGACTGGAATTGCATTTAAAGCATAGGGAAAGAGACAGAAAGTCGACAATGATGCACATGGTCAAAAAGGGCCTATGCGTTTTTTCCTGAATATATTCAGGAAAAAAACACATACGCCCTTTTTGGTCAAACAAGCAAGCGTGTAAAGAAATCTGCATTACAATGAAGTCTCACTGCCCCCCTGTCAAAAGGGACATGTGAAAAAAGTGAAAAATCCAGAAAGGCAGGGCAGGCCATGGAGAACAGGGAGCCTTGTTATGCTGATGGGCGGGATGTAAATTGCCAACAGCCACTCTGGAGAAGTGTATGGTTTTCCTCAAACACCTAAAAAACTAAGCAACGGAGCCTACGGCACTTCAACTTATGGTTCTAGAGCTTAGGGAAATTAAAATCAAAAAGACACAGCCAGCCATAAATTTTGGACGGCTCTGCTTACAAGAACCTCGTTTACGGTACAAGTGAAATATCCCAGAAAGCGAAAAATGGATAAAGAAGTTGTTGTACGTACATACAATGGAATATCACTCAGCAATGAAATCTATGTCATGAGGCCCTTCGCGGCATAATGAGTGGATTCAGGTACGATGATTCTAAGTTAACTAAGTCACACAGAAAAAGAAACACCATAAGATATCTCAAATACACGGAATGTAAACATGGCTGCAAATGAACTCAATTACAAAACAGAAAAGGGTCTCAAATTTAGAAAACCAACTTATGCTTGCTTATGGGGAAAGGTGAGTTGTGGTGCTGCATAAAACCAGAGATTGAAATTAGCACAGATACCTTTCCATAAGCAAGTATGTAATAGTCAGGACCTACTCCTTGCTCCACGAAATGGACTCAACACCCCATATTCAATGCCTAGGAATATACCTGACTAGTAAGAATCTGAAAACCCATGGATTTATATGTCTCCATAAGAGAATCAAGCATGTGTACAGCGGCATAAACGCAGCAGTGAAAATCCGATAAATCCCATTATAAAAATAAATTACAAAAACAAAACACAATGACAGTGAAATAGAGAGCAATTCTTAAATAATTCATTCAGGGCTTGTGATGCAACGTGGATTTACCACATCTACACCCCGAGCTGAGTGAGACATAAGGCTGGACACTTCGGGCTGATAGCATTGGTGACGTTCGGTGAGCCAAGGCAACCCTTTGAAGTCATACTGCATGGTACCCATTCCATGGGTCCCAACTCTCCAGGTTTAAGGGATTCTTCCTTTAGCTAAAACATGCATGGGCAACCCAGAATATGGTCGACCGTGTGACCGGGAAACCTTTTTAAATGCATCTCAGTTTTCGTCCCCTCGTACTCGGTTTTACCATTCCAGACGCTTTACTAACACTCTCCCCACTTGGAGAGTCAGTGCCTTTAACCTCCTGTTTGGCACAGTTTGGAATTTCTGCGCAAGATGAACAGGAATAGGGAGAACCAATGAGAGATTAGCTGTAGGTGTCTGCACGAACAAATTTAATGCTCATTTCCCACCAGGAAGAGGAATTAGCCAAAGGCTCAGCATGCCGTGCCGGAACCAGATTAGGGCCTGAAGCAATCCTGCGGTTTTGCGGCCAGCTCACAAGAAAGCGAGTTGAAGAAAGGAGCTCAGGGACACTGTAATTCACAAACCTGCAGAGTTATAAATGACAGCTATCGTCCAAAAATATATTGAAGTAAGGCTGCAAAGAGGACTTGAACGCGGGGCAGAATTCCAGGAATAAGATTTCAGGAGGTAGACGGGAAGTCCTCTGAAAGTATGGGAGAAGAGGCAGAACCTCGACAATGATGCACTTGGTCAAAAAGGGCATATGCGTTTCTTCCAGGGCCCTTATTAAAGAGGGTAGGAGGCTCCCAGCATGCTTCAGTGGCCAACAGAGGGCCCTCTGTCGCCAAGGAGTCATGAGCCATCAGGCAGGAGTGACCTCACATCAGAGGGCCCACCTCACAGAAGGGTAAGGAACCCAGTCAGGATCAGACTCTCACCAGAGTGCCCACATAAGCAAGGGGCTGGGAACCGGGCAGGAGTGTCCTCACACCCGTGGGGCCACATCATCGAAAGTTGAGGTACCCAGCACATGTGGCCTCAAACCAGAGGACCCACATCACCATGGGTCTCGGAGCGAGGCAGGCAGGATTAACTTCAAAACACATGGCCCATTGTATAAAAAAGGTGAAGAATCCAGCAGTTGGAACATCCCAGCTAGCGGCCCAGAGCACCGAGGCTATGGGATCCAGGCAGTGATGAACTCACAACAGAGGGCCCTCATCGTGATACTGTAAGCAACCCAGCCGTTGTAACCTCAGAGCACAAGGCCCACATCCCCATGGGGAAGGGAACCAAGCAGGAGTGTCATCGCACCAGTGGGCACACATCAGAAAATGTGGGGAGCCCAGCAGTTAGGGCCGGACGCCAGAGGGCCCTCATCACTGAGGAGAGGAGGCTCCCAGCAAGCTCCAACTGCTACCAGAAGGCCGACGTCGCCAATGCGGGGTGTGCCAGCCAGGCAGGAGTGACCTCACAGCAGAGGGCCCACCTCACAGAAGGTTGAGGAACCCAGCCAGGATCAGACTCTCACCAGAGGGCCCACATCACCAAGGGGATCAGAACAAGGCAGGAGGGTCCTCACACCAGTGTGGCCACATCATTGAAAGGTGAGGGACCCAGCACACGTGGCCTCAAACCAGAGGACACACATCACCAAGGGGCTGGGAGTGAGGCAGGCAGGAGGAGTCTCAAAACAGAGGCCCATAGAAGAAAAAAGGTGAGGAATCCCGCAGTTGTAACCTCCCAGCAGGTGGCCAGGAGCAGCGAGGCTATGGGATCCAGGCCGGAGAGAACTCACAGCAGAGGGCCCTCATCATGAAACTGAGCAACCCACGGTTGGGACCTCAGAGCAGAAGGCCCACATTCCCATGGGGTTGGGAACGTGGCAGGAGTGTACTCGAACCACAGGGCGCATATCAGAAAATATTGGGAGCCCAGGAGTTAGGGCCTGACGCCAGAGGGCCCTCATTACCGAGGGGAGGAGACACCCAGCAGGCACCAAATCCCACCAGAGGGCCGACGTCGCCAAGGCGGGGTGTGCCAGCCAGGCAGGAGTGACCTCAGAGAAGAGGGCCCACCTCACAGAAGTGTGAGGAACCCAACCAGGATCAGACTCTCACCGGAGGGCCCACATCACCAAGGGGATGGGAACCAGGCAGGAGTGTCCTCACACCAGTGGGGCCACATCAGCCAAAGGTGAAGTAACCAGCACATGTGGCCTCAAACCAGAGGACACACATCACCAAAGGGCTAGGAGTGAGGCAGGTGTCTGGAGGGGCACATTTAACTCTAATTTCCCACCAGGAAGTGGAATGAACCAAAGTCTCAGAGTGCCGTGCCGGACCCTGATTACGGCCTGAAGCAAACCTGCGGTTCTGTGGCCAGTTTTCAAGGAAACGAGTTAAGAAAGCAAATCACGGGCACTGTAATTCACAAACCTGCAGAGTTATAAATGACAGCTATTGGCAAAAATATATGGAAGTAAGTCTGCAAAGAGGACTTGAAAACGAGGCAGAATTGCAGGAATCATATTTCAGGAGGTAGATTGGAATTGCATTTAAAGCATGTGAAAAGCGGCAGATCTTTGACAGTGATGCACTTGGACAAAAGTGCGTAAACATTTTTTCCTGAATATATTCAGGAAAAAACACATATGCCCTTTTTGGCCAACCAAGCACTCGAGAAATGGAAATCCGCACTACAATGAAGTCTCATTTCCCATTCGTCAAAAGGGCCATCTGAAAAAAGTGTAAAAACCAGAAACACAGGACAGGCCATGGAGAACAGGGAGCCTTGTTATGCTGACGGGCGGAATGTAAATTGCCAACAGACACTCTGGAGATGTTTATGGTGTATCCTGAAACATCTGAAAAACAAAGCTACAGACCCTAGGGCACTTCCACTTTTGGCCCTATAGCTTAGGAAAATTAAAATCAACAAGACACAGCCAACACAAAATTTAGGGCTGCTGTGTTTACAAGAACCTTGAGTCCAGTACAAATTAAATATCCCAGAAAGAAAAAATGGATAAAGGAGTTGTGCTACTTACGTACAACGGAATATCACTCAGCAATGAAATCAATGTCATCAGGCCTGTAGCAGCAAATTGAGTGGATTTAAGTATGATGATTCTAAGAGAAATAGGTCACACAGAGAAAGATAATTATCATAAGATATCACTAATAGAGAGAGTGTAAACTTGGCTACACATAAACTGAATTCCAAAACCGAACAGAGTCTCACATTTAGATAAAAACTTATGCTTGCTTAAGGGGAAAGTTGAGTTGGGGTGCTGTATAAAACCAGAGATTGAAATTAGCACACATACCGTTCCATAAGCCAAATATGTACTAGACAAGACCTACTCTTTGCTCAAAGAAATAGACTCATCCATGGTGTATCACCTCACACCTGTTAGAATGGGCATCATCAGAAAATCTACAAACAACAAATGCTGGAAAGGGTGTGGAGATAAGGAACCCTCTTCCACTATTGTTGGGAATGTAAATTGATACAGTCACTGTGGAGAACATTATGGAGTTTCTTATAAAACTAAGAATAGAATTACCATATGATACAGCAACCCCACTACTGGGCATATACCCAGACAAAACCATAAATCAAAAAGAGACATTCACCGCAATGTTCATTGCATCACTATTTACAATATCCAGGTAATGGAAGCAACCTAAATGCCCACAGACAGACGAATGCATAAAGATGTGGTACATATATAAAATGGAATATTACTAAGCCATAAAAAGGAATGAAATTGGGTCATTTGTAGAGACGTTGATGGATCTAGAGACTGTCATACAGAGTGAAGTAAGTCAGAAAGAGAAAAACAAATCTTGTCTATTAATGCATATATGTGGAACCTAGAAAAATTGTACAGATGAACCGTTTTGCAAGGCAGAAATAGAGCAACAGATGTAGACAACAAACGTATGGACACCAAGGGGGGAAAGCTGTTGGGGGGTGATGGTGGGAGGAGTTGAGAGATTGGGATTGGCATGTATACATTTATATGTATAAAATAGATAACCAAAAAGAACCTGCTGTATAAAAAAATAAAATAAAATTCAAATTACAAAAAGTAAAACAGAAAAAATATTCTTTCCTTCACATACATGTATTTATATGAATAAATTATTTCCATGCTTATATCTGTAAATACAAAAAAGAGGAATAAAATCTACCTTGAACCAAAAACGAAAAAAAGAATAAAAAACAGAACCCACCAGTTACTCAGAGGAAAACCGTATCAGGGCACTTGCTCCAGTTGTAAACAATTCTGAAGTTGGTCAGTGGTGGGGAATCATCTCCCATTCAGCCAGCAGGCCCCACGCAACAAGCGTCCTCATTGCAAAGCTGGGGGACCGTGCCAAGGCATCTGTGAGTAAACGTGGGCTGAGCCCCAGGCCAGCTGCTGCTGAAATGCTCCCACCCTTCCCAGGTAAAACACCTGAATATGTACAAGGACTTGAAAGCCTAGAGGAAGGGCCATGGAGCCACATGAGTGACAGCATGCCAGCCGACTTGGTGCCTGCAGGCCAGCCAGGATGGCCCTGTCCCTGGGTGCTCTTCTGGAAGCTTTCCATTTCCCTGCCTGAGATACCCCTGCTGTCCCGGCCCCCACTGCTTTCTTCATCACTCACCTCTGCCCAGGGAGAAATTCCAGCGGCAGGTATGGGTGACACATCCTCTTCTTTAGCATGTGGCATCCTGGCAACTGCTGCAGAAAGTCCAGCAGAGCCCCACTCACACTGGGCCACCCACAAAGCCGTGGCCTCTCACTCCCTCCCACCAGTCCAGCCCCGAGACTGCTGACAGGGCAGAGAAAATGGCGTCAGGCACAGCTGCAGGGGATCTTGCTGCCTGGAGCGGTGTTTATATTGATCTGAACCCAGGCACACCTGGGGAGGGCTGGCCGGCACGGTCGGGCTTCCCAGGCCAGCCAATAATCACCCCTCAGGGGCTCACAGTTGCAGAAAATGGAACTTGCTGAATCGGCCAGGTCCAAGGAACAGGTGTGGGCTCCTGAGAGTCAGGATAGACAAGGGGCTGCAGCTCTGGCTTGTTTTCTAATTATATTATCTGGCCCATGAGTGGGAGACAACTTCAAGAAAACCCTCTCCTAATGAGAGGAACCCAGGAGTCAGGGAGAGGAGGGGTGGCTGGTGGGTGGAGACAGAGGCCTGGTGCCCCGGGTGCAGTGGAAGTCTCTGGAAGACCAGGTGGAGGGAGGCCACACAGAGTGATGCCCAGGGTCACAGACCTGTCGGAGCTGCTGTTTGTTAGTTCAAGTCCTGCTCTGAGGTGCTCTGTGTCAGATCTGAGTGACAGGTGAGCTGGGAGTGCTCTGCAATGAGGGCGATATGCACGGTTCCTGTGTTCCCAGCCCTGCCATGGTACCTGCAAGGGTAGCTCTGTATCCTGGGAGGGGCCTGACCACGAGAGCCCCATGGGCTGCAGGGGAACCTGCCCAGGGAACCCCATATCCTGGGAGGGGCCTGAACACGAGAGCCCCGTGGGCTGGGGTGGGGGTGGGGTACCTGCCCAGGTGAGCTCCATATCCTGGGATTGGCCTGACCTCGAGAGCCCCATGGGCTGCTGGAGTCCTGGTAAAGGATGTCAGGACAGTCAGTGAAGCCACCGAGGATATACCTCCAGTAGTTCCTAAATCCTACACCCTGCTGGTCATTCTACCAACCACCAGGACATGGTATTCTGTATTAGTCTTCAATGATGCCTTCTTTTGTATTCTATTAGTCCCAGAGTCACAAGAAATTTTGGCTTGTGAATGGCAGGACTCAACATGCAACTAAAACAATACTTCCGGGCCGTGTTGCCCCAAGGGTTCAAAAATTCCCACACCATCTTTGGGGAAAGCTCAGCTAAAGACCTAAAAGTTCTACCTCTGGAAAAGGAAACACTCCTTCAATATGCAGACGACATTCTGATCACCAGCCCTACTAAGGAGACCTCTGAACTACCAAGCCAATAAAGGATACAAGTTGTCCAAGAAAAAGCTCAAATATCACAGACTACGGTGACCTGCCTGGGCTTCATTCTCACAGAAGGTCGGAGAAGCCCATCCCAGGAAAGGGAAGAAACAATTTACAGCCTTACCCATTTCTGAAACTAGAAGACAGCCTAGGGGTTCCTGGGGAGGCCAGGGTTTGCTGCTTCTGGATCCCTAACTACAGTCTACTAGCTGGGCTTCTATATGAAACACTGAAAGGAAGAGATGATGATCCTTTTGAATAGAATGCAGAAGTGGCCTTTCAAGAATGGAAAGAGCAGTCAATTCAGACCCTTGCCCTGGAACTCCCTAATTTAGCTAAACCCTTTGACCTTTACATTCCTGGTGAACGGTGAATCGCCATTGGAGTATTAGTGCAAAACCTGGGACCACTTGAAATGGAACAATGCAAGAATGTGATCCAGGTAGGATAAACTACGGTCACCAAGGGGCTTGGCCACCGCCACATCTGGCCAAGATACTGGCAGTATCTGACAACCTGGAAATCAGCAGCCCAAAAGGCCACCTCCCTCCTCAGGGAAAAGGACCCCACGTGGTGATCCTAACACCCAACCATGCCCTGAAGTTGCAGGGTTGGCTCCGTGGGCACACTGACCTTGAGTGAGGAGGCCCTCCAACTCCAACCTCCATAGAGATAACCGGGGCAAAGGGGCACCATGACGACTCATGTGAAGGTGTCTGCACGGGCAAATTTAACGCTCATTTCCCACCAGGAAGAAGAATTAACCAAAGGCTCAGCATGCCGTGCCGGAACCTGATTAGGGCCTGAAGCAATCCTGTGGGTTTGCGGCCAGCTCACAAGAAAGCGAGTTGAAGAAAGGAGCTCAGGGGCACTGTAATTCACAAACCTGCAGAGTTATAAATGACAGTTATCGTCCAAAAATATATTGAAGGAAGGCTGTGAAGAGGACTTTTAAGCGGGGCAGAATTGCAGGAAAACGATTTCAGGGAGTAGACTGGAATTGCATTTAAAGCATAGGAAAAGAGGCAGAATGTCGACAATGATTCAGTTGGCCAGAAAGGGCGTATGCGTTTTTTCCTGAATATATTCAGGAAAAAACGCATACGCCCTTTTTGGCCAACCAAGCAAGCATGTTAAAGAAATCTGCACTACAATGAAGTCTCACTGCCCCCCGGTCAAAAGCGCAATCTGAAAAAAGTGTAAAATCCAGAAAGACAGCACAGGCCATGGAGAACATGGAGCCTTGTTATGCTGATGGGCGAGATGTAAATTGCCAACAGCCACTCTGGAGAAGTGTATTGTGTTTCCTGAAACACCTAAAAAACTAAGCAACGGAGCCTATGGCACTTCCACTTATGGTCCTATAGCTTAGGGAAATTAAAATCAAAAACACAGAGCCACCCCAAAGTTTTGGACGGCTCTGTTTACAAGAACCTCGTCTACGGTACAAGTTAAATATCCCAGAATGTGAAAAATGGATAAAGAAGTTGTGGTAGGTACGTAAAATGGAATCTCACTCAGCAATGAAATCTATGTCATCAGGCCCGTCGTGGCATAATGAGTGGATTCAGGTACGATGATTCTAAGTGAAATAAGTCACACAGAAAATGAAACATCATAAGATATCACTAATACACGGAATGTAAACTTGGCTACACATGAACTGAATTACAAAACAGAACAGGGTCTCAAATTTAGAAAACCAACTTATGCTTGCTTAAGGGGAAAGGTGAGTTGGGATGCTGCATAAAACCAGAGATAGAAATTAGCACAGATACCTTTCCATAAGCCAAATATGTAATAGTCAAGACCTAGCCCTTGCTCAACGAAATGGACTAAACACCCCATATTCAACGCCTAGGATTACACATGACTAGTAAGAATCTTCAAACCCTTGGATTTATATGTCTCCATAAGAGACTCAAGTGTGTGTACAGCGGCATGAATGCAGCAGAGAAAATCCGATAAAACCCATTATCAAAATGAATTACAAAAACAAACACAATGACAGTGAAATAGAGAGCAATTCTTAAATAATTCATTCAGGGCTTGTGATGCAACCTGGATTTACCACATCTACACCCAGAGCTGAGTGAGACATAAGGCTGGACACTTCAGGCTGATAGCATTGTTGAGGTTCGATGAGCAAATGCAGACCCTTTGAAGTCATACTCCATGGTACCCATTCCATGGGTCCCAACTCTCCAGTTTTAAGGGATTTTTCCTTCAGCTAAAACATGCATGGGAAACCCACAGTACAGTGCACTGTGTGACCGGGAAACGTTTTCAAATGCATGTCAGTTTTCGTCCCCTTTTACTCGGGTTCACCATTCCAGACCCTTTACTAACACTCTCCCAACTTGAAGAGTCAGTGCCTTTAACCTCCTGTTTGGCACAGTTTGCAATTTCTGCGCAAGATGAACAGGAATAGGGAGAACCAATGAGAGACTAGCTGTAGGTGTCTGCACGGGCAAATGGAACGCTCATTTCCCACCAGGAAGAGGAATTAACCAAAGGCTCAGCATGCCCTGCCGGAACCAGATTAGGGCCTGAAGCATTCCTGCGGGTTTGCGGCCAACTCACAAGAAAGCGAGTTGAAGAAAGGAGCTCAGGGGCACTGTAATTCACAAACCTGCAGAGTTATAAATGACAGCTATCGTCCAAAAATATATTGAAGGAAGGCTGCGAAGAGGACTGGAAAGCGGGGCAGAATTGCAGGAAAACGATTTCAGGAGGTAGACTGGAATTGCATTTAAAGCATAGGAAAAGAGGCAGAATGTCGACAATGATGCACTTGGCCAACAAGGGCGTATGCGTTTTTTCCTGAATATATTCAGGAAAAAACGCATACGCCCTTTTTGGCCAACCAAGCAAGCATGTTAAAGAAATCTGTACTACAAAGAAGTCTCACTGCCCCCAGGTCAAAAGGGCCATCTGAAAAAAGTGTAAAATCCAGAAAGACAGCACAGGCCATGGAGAACAGGGAGCCTTGTTATGCTGATGGGCGGGATGTAAATTGCCAACAGCCACTCTGGAGAAGTGTATGGTGTTTCCTGAAACACCTAAGAAACAAAGCAACGGAGACTACGGCACTTCCACTTATGGTCTTATAGATCACGGAAATTAAAATCAAAAACAGACAGCCACCCCAAAGTTTCAGACGGCTCTGTTTACAGGGATCTCGTCTACGGTACAAGTTAAATATCCCAGAATGTGAAAAATGGATAAAGAAGTTGTGGTACGTACGTACAATAGAATATCACTCAGCAATGAAATCTATGTCATCAGGCCCATCGTGGCATAATGAGTGGATTCAGGTACGATGATTCTAAGTGAAATAAGTCACACAGAAAATGAAACATCATAAGATATCACTAATACACGGAATGTAAACTTGGCTACACATGAACTGAATTACAAAACAGAACAGGGTCTCAAATTTAGAAAACCAACTTATGCTTGCTTAAGGGGAAAGGTGAGTTGGGTTGCTGCATAAAAGCAGAGATAGAAATTAGCACAGATACCTTTCCATAAGCCAAATATGTAATAGTCAAGACCTCCTCCTTGCTCAACGAAATGGACTAAACACCACGTATTCAACGCCTAGGAATACAGCTGACTAGTAATAATCTTCAAACCCATGGGTTTATATGTCTCTGTAAGAGAATCAAGCGTGTGTACAGTGGCCTAAATGCAGCAGTGAAAATCCGATAAATCCCATTATCAAAATCAATTTCAAAAACATAACACAATGACAGTGAAATAGAGAGCAATTCTTAAATCATTCATTCAGGGCTTGTGATGCAACCTGGATTTACCACATCTACAACCAGAGCTGAGTGAGACATAAGGCTGGACACTTCGGGCTGATAGCATTGGTGAGGTTCGTTGAGAAAATGCAGGCCCTTTGAAGTCATACTTCATGGTACCCATTCCATGGGTCCCAACTCTCCAGGTTTAAGGGATTCTTTCTTCAGCTAAAACATGCATGGGAAACCCACAGTATGGTGCACCGTGTGACCAGGAAACGTTTTCAAATGCATCTCAGTTTTCGAGCCCTTTTACTCGGGTTCACGATTCAAGACCCTTTACTAATACTCTCCCCACTTAGAGAGTCAGTGCCTTTAACCTCATGTTTGGCACAGTTTGCAATTTCTGCACAAGATAAACAAGAATAGGGAGAACCAATGAGAGACTAGCTCTAGGTGTCTGCACGTTCAAATATAACGCTCATTTCCCACCAGAAAGAGGAATTTACCAAAGGATCAGCGTGCTGTGCCAGAACCAGATTAGGGCATGAAGCAATCCTGCGGGTTTGTGGCCAGCTCACAAGAAAGCGAGTAGAAGAAAGGAGCTCAGGCACACTGTCATTCACAAACCTGCAGAGTTATAAATGACAGCTATTGTCCAAAAATATATTGAAGTAAGGCTGCGTAGAGGACTTGAAAGCGGGGCAGAATTGCAGGAAAACGATTTCAGGGGCAGACTGGAATTGCATTTAAAGCATAGGGAAAGAGACAGAAAGTCGACAATGATGCACATGGTCAAAAAGGGCCTATGCGTTTTTTCCTGAATATATTCAGGAAAAAAACACATACGCCCTTTTTGGTCAAACAAGCAAGCGTGTAAAGAAATCTGCATTACAATGAAGTCTCACTGCCCCCCTGTCAAAAGGGACATGTGAAAAAAGTGAAAAATCCAGAAAGGCAGGGCAGGCCATGGAGAACAGGGAGCCTTGTTATGCTGATGGGCGGGATGTAAATTGCCAACAGCCACTCTGGAGAAGTGTATGGTTTTCCTCAAACACCTAAAAAACTAAGCAACGGAGCCTACGGCACTTCAACTTATGGTTCTAGAGCTTAGGGAAATTAAAATCAAAAAGACACAGCCAGCCATAAATTTTGGACGGCTCTGCTTACAAGAACCTCGTTTACGGTACAAGTGAAATATCCCAGAAAGCGAAAAATGGATAAAGAAGTTGTTGTACGTACATACAATGGAATATCACTCAGCAATGAAATCTATGTCATGAGGCCCTTCGCGGCATAATGAGTGGATTCAGGTACGATGATTCTAAGTTAACTAAGTCACACAGAAAAAGAAACACCATAAGATATCTCAAATACACGGAATGTAAACATGGCTGCAAATGAACTCAATTACAAAACAGAAAAGGGTCTCAAATTTAGAAAACCAACTTATGCTTGCTTATGGGGAAAGGTGAGTTGTGGTGCTGCATAAAACCAGAGATTGAAATTAGCACAGATACCTTTCCATAAGCAAGTATGTAATAGTCAGGACCTACTCCTTGCTCCACGAAATGGACTCAACACCCCATATTCAATGCCTAGGAATATACCTGACTAGTAAGAATCTGAAAACCCATGGATTTATATGTCTCCATAAGAGAATCAAGCATGTGTACAGCGGCATAAACGCAGCAGTGAAAATCCGATAAATCCCATTATAAAAATAAATTACAAAAACAAAACACAATGACAGTGAAATAGAGAGCAATTCTTAAATAATTCATTCAGGGCTTGTGATGCAACGTGGATTTACCACATCTACACCCTGAGCTGAGTGAGACATAAGGCTGGACACTTCGGGCTGATAGCATTGGTGACGTTCGGTGAGCCAAGGCAACCCTTTGAAGTCATACTGCATGGTACCCATTCCATGGGTCCCAACTCTCCAGGTTTAAGGGATTCTTCCTTTAGCTAAAACATGCATGGGCAACCCAGAATATGGTCGACCGTGTGACCGGGAAACCTTTTTAAATGCATCTCAGTTTTCGTCCCCTCGTACTCGGTTTTACCATTCCAGACGCTTTACTAACACTCTCCCCACTTGGAGAGTCAGTGCCTTTAACCTCCTGTTTGGCACAGTTTGGAATTTCTGCGCAAGATGAACAGGAATAGGGAGAACCAATGAGAGATTAGCTGTAGGTGTCTGCACGAACAAATTTAATGCTCATTTCCCACCAGGAAGAGGAATTAGCCAAAGGCTCAGCATGCCGTGCCGGAACCAGATTAGGGCCTGAAGCAATCCTGCGGTTTTGCGGCCAGCTCACAAGAAAGCGAGTTGAAGAAAGGAGCTCAGGGACACTGTAATTCACAAACCTGCAGAGTTATAAATGACAGCTATCGTCCAAAAATATATTGAAGTAAGGCTGCAAAGAGGACTTGAACGCGGGGCAGAATTCCAGGAATAAGATTTCAGGAGGTAGACGGGAAGTCCTCTGAAAGTATGGGAGAAGAGGCAGAACCTCGACAATGATGCACTTGGTCAAAAAGGGCATATGCGTTTCTTCCAGGGCCCTTATTAAAGAGGGTAGGAGGCTCCCAGCATGCTTCAGTGGCCAACAGAGGGCCCTCTGTCGCCAAGGAGACATGAGCCATCAGGCAGGAGTGACCTCACATCAGAGGGCCCACCTCACAGAAGGGTAAGGAACCCAGTCAGGATCAGACTCTCACCAGAGTGCCCACATAAGCAAGGGGCTGGGAACCGGGCAGGAGTGTCCTCACACCCGTGGGGCCACATCATCGAAAGTTGAGGTACCCAGCACATGTGGCCTCAAACCAGAGGACCCACATCACCATGGGTCTCGGAGCGAGGCAGGCAGGATTAACCTCAAAACACATGGCCCATTGTATAAAAAAGGTGAAGAATCCAGCAGTTGGAACATCCCAGCTGGCGGCCCAGAGCACCGAGGTTATGGGATCCAGGCAGTGATGAACTCACAACAGAGGGCCCTCATCGTGATACTGTAAGCAACCCAGCCGTTGTAACCTCAGAGCACAAGGCCCACATCCCCATGGGGAAGGGAACCAAGCAGGAGTGTCATCGCACCAGTGGGCACACATCAGAAAATGTGGGGAGCCCAGCAGTTAGGGCCGGACGCCAGAGGGCCCTCATCACTGAGGAGAGGAGGCTCCCAGCAAGCTCCAACTGCTACCAGAAGGCTGACGTCGCCAATGCGGGGTGTGCCAGCCAGGCAGGAGTGACCTCACAGCAGAGGGCCCACCTCACAGAAGGTTGAGGAACCCAGCCAGGATCAGACTCTCACAAGAGGGCCCACATCATCAAGAGGATAGGAACCAGGCAGGAGTGTCCTCACACTAGTGGGGCCACATCATCGAAAGGCGAGGGACCCAGCATACGTGGCCTCAAACCAGAGGACACACATCACCAAGGGGCTGGGAGTGAGGCAGGCAGGAGGAGTCTCAAAACAGAGGCCCATAGAAGAAAAAAGGTGAGGAATCCCGCAGTTGTAACCTCCCAGCAGGTGGCCAGGAGCAGCGAGGCTATGGGATCCAGGCCGGAGAGAACTCACAGCAGAGGGCCCTCATCATGAAACTGAGCAACCCACGGTTGGGACCTCAGAGCAGAAGGCCCACATTCCCATGGGGTTGGGAACGTGGCAGGAGTGTACTCGAACCACAGGGCGCATATCAGAAAATATTGGGAGCCCAGGAGTTAGGGCCTGACGCCAGAGGGCCCTCATTACCGAGGGGAGGAGACACCCAGCAGGCACCAAATCCCACCAGAGGGCCGACGTCGCCAAGGCGGGGTGTGCCAGCCAGGCAGGAGTGACCTCAGAGAAGAGGGCCCACCTCACAGAAGTGTGAGGAACCCAACCAGGATCAGACTCTCACCGGAGGGCCCACATCACCAAGGGGATGGGAACCAGGCAGGAGTGTCCTCACACCAGTGGGGCCACATCAGCCAAAGGTGAGGAAACCAGCACATGTGGCCTCAAACCAGAGGACACACATCACCAAGGGGCTAGGAGTGAGGCAGGTGTCTGGAGGGGCACATTTAACTCTAATTTCCCACCAGGAAGTGGAATGAACCAAAGTCTCAGAGTGCCGTCCCGGACCCTGATTACGGCCTGAAGCAAACCTGCGGTTCTGTGGCCAGTTTTCAAGGAAACGAGTTAAGAAAGCAAATCACGGGCACTGTAATTCACAAACCTGCAGAGTTATAAATGACAGCTATTGGCAAAAATATATGGAAGTAAGTCTGCAAAGAGGACTTGAAAACGAGGCAGAATTGCAGGAATCATATTTCAGGAGGTAGATTGGAATTGCATTTAAAGCATGTGAAAAGCGGCAGATCTTTGACAGTGATGCACTTGGACAAAAGTGCGTAAACATTTTTTCCTGAATATATTCAGGAAAAAACACATATGCCCTTTTTGGCCAACCAAGCACTCGAGAAATGGAAATCCGCACTACAATGAAGTCTCATTTCCCATTCGTCAAAAGGGCCATCTGAAAAAAGTGTAAAAACAAGAAACACAGGACAGGCCATGGAGAACAGGGAGCCTTGTTATGCTGACGGGCGGAATGTAAATTGCCAACAGACACTCTGGAGATGTTTATGGTGTATCCTGAAACATCTGAAAAACAAAGCTACAGACCCTAGGGCACTTCCACTTTTGGCCCTATAGCTTAGGAAAATTAAAATCAACAAGACACAGCCAACACAAAATTTAGGGCTGCTGTGTTTACAAGAACCTTGAGTCCAGTACAAATTAAATATCCCAGAAAGAAAAAATGGATAAAGGAGTTGTGCTACTTACGTACAACGGAATATCACTCAGCAATGAAATCAATGTCATCAGGCCTGTAGCAGCAAATTGAGTGGATTTAAGTATGATGATTCTAAGAGAAATAGGTCACACAGAGAAAGATAATTATCATAAGATATCACTAATAGAGAGAGTGTAAACTTGGCTACACATAAACTGAATTCCAAAACCGAACAGAGTCTCACATTTAGATAAAAACTTATGCTTGCTTAAGGGGAAAGTTGAGTTGGGGTGCTGTATAAAACCAGAGATTGAAATTAGCACACATACCGTTCCATAAGCCAAATATGTACTAGACAAGACCTACTCTTTGCTCAAAGAAATAGACTCATCCATGGTGTATCACCTCACACCTGTTAGAATGGGCATCATCAGAAAATCTACAAACAACAAATGCTGGAAAGGGTGTGGAGATAAGGAACCCTCTTCCACTATTGTTGGGAATGTAAATTGATACAGTCACTGTGGAGAACATTATGGAGTTTCTTATAAAACTAAGAATAGAATTACCATATGTTACAGCAACCCCACTACTGGGCATATACCCAGACAAAACCATAAATCAAAAAGAGACATTCACCGCAATGTTCATTGCATCACTATTTACAATATCCAGGTAATGGAAGCAACCTAAATGCCCACAGACAGACGAATGCATAAAGATGTGGTACATATATAAAATGGAATATTACTAAGCCATAAAAAGGAATGAAATTGGGTCATTTGTAGAGACGTTGATGGATCTAGAGACTGTCATACAGAGTGAAGTAAGTCAGAAAGAGAAAAACAAATCTTGTCTATTAATGCATATATGTGGAACCTAGAAAAATTGTACAGATGAACCGTTTTGCAAGGCAGAAATAGAGCAACAGATGTAGACAACAAACGTATGGACACCAAGGGGGGAAAGCTGTTGGGGGGTGGTGGTGGGAGGAGTTGAGAGATTGGGATTGGCATGTATACATTTATATGTATAAAATAGATAACCAAAAAGAACCTGCTGTATAAAAAAATAAAATAAAATTCAAATTACAAAAAGTAAAACAGAAAAAATATTCTTTCCTTCACATACATGTATTTATATGAATAAATTATTTCCATGCTTATATCTGTAAATACAAAAAAGAGGAATAAAATCTACCTTGAACCAAAAACGAAAAAAAGAATAAAAAACAGAACCCACCAGTTACACAGAGGAAAACCGTATCAGGGCACTTGCTCCAGTTGTAAACAATTCTGAAGTTGGTCAGTGGTGGGGAATCATCTCCCATTCAGCCAGCAGGCCCCACGCAACAAGCGTCCTCATTGCAAAGCTGGGGGACCGTGCCGAGGCATCTGTGAGTAAACGTGGGCTGAGCCCCAGGCCAGCTGCTGCTGAAATGCTCCCACCCTTCCCAGGTAAAACACCTGAATATGTACAAGGACTTGAAAGCCTAGAGGAAGGGCCATGGAGCCACATGAGTGACAGCATGCCAGCCGACTTGGTGCCTGCAGGCCAGCCAGGATGGCCCTGTCCCTGGGTGCTCTTCTGGAAGCTTTCCATTTCCCTGCCTGAGATACCCCTGCTGTCCCGGCCCCCACTGCTTTCTTCATCACTCACCTCTGCCCAGGGAGAAATTCCAGCGGCAGGTATGGGTGACACATCCTCTTCTTTAGCAGGTGGCATCCTGGCAACTGCTGCAGAAAGTCCAGCAGAGCCCCACTCACACTGGGCCACCCACAAAGCCGTGGCCTCTCACTCCCTCCCACCAGTCCAGCCCCGAGACTGCTGACAGGGCAGAGAAAATGGCGTCAGGCACAGCTGCAGGGGATCTTGCTGCCTGGAGCGGTGTTTATATTGATCTGAACCCAGGCACACCTGGGGAGGGCTGGCCGGCACGGTCGGGCTTCCCAGGCCACCCAATAATCACCCCTCAGGGGCTCACAGTTGCAGAAAATGGAACTTGCTGAATCGGCCAGGTCCAAGGAACAGGTGTGGGCTCCTGAGAGTCAGGATAGACAAGGGGCTGCAGCTCTGGCTTGTTTTCTAATTATATTATCTGGCCCATGAGTGGGAGACAACTTCAAGAAAACCCTCTCCTAATGAGAGGAACCCAGGAGTCAGGGAGAGGAGGGGTGGCTGGTGGGTGGAGACAGAGGCCTGGTGCCCCGGGTGCAGTGGAAGTCTCTGGAAGACCAGGTGGAGGGAGGCCACACAGAGTGATGCCCAGGGTCACAGACCTGTCGGAGCTGCTGTTTGTTAGTTCAAGTCCTGCTCTGAGGTGCTCTGTGTCAGATCTGAGTGACAGGTGAGCTGGGAGTGCTCTGCAATGAGGGCGATATGCACGGTTCCTGTGTTCCCAGCCCTGCCATGGTACCTGCAAGGGTAGCTCTGTATCCTGGGAGGGGCCTGACCACGAGAGCCCCATGGGCTGCAGGGGAACCTGCCCAGGGAACCCCATATCCTGGGAGGGGCCTGAACACGAGAGCCCCGTGGGCTGGGGTGGGGGTGGGGTACCTGCCCAGGTGAGCTCCATATCCTGGGATTGGCCTGACCTCGAGAGCCCCATGGGCTGCTGGAGTCCTGGTAAAGGATGTCAGGACAGTCAGTGAAGCCACCGAGGATATACCTCCAGTAGTTCCTAAATCCTACACCCTGCTGGTCATTCTACCAACCACCAGGACATGGTATTCTGTATTAGTCTTCAATGATGCCTTCTTTTGTATTCTATTAGTTCCAGAGTCACAAGAAATTTTGGCTTGTGAATGGCAGGACTCAACATGCAACTAAAACAATACTTCCGGGCCGTGTTGCCCCAAGGGTTCAAAAATTCCCACACCATCTTTGGGGAAAGCTCAGCTAAAGACCTAAAAGTTCTACCTCTGGAAAAGGAAACACTCCTTCAATATGCAGACGACATTCTGATCACCAGCCCTACTAAGGAGACCTCTGAACTACCAAGCCAATAAAGGATACAAGTTGTCCAAGAAAAAGCTCAAATATCACAGACTACAGTGACCTGCCTGGGCTTCATTCTCACAGAAGGTCGGAGAAGCCCATCCCAGGAAAGGGAAGAAACAATTTACAGCCTTACCCATTTCTGAAACTAGAAGACAGCCTAGGGGTTCCTGGGGAGGCCAGGGTTTGCTGCTTCTGGATCCCTAACTACAGTCTACTAGCTGGGCTTCTATATGAAACACTGAAAGGAAGAGATGATGATCCTTTTGAATAGAATGCAGAAGTGGCCTTTCAAGAATGGAAAGAGCAGTCAATTCAGACCCTTGCCCTGGAACTCCCTAATTTAGCTAAACCCTTTGACCTTTACATTCCTGGTGAACGGTGAATCGCCATTGGAGTATTAGTGCAAAACCTGGGACCACTTGAAATGGAACAATGCAAGAATGTGATCCAGGTAGGATAAACTACGGTCACCAAGGGGCTTGGCCACCGCCACATCTGGCCAAGATACTGGCAGTATCTGACAACCTGGAAATCAGCAGCCCAAAAGGCCACCTCCCTCCTCAGGGAAAAGGACCCCACGTGGTGATCCTAACACCCAACCATGCCCTGAAGTTGCAGGGTTGGCTCCGTGGGCACACTGACCTTGAGTGAGGAGGCCCTCCAACTCCAACCTCCATAGAGATAACCGGGGCAAAGGGGCACCATGACGACTCATGTGAAGGTGTCTGCACGGGCAAATTTAACGCTCATTTCCCACCAGGAAGAAGAATTAACCAAAGGCTCAGCATGCCGTGCCGGAACCTGATTAGGGCCTGAAGCAATCCTGTGGGTTTGCGGCCAGCTCACAAGAAAGCGAGTTGAAGAAAGGAGCTCAGGGGCACTGTAATTCACAAACCTGCAGAGTTATAAATGACAGTTATCGTCCAAAAATATATTGAAGGAAGGCTGTGAAGAGGACTTTTAAGCGGGGCAGAATTGCAGGAAAACGATTTCAGGGAGTAGACTGGAATTGCATTTAAAGCATAGGAAAAGAGGCAGAATGTCGACAATGATTCAGTTGGCCAGAAAGGGCGTATGCGTTTTTTCCTGAATATATTCAGGAAAAAACGCATACGCCCTTTTTGGCCAACCAAGCAAGCATGTTAAAGAAATCTGCACTACAATGAAGTCTCACTGCCCCCCGGTCAAAAGCGCAATCTGAAAAAAGTGTAAAATCCAGAAAGACAGCACAGGCCATGGAGAACATGGAGCCTTGTTATGCTGATGGGCGAGATGTAAATTGCCAACAGCCACTCTGGAGAAGTGTATTGTGTTTCCTGAAACACCTAAAAAACTAAGCAACGGAGCCTATGGCACTTCCACTTATGGTCCTATAGCTTAGGGAAATTAAAATCAAAAACACAGAGCCACCCCAAAGTTTTGGACGGCTCTGTTTACAAGAACCTCGTCTACGGTACAAGTTAAATATCCCAGAATGTGAAAAATGGATAAAGAAGTTGTGGTAGGTACGTAAAATGGAATCTCACTCAGCAATGAAATCTATGTCATCAGGCCCGTCGTGGCATAATGAGTGGATTCAGGTACGATGATTCTAAGTGAAATAAGTCACACAGAAAATGAAACATCATAAGATATCACTAATACACGGAATGTAAACTTGGCTACACATGAACTGAATTACAAAACAGAACAGGGTCTCAAATTTAGAAAACCAACTTATGCTTGCTTAAGGGGAAAGGTGAGTTGGGATGCTGCATAAAACCAGAGATAGAAATTAGCACAGATACCTTTCCATAAGCCAAATATGTAATAGTCAAGACCTAGCCCTTGCTCAACGAAATGGACTAAACACCCCATATTCAACGCCTAGGATTACACATGACTAGTAAGAATCTTCAAACCCTTGGATTTATATGTCTCCATAAGAGACTCAAGTGTGTGTACAGCGGCATGAATGCAGCAGAGAAAATCCGATAAAACCCATTATCAAAATGAATTACAAAAACAAACACAATGACAGTGAAATAGAGAGCAATTCTTAAATAATTCATTCAGGGCTTGTGATGCAACCTGGATTTACCACATCTACACCCAGAGCTGAGTGAGACATAAGGCTGGACACTTCAGGCTGATAGCATTGTTGAGGTTCGATGAGCAAATGCAGACCCTTTGAAGTCATACTCCATGGTACCCATTCCATGGGTCCCAACTCTCCAGTTTTAAGGGATTTTTCCTTCAGCTAAAACATGCATGGGAAACCCACAGTACAGTGCACTGTGTGACCGGGAAACGTTTTCAAATGCATGTCAGTTTTCGTCCCCTTTTACTCGGGTTCACCATTCCAGACCCTTTACTAACACTCTCCCAACTTGAAGAGTCAGTGCCTTTAACCTCCTGTTTGGCACAGTTTGCAATTTCTGCGCAAGATGAACAGGAATAGGGAGAACCAATGAGAGACTAGCTGTAGGTGTCTGCACGGGCAAATGGAACGCTCATTTCCCACCAGGAAGAGGAATTAACCAAAGGCTCAGCATGCCCTGCTGGAACCAGATTAGGGCCTGAAGCATTCCTGCGGGTTTGCGGCCAACTCACAAGAAAGCGAGTTGAAGAAAGGAGCTCAGGGGCACTGTAATTCACAAACCTGCAGAGTTATAAATGACAGCTATCGTCCAAAAATATATTGAAGGAAGGCTGCGAAGAGGACTGGAAAGCGGGGCAGAATTGCAGGAAAACGATTTCAGGGGGTAGACTGGAATTGCATTTAAAGCATAGGAAAAGAGGCAGAATGTCGACAATGATGCACTTGGCCAACAAGGGCGTATGCGTTTTTTCCTGAATATATTCAGGAAAAAACGCATACGCCCTTTTTGGCCAACCAAGCAAGCATGTTAAAGAAATCTGTACTACAAAGAAGTCTCACTGCCCCCAGGTCAAAAGGGCCATCTGAAAAAAGTGTAAAATCCAGAAAGACAGCACAGGCCATGGAGAACAGGGAGCCTTGTTATGCTGATGGGCGGGATGTAAATTGCCAACAGCCACTCTGGAGAAGTGTATGGTGTTTCCTGAAACACCTAAGAAACAAAGCAACGGAGACTACGGCACTTCCACTTATGGTCTTATAGTTCACGGAAATTAAAATCAAAAACAGACAGCCACCCCAAAGTTTCAGACGGCTCTGTTTACAGGGATCTCGTCTACGGTACAAGTTAAATATCCCAGAATGTGAAAAATGGATAAAGAAGTTGTGGTACGTACGTACAATAGAATATCACTCAGCAATGAAATCTATGTCATCAGGCCCATCGTGGCATAATGAGTGGATTCAGGTACGATGATTCTAAGTGAAATAAGTCACACAGAAAATGAAACATCATAAGATATCACTAATACACGGAATGTAAACTTGGCTACACATGAACTGAATTACAAAACAGAACAGGGTCTCAAATTTAGAAAACCAACTTATGCTTGCTTAAGGGGAAATGTGAGTTGGGTTGCTGCATAAAAGCAGAGATAGAAATTAGCACAGATACCTTTCCATAAGCCAAATATGTAATAGTCAAGACCTCCTCCTTGCTCAACGAAATGGACTAAACACCACGTATTCAACGCCTAGGAA
Organism: Delphinapterus leucas; assembly: GCF_059928025.1. Taxonomy (NCBI): domain Eukaryota; kingdom Metazoa; phylum Chordata; class Mammalia; order Artiodactyla; family Monodontidae; genus Delphinapterus; species Delphinapterus leucas. The sequence goes on along the minus strand of NW_028322232.1, from coordinate 12,669,908 downwards.
TACAGCTGACTAGTAATAATCTTCAAACCCATGGGTTTATATGTCTCTGTAAGAGAATCAAGCGTGTGTACAGTGGCCTAAATGCAGCAGTGAAAATCCGATAAATCCCATTATCAAAATCAATTTCAAAAACATAACACAATGACAGTGAAATAGAGAGCAATTCTTAAATCATTCATTCAGGGCTTGTGATGCAACCTGGATTTACCACATCTACAACCAGAGCTGAGTGAGACATAAGGCTGGACACTTCGGGCTGATAGCATTGGTGAGGTTCGTTGAGAAAATGCAGGCCCTTTGAAGTCATACTTCATGGTACCCATTCCATGGGTCCCAACTCTCCAGGTTTAAGGGATTCTTTCTTCAGCTAAAACATGCATGGGAAACCCACAGTATGGTGCACCGTGTGACCAGGAAACGTTTTCAAATGCATCTCAGTTTTCGAGCCCTTTTACTCGGGTTCACGATTCAAGACCCTTTACTAATACTCTCCCCACTTAGAGAGTCAGTGCCTTTAACCTCATGTTTGGCACAGTTTGCAATTTCTGCATAAGATAAACAAGAATAGGGAGAACCAATGAGAGACTAGCTCTAGGTGTCTGCACGTTCAAATATAACGCTCATTTCCCACCAGAAAGAGGAATTTACCAAAGGATCAGCGTGCTGTGCCAGAACCAGATTAGGGCATGAAGCAATCCTGCGGGTTTGTGGCCAGCTCACAAGAAAGCGAGTAGAAGAAAGGAGCTCAGGCACACTGTCATTCACAAACCTGCAGAGTTATAAATGACAGCTATTGTCCAAAAATATATTGAAGTAAGGCTGCGTAGAGGACTTGAAAGCGGGGCAGAATTGCAGGAAAACGATTTCAGGGGCAGACTGGAATTGCATTTAAAGCATAGGGAAAGAGACAGAAAGTCGACAATGATGCACATGGTCAAAAAGGGCCTATGCGTTTTTTCCTGAATATATTCAGGAAAAAAACACATACGCCCTTTTTGGTCAAACAAGCAAGCGTGTAAAGAAATCTGCATTACAATGAAGTCTCACTGCCCCCCTGTCAAAAGGGACATGTGAAAAAAGTGAAAAATCCAGAAAGGCAGGGCAGGCCATGGAGAACAGGGAGCCTTGTTATGCTGATGGGCGGGATGTAAATTGCCAACAGCCACTCTGGAGAAGTGTATGGTTTTCCTCAAACACCTAAAAAACTAAGCAACGGAGCCTACGGCACTTCAACTTATGGTTCTAGAGCTTAGGGAAATTAAAATCAAAAAGACACAGCCAGCCATAAATTTTGGACGGCTCTGCTTACAAGAACCTCGTTTACGGTACAAGTGAAATATCCCAGAAAGCGAAAAATGGATAAAGAAGTTGTTGTACGTACATACAATGGAATATCACTCAGCAATGAAATCTATGTCATGAGGCCCTTCGCGGCATAATGAGTGGATTCAGGTACGATGATTCTAAGTTAACTAAGTCACACAGAAAAAGAAACACCATAAGATATCTCAAATACACGGAATGTAAACATGGCTGCAAATGAACTCAATTACAAAACAGAAAAGGGTCTCAAATTTAGAAAACCAACTTATGCTTGCTTATGGGGAAAGGTGAGTTGTGGTGCTGCATAAAACCAGAGATTGAAATTAGCACAGATACCTTTCCATAAGCAAGTATGTAATAGTCAGGACCTACTCCTTGCTCCACGAAATGGACTCAACACCCCATATTCAATGCCTAGGAATATACCTGACTAGTAAGAATCTGAAAACCCATGGATTTATATGTCTCCATAAGGGAATCAAGCATGTGTACAGCGGCATAAACGCAGCAGTGAAAATCCGATAAATCCCATTATAAAAATAAATTACAAAAACAAAACACAATGACAGTGAAATAGAGAGCAATTCTTAAATAATTCATTCAGGGCTTGTGATGCAACGTGGATTTACCACATCTACACCCCGAGCTGAGTGAGACATAAGGCTGGACACTTCGGGCTGATAGCATTGGTGACGTTCGGTGAGCCAAGGCAACCCTTTGAAGTCATACTGCATGGTACCCATTCCATGGGTCCCAACTCTCCAGGTTTAAGGGATTCTTCCTTTAGCTAAAACATGCATGGGCAACCCAGAATATGGTCGACCGTGTGACCGGGAAACCTTTTTAAATGCATCTCAGTTTTCGTCCCCTCGTACTCGGTTTTACCATTCCAGACGCTTTACTAACACTCTCCCCACTTGGAGAGTCAGTGCCTTTAACCTCCTGTTTGGCACAGTTTGGAATTTCTGCGCAAGATGAACAGGAATAGGGAGAACCAATGAGAGATTAGCTGTAGGTGTCTGCACGAACAAATTTAATGCTCATTTCCCACCAGGAAGAGGAATTAGCCAAAGGCTCAGCATGCCGTGCCGGAACCAGATTAGGGCCTGAAGCAATCCTGCGGTTTTGCGGCCAGCTCACAAGAAAGCGAGTTGAAGAAAGGAGCTCAGGGACACTGTAATTCACAAACCTGCAGAGTTATAAATGACAGCTATCGTCCAAAAATATATTGAAGTAAGGCTGCAAAGAGGACTTGAACGCGGGGCAGAATTCCAGGAATAAGATTTCAGGAGGTAGACGGGAAGTCCTCTGAAAGTATGGGAGAAGAGGCAGAACCTCGACAATGATGCACTTGGTCAAAAAGGGCATATGCGTTTCTTCCAGGGCCCTTATTAAAGAGGGTAGGAGGCTCCCAGCATGCTTCAGTGGCCAACAGAGGGCCCTCTGTCGCCAAGGAGACATGAGCCATCAGGCAGGAGTGACCTCACATCAGAGGGCCCACCTCACAGAAGGGTAAGGAACCCAGTCAGGATCAGACTCTCACCAGAGTGCCCACATAAGCAAGGGGCTGGGAACCGGGCAGGAGTGTCCTCACACCCGTGGGGCCACATCATCGAAAGTTGAGGTACCCAGCACATGTGGCCTCAAACCAGAGGACCCACATCACCATGGGTCTCGGAGCGAGGCAGGCAGGATTAACCTCAAAACACATGGCCCATTGTATAAAAAAGGTGAAGAATCCAGCAGTTGGAACATCCCAGCTGGCGGCCCAGAGCACCGAGGTTATGGGATCCAGGCAGTGATGAACTCACAACAGAGGGCCCTCATCGTGATACTGTAAGCAACCCAGCCGTTGTAACCTCAGAGCACAAGGCCCACATCCCCATGGGGAAGGGAACCAAGCAGGAGTGTCATCGCACCAGTGGGCACACATCAGAAAATGTGGGGAGCCCAGCAGTTAGGGCCGGACGCCAGAGGGCCCTCATCACTGAGGAGAGGAGGCTCCCAGCAAGCTCCAACTGCTACCAGAAGGCTGACGTCGCCAATGCGGGGTGTGCCAGCCAGGCAGGAGTGACCTCACAGCAGAGGGCCCACCTCACAGAAGGTTGAGGAACCCAGCCAGGATCAGACTCTCACAAGAGGGCCCACATCATCAAGGGGATAGGAACCAGGCAGGAGTGTCCTCACACTAGTGGGGCCACATCATCGAAAGGCGAGGGACCCAGCATACGTGGCCTCAAACCAGAGGACACACATCACCAAGGGGCTGGGAGTGAGGCAGGCAGGAGGAGTCTCAAAACAGAGGCCCATAGAAGAAAAAAGGTGAGGAATCCCGCAGTTGTAACCTCCCAGCAGGTGGCCAGGAGCAGCGAGGCTATGGGATCCAGGCCGGAGAGAACTCACAGCAGAGGGCCCTCATCATGAAACTGAGCAACCCACGGTTGGGACCTCAGAGCAGAAGGCCCACATTCCCATGGGGTTGGGAACGTGGCAGGAGTGTACTCGAACCACAGGGCGCATATCAGAAAATATTGGGAGCCCAGGAGTTAGGGCCTGACGCCAGAGGGCCCTCATTACCGAGGGGAGGAGACACCCAGCAGGCACCAAATCCCACCAGAGGGCCGACGTCGCCAAGGCGGGGTGTGCCAGCCAGGCAGGAGTGACCTCAGAGAAGAGGGCCCACCTCACAGAAGTGTGAGGAACCCAACCAGGATCAGACTCTCACCGGAGGGCCCACATCACCAAGGGGATGGGAACCAGGCAGGAGTGTCCTCACACCAGTGGGGCCACATCAGCCAAAGGTGAGGAAACCAGCACATGTGGCCTCAAACCAGAGGACACACATCACCAAGGGGCTAGGAGTGAGGCAGGTGTCTGGAGGGGCACATTTAACTCTAATTTCCCACCAGGAAGTGGAATGAACCAAAGTCTCAGAGTGCCGTCCCGGACCCTGATTACGGCCTGAAGCAAACCTGCGGTTCTGTGGCCAGTTTTCAAGGAAACGAGTTAAGAAAGCAAATCACGGGCACTGTAATTCACAAACCTGCAGAGTTATAAATGACAGCTATTGGCAAAAATATATGGAAGTAAGTCTGCAAAGAGGACTTGAAAACGAGGCAGAATTGCAGGAATCATATTTCAGGAGGTAGATTGGAATTGCATTTAAAGCATGTGAAAAGCGGCAGATCTTTGACAGTGATGCACTTGGACAAAAGTGCGTAAACATTTTTTCCTGAATATATTCAGGAAAAAACACATATGCCCTTTTTGGCCAACCAAGCACTCGAGAAATGGAAATCCGCACTACAATGAAGTCTCATTTCCCATTCGTCAAAAGGGCCATCTGAAAAAGTGTAAAAACCAGAAACACAGGACAGGCCATGGAGAACAGGGAGCCTTGTTATGCTGACGGGCGGAATGTAAATTGCCAACAGACACTCTGGAGATGTTTATGGTGTATCCTGAAACATCTGAAAAACAAAGCTACAGACCCTAGGGCACTTCCACTTTTGGCCCTATAGCTTAGGAAAATTAAAATCAACAAGACACAGCCAACACAAAATTTAGGGCTGCTGTGTTTACAAGAACCTTGAGTCCAGTACAAATTAAATATCCCAGAAAGAAAAAATGGATAAAGGAGTTGTGCTACTTACGTACAACGGAATATCACTCAGCAATGAAATCAATGTCATCAGGCCTGTAGCAGCAAATTGAGTGGATTTAAGTATGATGATTCTAAGAGAAATAGGTCACACAGAGAAAGATAATTATCATAAGATATCACTAATAGAGAGAGTGTAAACTTGGCTACACATAAACTGAATTCCAAAACCGAACAGAGTCTCACATTTAGATAAAAACTTATGCTTGCTTAAGGGGAAAGTTGAGTTGGGGTGCTGTATAAAACCAGAGATTGAAATTAGCACACATACCGTTCCATAAGCCAAATATGTACTAGACAAGACCTACTCTTTGCTCAAAGAAATAGACTCATCCATGGTGTATCACCTCACACCTGTTAGAATGGGCATCATCAGAAAATCTACAAACAACAAATGCTGGAAAGGGTGTGGAGATAAGGAACCCTCTTCCACTATTGTTGGGAATGTAAATTGATACAGTCACTGTGGAGAACATTATGGAGTTTCTTATAAAACTAAGAATAGAATTACCATATGTTACAGCAACCCCACTACTGGGCATATACCCAGACAAAACCATAAATCAAAAAGAGACATTCACCGCAATGTTCATTGCATCACTATTTACAATATCCAGGTAATGGAAGCAACCTAAATGCCCACAGACAGACGAATGCATAAAGATGTGGTACATATATAAAATGGAATATTACTAAGCCATAAAAAGGAATGAAATTGGGTCATTTGTAGAGACGTTGATGGATCTAGAGACTGTCATACAGAGTGAAGTAAGTCAGAAAGAGAAAAACAAATCTTGTCTATTAATGCATATATGTGGAACCTAGAAAAATTGTACAGATGAACCGTTTTGCAAGGCAGAAATAGAGCAACAGATGTAGACAACAAACGTATGGACACCAAGGGGGGAAAGCTGTTGGGGGGTGGTGGTGGGAGGAGTTGAGAGATTGGGATTGGCATGTATACATTTATATGTATAAAATAGATAACCAAAAAGAACCTGCTGTATAAAAAAATAAAATAAAATTCAAATTACAAAAAGTAAAACAGAAAAAATATTCTTTCCTTCACATACATGTATTTATATGAATAAATTATTTCCATGCTTATATCTGTAAATACAAAAAAGAGGAATAAAATCTACCTTGAACCAAAAACGAAAAAAAGAATAAAAAACAGAACCCACCAGTTACACAGAGGAAAACCGTATCAGGGCACTTGCTCCAGTTGTAAACAATTCTGAAGTTGGTCAGTGGTGGGGAATCATCTCCCATTCAGCCAGCAGGCCCCACGCAACAAGCGTCCTCATTGCAAAGCTGGGGGACCGTGCCGAGGCATCTGTGAGTAAACGTGGGCTGAGCCCCAGGCCAGCTGCTGCTGAAATGCTCCCACCCTTCCCAGGTAAAACACCTGAATATGTACAAGGACTTGAAAGCCTAGAGGAAGGGCCATGGAGCCACATGAGTGACAGCATGCCAGCCGACTTGGTGCCTGCAGGCCAGCCAGGATGGCCCTGTCCCTGGGTGCTCTTCTGGAAGCTTTCCATTTCCCTGCCTGAGATACCCCTGCTGTCCCGGCCCCCACTGCTTTCTTCATCACTCACCTCTGCCCAGGGAGAAATTCCAGCGGCAGGTATGGGTGACACATCCTCTTCTTTAGCAGGTGGCATCCTGGCAACTGCTGCAGAAAGTCCAGCAGAGCCCCACTCACACTGGGCCACCCACAAAGCCGTGGCCTCTCACTCCCTCCCACCAGTCCAGCCCCGAGACTGCTGACAGGGCAGAGAAAATGGCGTCAGGCACAGCTGCAGGGGATCTTGCTGCCTGGAGCGGTGTTTATATTGATCTGAACCCAGGCACACCTGGGGAGGGCTGGCCGGCACGGTCGGGCTTCCCAGGCCACCCAATAATCACCCCTCAGGGGCTCACAGTTGCAGAAAATGGAACTTGCTGAATCGGCCAGGTCCAAGGAACAGGTGTGGGCTCCTGAGAGTCAGGATAGACAAGGGGCTGCAGCTCTGGCTTGTTTTCTAATTATATTATCTGGCCCATGAGTGGGAGACAACTTCAAGAAAACCCTCTCCTAATGAGAGGAACCCAGGAGTCAGGGAGAGGAGGGGTGGCTGGTGGGTGGAGACAGAGGCCTGGTGCCCCGGGTGCAGTGGAAGTCTCTGGAAGACCAGGTGGAGGGAGGCCACACAGAGTGATGCCCAGGGTCACAGACCTGTCGGAGCTGCTGTTTGTTAGTTCAAGTCCTGCTCTGAGGTGCTCTGTGTCAGATCTGAGTGACAGGTGAGCTGGGAGTGCTCTGCAATGAGGGCGATATGCACGGTTCCTGTGTTCCCAGCCCTGCCATGGTACCTGCAAGGGTAGCTCTGTATCCTGGGAGGGGCCTGACCACGAGAGCCCCATGGGCTGCAGGGGAACCTGCCCAGGGAACCCCATATCCTGGGAGGGGCCTGAACACGAGAGCCCCGTGGGCTGGGGTGGGGGTGGGGTACCTGCCCAGGTGAGCTCCATATCCTGGGATTGGCCTGACCTCGAGAGCCCCATGGGCTGCTGGAGTCCTGGTAAAGGATGTCAGGACAGTCAGTGAAGCCACCGAGGATATACCTCCAGTAGTTCCTAAATCCTACACCCTGCTGGTCATTCTACCAACCACCAGGACATGGTATTCTGTATTAGTCTTCAATGATGCCTTCTTTTGTATTCTATTAGTTCCAGAGTCACAAGAAATTTTGGCTTGTGAATGGCAGGACTCAACATGCAACTAAAACAATACTTCCGGGCCGTGTTGCCCCAAGGGTTCAAAAATTCCCACACCATCTTTGGGGAAAGCTCAGCTAAAGACCTAAAAGTTCTACCTCTGGAAAAGGAAACACTCCTTCAATATGCAGACGACATTCTGATCACCAGCCCTACTAAGGAGACCTCTGAACTACCAAGCCAATAAAGGATACAAGTTGTCCAAGAAAAAGCTCAAATATCACAGACTACAGTGACCTGCCTGGGCTTCATTCTCACAGAAGGTCGGAGAAGCCCATCCCAGGAAAGGGAAGAAACAATTTACAGCCTTACCCATTTCTGAAACTAGAAGACAGCCTAGGGGTTCCTGGGGAGGCCAGGGTTTGCTGCTTCTGGATCCCTAACTACAGTCTACTAGCTGGGCTTCTATATGAAACACTGAAAGGAAGAGATGATGATCCTTTTGAATAGAATGCAGAAGTGGCCTTTCAAGAATGGAAAGAGCAGTCAATTCAGACCCTTGCCCTGGAACTCCCTAATTTAGCTAAACCCTTTGACCTTTACATTCCTGGTGAACGGTGAATCGCCATTGGAGTATTAGTGCAAAACCTGGGACCACTTGAAATGGAACAATGCAAGAATGTGATCCAGGTAGGATAAACTACGGTCACCAAGGGGCTTGGCCACCGCCACATCTGGCCAAGATACTGGCAGTATCTGACAACCTGGAAATCAGCAGCCCAAAAGGCCACCTCCCTCCTCAGGGAAAAGGACCCCACGTGGTGATCCTAACACCCAACCATGCCCTGAAGTTGCAGGGTTGGCTCCGTGGGCACACTGACCTTGAGTGAGGAGGCCCTCCAACTCCAACCTCCATAGAGATAACCGGGGCAAAGGGGCACCATGACGACTCATGTGAAGGTGTCTGCACGGGCAAATTTAACGCTCATTTCCCACCAGGAAGAAGAATTAACCAAAGGCTCAGCATGCCGTGCCGGAACCTGATTAGGGCCTGAAGCAATCCTGTGGGTTTGCGGCCAGCTCACAAGAAAGCGAGTTGAAGAAAGGAGCTCAGGGGCACTGTAATTCACAAACCTGCAGAGTTATAAATGACAGTTATCGTCCAAAAATATATTGAAGGAAGGCTGTGAAGAGGACTTTTAAGCGGGGCAGAATTGCAGGAAAACGATTTCAGGGAGTAGACTGGAATTGCATTTAAAGCATAGGAAAAGAGGCAGAATGTCGACAATGATTCAGTTGGCCAGAAAGGGCGTATGCGTTTTTTCCTGAATATATTCAGGAAAAAACGCATACGCCCTTTTTGGCCAACCAAGCAAGCATGTTAAAGAAATCTGCACTACAATGAAGTCTCACTGCCCCCCGGTCAAAAGCGCAATCTGAAAAAAGTGTAAAATCCAGAAAGACAGCACAGGCCATGGAGAACATGGAGCCTTGTTATGCTGATGGGCGAGATGTAAATTGCCAACAGCCACTCTGGAGAAGTGTATTGTGTTTCCTGAAACACCTAAAAAACTAAGCAACGGAGCCTATGGCACTTCCACTTATGGTCCTATAGCTTAGGGAAATTAAAATCAAAAACACAGAGCCACCCCAAAGTTTTGGACGGCTCTGTTTACAAGAACCTCGTCTACGGTACAAGTTAAATATCCCAGAATGTGAAAAATGGATAAAGAAGTTGTGGTAGGTACGTAAAATGGAATCTCACTCAGCAATGAAATCTATGTCATCAGGCCCGTCGTGGCATAATGAGTGGATTCAGGTACGATGATTCTAAGTGAAATAAGTCACACAGAAAATGAAACATCATAAGATATCACTAATACACGGAATGTAAACTTGGCTACACATGAACTGAATTACAAAACAGAACAGGGTCTCAAATTTAGAAAACCAACTTATGCTTGCTTAAGGGGAAAGGTGAGTTGGGATGCTGCATAAAACCAGAGATAGAAATTAGCACAGATACCTTTCCATAAGCCAAATATGTAATAGTCAAGACCTAGCCCTTGCTCAACGAAATGGACTAAACACCCCATATTCAACGCCTAGGATTACACATGACTAGTAAGAATCTTCAAACCCTTGGATTTATATGTCTCCATAAGAGACTCAAGTGTGTGTACAGCGGCATGAATGCAGCAGAGAAAATCCGATAAAACCCATTATCAAAATGAATTACAAAAACAAACACAATGACAGTGAAATAGAGAGCAATTCTTAAATAATTCATTCAGGGCTTGTGATGCAACCTGGATTTACCACATCTACACCCAGAGCTGAGTGAGACATAAGGCTGGACACTTCAGGCTGATAGCATTGTTGAGGTTCGATGAGCAAATGCAGACCCTTTGAAGTCATACTCCATGGTACCCATTCCATGGGTCCCAACTCTCCAGTTTTAAGGGATTTTTCCTTCAGCTAAAACATGCATGGGAAACCCACAGTACAGTGCACTGTGTGACCGGGAAACGTTTTCAAATGCATGTCAGTTTTCGTCCCCTTTTACTCGGGTTCACCATTCCAGACCCTTTACTAACACTCTCCCAACTTGAAGAGTCAGTGCCTTTAACCTCCTGTTTGGCACAGTTTGCAATTTCTGCGCAAGATGAACAGGAATAGGGAGAACCAATGAGAGACTAGCTGTAGGTGTCTGCACGGGCAAATGGAACGCTCATTTCCCACCAGGAAGAGGAATTAACCAAAGGCTCAGCATGCCCTGCCGGAACCAGATTAGGGCCTGAAGCATTCCTGCGGGTTTGCGGCCAACTCACAAGAAAGCGAGTTGAAGAAAGGAGCTCAGGGGCACTGTAATTCACAAACCTGCAGAGTTATAAATGACAGCTATCGTCCAAAAATATATTGAAGGAAGGCTGCGAAGAGGACTGGAAAGCGGGGCAGAATTGCAGGAAAACGATTTCAGGGGGTAGACTGGAATTGCATTTAAAGCATAGGAAAAGAGGCAGAATGTCGACAATGATGCACTTGGCCAACAAGGGCGTATGCGTTTTTTCCTGAATATATTCAGGAAAAAACGCATACGCCCTTTTTGGCCAACCAAGCAAGCATGTTAAAGAAATCTGTACTACAAAGAAGTCTCACTGCCCCCAGGTCAAAAGGGCCATCTGAAAAAAGTGTAAAATCCAGAAAGACAGCACAGGCCATGGAGAACAGGGAGCCTTGTTATGCTGATGGGCGGGATGTAAATTGCCAACAGCCACTCTGGAGAAGTGTATGGTGTTTCCTGAAACACCTAAGAAACAAAGCAACGGAGACTACGGCACTTCCACTTATGGTCTTATAGATCACGGAAATTAAAATCAAAAACAGACAGCCACCCCAAAGTTTCAGACGGCTCTGTTTACAGGGATCTCGTCTACGGTACAAGTTAAATATCCCAGAATGTGAAAAATGGATAAAGAAGTTGTGGTACGTACGTACAATAGAATATCACTCAGCAATGAAATCTATGTCATCAGGCCCATCGTGGCATAATGAGTGGATTCAGGTACGATGATTCTAAGTGAAATAAGTCACACAGAAAATGAAACATCATAAGATATCACTAATACACGGAATGTAAACTTGGCTACACATGAACTGAATTACAAAACAGAACAGGGTCTCAAATTTAGAAAACCAACTTATGCTTGCTTAAGGGGAAAGGTGAGTTGGGTTGCTGCATAAAAGCAGAGATAGAAATTAGCACAGATACCTTTCCATAAGCCAAATATGTAATAGTCAAGACCTCCTCCTTGCTCAACGAAATGGACTAAACACCACGTATTCAACGCCTAGGAATACAGCTGACTAGTAATAATCTTCAAACCCATGGGTTTATATGTCTCTGTAAGAGAATCAAGCGTGTGTACAGTGGCCTAAATGCAGCAGTGAAAATCCGATAAATCCCATTATCAAAATCAATTTCAAAAACATAACACAATGACAGTGAAATAGAGAGCAATTCTTAAATCATTCATTCAGGGCTTGTGATGCAACCTGGATTTACCACATCTACAACCAGAGCTGAGTGAGACATAAGGCTGGACACTTCGGGCTGATAGCATTGGTGAGGTTCGTTGAGAAAATGCAGGCCCTTTGAAGTCATACTTCATGGTACCCATTCCATGGGTCCCAACTCTCCAGGTTTAAGGGATTCTTTCTTCAGCTAAAACATGCATGGGAAACCCACAGTATGGTGCACCGTGTGACCAGGAAACGTTTTCAAATGCATCTCAGTTTTCGAGCCCTTTTACTCGGGTTCACGATTCAAGACCCTTTACTAATACTCTCCCCACTTAGAGAGTCAGTGCCTTTAACCTCATGTTTGGCACAGTTTGCAATTTCTGCACAAGATAAACAAGAATAGGGAGAACCAATGAGAGACTAGCTCTAGGTGTCTGCACGTTCAAATATAACGCTCATTTCCCACCAGAAAGAGGAATTTACCAAAGGATCAGCGTGCTGTGCCAGAACCAGATTAGGGCATGAAGCAATCCTGCGGGTTTGTGGCCAGCTCACAAGAAAGCGAGTAGAAGAAAGGAGCTCAGGCACACTGTCATTCACAAACCTGCAGAGTTATAAATGACAGCTATTGTCCAAAAATATATTGAAGTAAGGCTGCGTAGAGGACTTGAAAGCGGGGCAGAATTGCAGGAAAACGATTTCAGGGGCAGACTGGAATTGCATTTAAAGCATAGGGAAAGAGACAGAAAGTCGACAATGATGCACATGGTCAAAAAGGGCCTATGCGTTTTTTCCTGAATATATTCAGGAAAAAAACACATACGCCCTTTTTGGTCAAACAAGCAAGCGTGTAAAGAAATCTGCATTACAATGAAGTCTCACTGCCCCCCTGTCAAAAGGGACATGTGAAAAAAGTGAAAAATCCAGAAAGGCAGGGCAGGCCATGGAGAACAGGGAGCCTTGTTATGCTGATGGGCGGGATGTAAATTGCCAACAGCCACTCTGGAGAAGTGTATGGTTTTCCTCAAACACCTAAAAAACTAAGCAACGGAGCCTACGGCACTTCAACTTATGGTTCTAGAGCTTAGGGAAATTAAAATCAAAAAGACACAGCCACCCATAAATTTTGGACGGCTCTGCTTACAAGAACCTCGTTTACGGTACAAGTGAAATATCCCAGAAAGCGAAAAATGGATAAAGAAGTTGTTGTACGTACATACAATGGAATATCACTCAGCAATGAAATCTATGTCATGAGGCCCTTCGCGGCATAATGAGTGGATTCAGGTACGATGATTCTAAGTTAACTAAGTCACACAGAAAAAGAAACACCATAAGATATCTCAAATACACGGAATGTAAACATGGCTGCAAATGAACTCAATTACAAAACAGAAAAGGGTCTCAAATTTAGAAAACCAACTTATGCTTGCTTATGGGGAAAGGTGAGTTGTGGTGCTGCATAAAACCAGAGATTGAAATTAGCACAGATACCTTTCCATAAGCAAGTATGTAATAGTCAGGACCTACTCCTTGCTCCACGAAATGGACTCAACACCCCATATTCAATGCCTAGGAATATACCTGACTAGTAAGAATCTGAAAACCCATGGATTTATATGTCTGCATAAGAGAATCAAGCATGTGTACAGCGGCATAAACGCAGCAGTGAAAATCCGATAAATCCCATTATAAAAATAAATTACAAAAACAAAACACAATGACAGTGAAATAGAGAGCAATTCTTAAATAATTCATTCAGGGCTTGTGATGCAACGTGGATTTACCACATCTACACCCCGAGCTGAGTGAGACATAAGGCTGGACACTTCGGGCTGATAGCATTGGTGACGTTCGGTGAGCCAAGGCAACCCTTTGAAGTCATACTGCATGGTACCCATTCCATGGGTCCCAACTCTCCAGGTTTAAGGGATTCTTCCTTTAGCTAAAACATGCATGGGCAACCCAGAATATGGTCGACCGTGTGACCGGGAAACCTTTTTAAATGCATCTCAGTTTTCGTCCCCTCGTACTCGGTTTTACCATTCCAGACGCTTTACTAACACTCTCCCCACTTGGAGAGTCAGTGCCTTTAACCTCCTGTTTGGCACAGTTTGGAATTTCTGCGCAAGATGAACAGGAATAGGGAGAACCAATGAGAGATTAGCTGTAGGTGTCTGCACGAACAAATTTAATGCTCATTTCCCACCAGGAAGAGGAATTAGCCAAAGGCTCAGCATGCCGTGCCGGAACCAGATTAGGGCCTGAAGCAATCCTGCGGTTTTGCGGCCAGCTCACAAGAAAGCGAGTTGAAGAAAGGAGCTCAGGGACACTGTAATTCACAAACCTGCAGAGTTATAAATGACAGCTATCGTCCAAAAATATATTGAAGTAAGGCTGCAAAGAGGACTTGAACGCGGGGCAGAATTCCAGGAATAAGATTTCAGGAGGTAGACGGGAAGTCCTCTGAAAGTATGGGAGAAGAGGCAGAACCTCGACAATGATGCACTTGGTCAAAAAGGGCATATGCGTTTCTTCCAGGGCCCTTATTAAAGAGGGTAGGAGGCTCCCAGCATGCTTCAGTGGCCAACAGAGGGCCCTCTGTCGCCAAGGAGACATGAGCCATCAGGCAGGAGTGACCTCACATCAGAGGGCCCACCTCACAGAAGGGTAAGGAACCCAGTCAGGATCAGACTCTCACCAGAGTGCCCACATAAGCAAGGGGCTGGGAACCGGGCAGGAGTGTCCTCACACCCGTGGGGCCACATCATCGAAAGTTGAGGTACCCAGCACATGTGGCCTCAAACCAGAGGACCCACATCACCATGGGTCTCGGAGCGAGGCAGGCAGGATTAACCTCAAAACACATGGCCCATTGTATAAAAAAGGTGAAGAATCCAGCAGTTGGAACATCCCAGCTGGCGGCCCAGAGCACCGAGGTTATGGGATCCAGGCAGTGATGAACTCACAACAGAGGGCCCTCATCGTGATACTGTAAGCAACCCAGCCGTTGTAACCTCAGAGCACAAGGCCCACATCCCCATGGGGAAGGGAACCAAGCAGGAGTGTCATCGCACCAGTGGGCACACATCAGAAAATGTGGGGAGCCCAGCAGTTAGGGCCGGACGCCAGAGGGCCCTCATCACTGAGGAGAGGAGGCTCCCAGCAAGCTCCAACTGCTACCAGAAGGCTGACGTCGCCAATGCGGGGTGTGCCAGCCAGGCAGGAGTGACCTCACAGCAGAGGGCCCACCTCACAGAAGGTTGAGGAACCCAGCCAGGATCAGACTCTCACAAGAGGGCCCACATCATCAAGGGGATGGGAACCAGGCAGGAGTGTCCTCACACTAGTGGGGCCACATCATCGAAAGGCGAGGGACCCAGCATACGTGGCCTCAAACCAGAGGACACACATCACCAAGGGGCTGGGAGTGAGGCAGGCAGGAGGAGTCTCAAAACAGAGGCCCATAGAAGAAAAAAGGTGAGGAATCCCGCAGTTGTAACCTCCCAGCAGGTGGCCAGGAGCAGCGAGGCTATGGGATCCAGGCCGGAGAGAACTCACAGCAGAGGGCCCTCATCATGAAACTGAGCAACCCACGGTTGGGACCTCAGAGCAGAAGGCCCACATTCCCATGGGGTTGGGAACGTGGCAGGAGTGTACTCGAACCACAGGGCGCATATCAGAAAATATTGGGAGCCCAGGAGTTAGGGCCTGACGCCAGAGGGCCCTCATTACCGAGGGGAGGAGACACCCAGCAGGCACCAAATCCCACCAGAGGGCCGACGTCGCCAAGGTGGGGTGTGCCAGCCAGGCAGGAGTGACCTCACAGAAGAGGGCCCACCTCACAGAAGTGTGAGGAACCCAACCAGGATCAGACTCTCACCGGAGGGCCCACATCACCAAGGGGATGGGAACCAGGCAGGAGTGTCCTCACACCAGTGGGGCCACATCAGCCAAAGGTGAGGAAACCAGCACATGTGGCCTCAAACCAGAGGACACACATCACCAAGGGGCTAGGAGTGAGGCAGGTGTCTGGAGGGGCACATTTAACTCTAATTTCCCACCAGGAAGTGGAATGAACCAAAGTCTCAGAGTGCCGTCCCGGACCCTGATTACGGCCTGAAGCAAACCTGCGGTTCTGTGGCCAGTTTTCAAGGAAACGAGTTAAGAAAGCAAATCACGGGCACTGTAATTCACAAACCTGCAGAGTTATAAATGACAGCTATTGGCAAAAATATATGGAAGTAAGTCTGCAAAGAGGACTTGAAAACGAGGCAGAATTGCAGGAATCATATTTCAGGAGGTAGATTGGAATTGCATTTAAAGCATGTGAAAAGCGGCAGATCTTTGACAGTGATGCACTTGGACAAAAGTGCGTAAACATTTTTTCCTGAATATATTCAGGAAAAAACACATATGCCCTTTTTGGCCAACCAAGCACTCGAGAAATGGAAATCCGCACTACAATGAAGTCTCATTTCCCATTCGTCAAAAGGGCCATCTGAAAAAAGTGTAAAAACCAGAAACACAGGACAGGCCATGGAGAACAGGGAGCCTTGTTATGCTGACGGGCGGAATGTAAATTGCCAACAGACACTCTGGAGATGTTTATGGTGTATCCTGAAACATCTGAAAAACAAAGCTACAGACCCTAGGGCACTTCCACTTTTGGCCCTATAGCTTAGGAAAATTAAAATCAACAAGACACAGCCAACACAAAATTTAGGGCTGCTGTGTTTACAAGAACCTTGAGTCCAGTACAAATTAAATATCCCAGAAAGAAAAAATGGATAAAGGAGTTGTGCTACTTACGTACAACGGAATATCACTCAGCAATGAAATCAATGTCATCAGGCCTGTAGCAGCAAATTGAGTGGATTTAAGTATGATGATTCTAAGAGAAATAGGTCACACAGAGAAAGATAATTATCATAAGATATCACTAATAGAGAGAGTGTAAACTTGGCTACACATAAACTGAATTCCAAAACCGAACAGAGTCTCACATTTAGATAAAAACTTATGCTTGCTTAAGGGGAAAGTTGAGTTGGGGTGCTGTATAAAACCAGAGATTGAAATTAGCACACATACCGTTCCATAAGCCAAATATGTACTAGACAAGACCTACTCTTTGCTCAAAGAAATAGACTCATCCATGGTGTATCACCTCACACCTGTTAGAATGGGCATCATCAGAAAATCTACAAACAACAAATGCTGGAAAGGGTGTGGAGATAAGGAACCCTCTTCCACTATTGTTGGGAATGTAAATTGATACAGTCACTGTGGAGAACATTATGGAGTTTCTTATAAAACTAAGAATAGAATTACCATATGTTACAGCAACCCCACTACTGGGCATATACCCAGACAAAACCATAAATCAAAAAGAGACATTCACCGCAATGTTCATTGCATCACTATTTACAATATCCAGGTAATGGAAGCAACCTAAATGCCCACAGACAGACGAATGCATAAAGATGTGGTACATATATAAAATGGAATATTACTAAGCCATAAAAAGGAATGAAATTGGGTCATTTGTAGAGACGTTGATGGATCTAGAGACTGTCATACAGAGTGAAGTAAGTCAGAAAGAGAAAAACAAATCTTGTCTATTAATGCATATATGTGGAACCTAGAAAAATTGTACAGATGAACCGTTTTGCAAGGCAGAAATAGAGCAACAGATGTAGACAACAAACGTATGGACACCAAGGGGGGAAAGCTGTTGGGGGGTGGTGGTGGGAGGAGTTGAGAGATTGGGATTGGCATGTATACATTTATATGTATAAAATAGATAACCAAAAAGAACCTGCTGTATAAAAAAATAAAATAAAATTCAAATTACAAAAAGTAAAACAGAAAAAATATTCTTTCCTTCACATACATGTATTTATATGAATAAATTATTTCCATGCTTATATCTGTAAATACAAAAAAGAGGAATAAAATCTACCTTGAACCAAAAACGAAAAAAAGAATAAAAAACAGAACCCACCAGTTACACAGAGGAAAACCGTATCAGGGCACTTGCTCCAGTTGTAAACAATTCTGAAGTTGGTCAGTGGTGGGGAATCATCTCCCATTCAGCCAGCAGGCCCCACGCAACAAGCGTCCTCATTGCAAAGCTGGGGGACCGTGCCGAGGCATCTGTGAGTAAACGTGGGCTGAGCCCCAGGCCAGCTGCTGCTGAAATGCTCCCACCCTTCCCAGGTAAAACACCTGAATATGTACAAGGACTTGAAAGCCTAGAGGAAGGGCCATGGAGCCACATGAGTGACAGCATGCCAGCCGACTTGGTGCCTGCAGGCCAGCCAGGATGGCCCTGTCCCTGGGTGCTCTTCTGGAAGCTTTCCATTTCCCTGCCTGAGATACCCCTGCTGTCCCGGCCCCCACTGCTTTCTTCATCACTCACCTCTGCCCAGGG
Source organism: Delphinapterus leucas (assembly GCF_059928025.1). NCBI lineage: Eukaryota > Metazoa > Chordata > Mammalia > Artiodactyla > Monodontidae > Delphinapterus > Delphinapterus leucas. Next base: position 12,651,765 of record NW_028322232.1, on the reverse strand, counting down.
AGAAATTCCAGCGGCAGGTATGGGTGACACATCCTCTTCTTTAGCAGGTGGCATCCTGGCAACTGCTGCAGAAAGTCCAGCAGAGCCCCACTCACACTGGGCCACCCACAAAGCCGTGGCCTCTCACTCCCTCCCACCAGTCCAGCCCCGAGACTGCTGACAGGGCAGAGAAAATGGCGTCAGGCACAGCTGCAGGGGATCTTGCTGCCTGGAGCGGTGTTTATATTGATCTGAACCCAGGCACACCTGGGGAGGGCTGGCCGGCACGGTCGGGCTTCCCAGGCCACCCAATAATCACCCCTCAGGGGCTCACAGTTGCAGAAAATGGAACTTGCTGAATCGGCCAGGTCCAAGGAACAGGTGTGGGCTCCTGAGAGTCAGGATAGACAAGGGGCTGCAGCTCTGGCTTGTTTTCTAATTATATTATCTGGCCCATGAGTGGGAGACAACTTCAAGAAAACCCTCTCCTAATGAGAGGAACCCAGGAGTCAGGGAGAGGAGGGGTGGCTGGTGGGTGGAGACAGAGGCCTGGTGCCCCGGGTGCAGTGGAAGTCTCTGGAAGACCAGGTGGAGGGAGGCCACACAGAGTGATGCCCAGGGTCACAGACCTGTCGGAGCTGCTGTTTGTTAGTTCAAGTCCTGCTCTGAGGTGCTCTGTGTCAGATCTGAGTGACAGGTGAGCTGGGAGTGCTCTGCAATGAGGGCGATATGCACGGTTCCTGTGTTCCCAGCCCTGCCATGGTACCTGCAAGGGTAGCTCTGTATCCTGGGAGGGGCCTGACCACGAGAGCCCCATGGGCTGCAGGGGAACCTGCCCAGGGAACCCCATATCCTGGGAGGGGCCTGAACACGAGAGCCCCGTGGGCTGGGGTGGGGGTGGGGTACCTGCCCAGGTGAGCTCCATATCCTGGGATTGGCCTGACCTCGAGAGCCCCATGGGCTGCTGGAGTCCTGGTAAAGGATGTCAGGACAGTCAGTGAAGCCACCGAGGATATACCTCCAGTAGTTCCTAAATCCTACACCCTGCTGGTCATTCTACCAACCACCAGGACATGGTATTCTGTATTAGTCTTCAATGATGCCTTCTTTTGTATTCTATTAGTTCCAGAGTCACAAGAAATTTTGGCTTGTGAATGGCAGGACTCAACATGCAACTAAAACAATACTTCCGGGCCGTGTTGCCCCAAGGGTTCAAAAATTCCCACACCATCTTTGGGGAAAGCTCAGCTAAAGACCTAAAAGTTCTACCTCTGGAAAAGGAAACACTCCTTCAATATGCAGACGACATTCTGATCACCAGCCCTACTAAGGAGACCTCTGAACTACCAAGCCAATAAAGGATACAAGTTGTCCAAGAAAAAGCTCAAATATCACAGACTACAGTGACCTGCCTGGGCTTCATTCTCACAGAAGGTCGGAGAAGCCCATCCCAGGAAAGGGAAGAAACAATTTACAGCCTTACCCATTTCTGAAACTAGAAGACAGCCTAGGGGTTCCTGGGGAGGCCAGGGTTTGCTGCTTCTGGATCCCTAACTACAGTCTACTAGCTGGGCTTCTATATGAAACACTGAAAGGAAGAGATGATGATCCTTTTGAATAGAATGCAGAAGTGGCCTTTCAAGAATGGAAAGAGCAGTCAATTCAGACCCTTGCCCTGGAACTCCCTAATTTAGCTAAACCCTTTGACCTTTACATTCCTGGTGAACGGTGAATCGCCATTGGAGTATTAGTGCAAAACCTGGGACCACTTGAAATGGAACAATGCAAGAATGTGATCCAGGTAGGATAAACTACGGTCACCAAGGGGCTTGGCCACCGCCACATCTGGCCAAGATACTGGCAGTATCTGACAACCTGGAAATCAGCAGCCCAAAAGGCCACCTCCCTCCTCAGGGAAAAGGACCCCACGTGGTGATCCTAACACCCAACCATGCCCTGAAGTTGCAGGGTTGGCTCCGTGGGCACACTGACCTTGAGTGAGGAGGCCCTCCAACTCCAACCTCCATAGAGATAACCGGGGCAAAGGGGCACCATGACGACTCATGTGAAGGTGTCTGCACGGGCAAATTTAACGCTCATTTCCCACCAGGAAGAAGAATTAACCAAAGGCTCAGCATGCCGTGCCGGAACCTGATTAGGGCCTGAAGCAATCCTGTGGGTTTGCGGCCAGCTCACAAGAAAGCGAGTTGAAGAAAGGAGCTCAGGGGCACTGTAATTCACAAACCTGCAGAGTTATAAATGACAGTTATCGTCCAAAAATATATTGAAGGAAGGCTGTGAAGAGGACTTTTAAGCGGGGCAGAATTGCAGGAAAACGATTTCAGGGAGTAGACTGGAATTGCATTTAAAGCATAGGAAAAGAGGCAGAATGTCGACAATGATTCAGTTGGCCAGAAAGGGCGTATGCGTTTTTTCCTGAATATATTCAGGAAAAAACGCATACGCCCTTTTTGGCCAACCAAGCAAGCATGTTAAAGAAATCTGCACTACAATGAAGTCTCACTGCCCCCCGGTCAAAAGCGCAATCTGAAAAAAGTGTAAAATCCAGAAAGACAGCACAGGCCATGGAGAACATGGAGCCTTGTTATGCTGATGGGCGAGATGTAAATTGCCAACAGCCACTCTGGAGAAGTGTATTGTGTTTCCTGAAACACCTAAAAAACTAAGCAACGGAGCCTATGGCACTTCCACTTATGGTCCTATAGCTTAGGGAAATTAAAATCAAAAACACAGAGCCACCCCAAAGTTTTGGACGGCTCTGTTTACAAGAACCTCGTCTACGGTACAAGTTAAATATCCCAGAATGTGAAAAATGGATAAAGAAGTTGTGGTAGGTACGTAAAATGGAATCTCACTCAGCAATGAAATCTATGTCATCAGGCCCGTCGTGGCATAATGAGTGGATTCAGGTACGATGATTCTAAGTGAAATAAGTCACACAGAAAATGAAACATCATAAGATATCACTAATACACGGAATGTAAACTTGGCTACACATGAACTGAATTACAAAACAGAACAGGGTCTCAAATTTAGAAAACCAACTTATGCTTGCTTAAGGGGAAAGGTGAGTTGGGATGCTGCATAAAACCAGAGATAGAAATTAGCACAGATACCTTTCCATAAGCCAAATATGTAATAGTCAAGACCTAGCCCTTGCTCAACGAAATGGACTAAACACCCCATATTCAACGCCTAGGATTACACATGACTAGTAAGAATCTTCAAACCCTTGGATTTATATGTCTCCATAAGAGACTCAAGTGTGTGTACAGCGGCATGAATGCAGCAGAGAAAATCCGATAAAACCCATTATCAAAATGAATTACAAAAACAAACACAATGACAGTGAAATAGAGAGCAATTCTTAAATAATTCATTCAGGGCTTGTGATGCAACCTGGATTTACCACATCTACACCCAGAGCTGAGTGAGACATAAGGCTGGACACTTCAGGCTGATAGCATTGTTGAGGTTCGATGAGCAAATGCAGACCCTTTGAAGTCATACTCCATGGTACCCATTCCATGGGTCCCAACTCTCCAGTTTTAAGGGATTTTTCCTTCAGCTAAAACATGCATGGGAAACCCACAGTACAGTGCACTGTGTGACCGGGAAACGTTTTCAAATGCATGTCAGTTTTCGTCCCCTTTTACTCGGGTTCACCATTCCAGACCCTTTACTAACACTCTCCCAACTTGAAGAGTCAGTGCCTTTAACCTCCTGTTTGGCACAGTTTGCAATTTCTGCGCAAGATGAACAGGAATAGGGAGAACCAATGAGAGACTAGCTGTAGGTGTCTGCACGGGCAAATGGAACGCTCATTTCCCACCAGGAAGAGGAATTAACCAAAGGCTCAGCATGCCCTGCCGGAACCAGATTAGGGCCTGAAGCATTCCTGCGGGTTTGCGGCCAACTCACAAGAAAGCGAGTTGAAGAAAGGAGCTCAGGGGCACTGTAATTCACAAACCTGCAGAGTTATAAATGACAGCTATCGTCCAAAAATATATTGAAGGAAGGCTGCGAAGAGGACTGGAAAGCGGGGCAGAATTGCAGGAAAACGATTTCAGGGGGTAGACTGGAATTGCATTTAAAGCATAGGAAAAGAGGCAGAATGTCGACAATGATGCACTTGGCCAACAAGGGCGTATGCGTTTTTTCCTGAATATATTCAGGAAAAAACGCATACGCCCTTTTTGGCCAACCAAGCAAGCATGTTAAAGAAATCTGTACTACAAAGAAGTCTCACTGCCCCCAGGTCAAAAGGGCCATCTGAAAAAAGTGTAAAATCCAGAAAGACAGCACAGGCCATGGAGAACAGGGAGCCTTGTTATGCTGATGGGCGGGATGTAAATTGCCAACAGCCACTCTGGAGAAGTGTATGGTGTTTCCTGAAACACCTAAGAAACAAAGCAACGGAGACTACGGCACTTCCACTTATGGTCTTATAGATCACGGAAATTAAAATCAAAAACAGACAGCCACCCCAAAGTTTCAGACGGCTCTGTTTACAGGGATCTCGTCTACGGTACAAGTTAAATATCCCAGAATGTGAAAAATGGATAAAGAAGTTGTGGTACGTACGTACAATAGAATATCACTCAGCAATGAAATCTATGTCATCAGGCCCATCGTGGCATAATGAGTGGATTCAGGTACGATGATTCTAAGTGAAATAAGTCACACAGAAAATGAAACATCATAAGATATCACTAATACACGGAATGTAAACTTGGCTACACATGAACTGAATTACAAAACAGAACAGGGTCTCAAATTTAGAAAACCAACTTATGCTTGCTTAAGGGGAAATGTGAGTTGGGTTGCTGCATAAAAGCAGAGATAGAAATTAGCACAGATACCTTTCCATAAGCCAAATATGTAATAGTCAAGACCTCCTCCTTGCTCAACGAAATGGACTAAACACCACGTATTCAACGCCTAGGAATACAGCTGACTAGTAATAATCTTCAAACCCATGGGTTTATATGTCTCTGTAAGAGAATCAAGCGTGTGTACAGTGGCCTAAATGCAGCAGTGAAAATCCGATAAATCCCATTATCAAAATCAATTTCAAAAACATAACACAATGACAGTGAAATAGAGAGCAATTCTTAAATCATTCATTCAGGGCTTGTGATGCAACCTGGATTTACCACATCTACAACCAGAGCTGAGTGAGACATAAGGCTGTACACTTCGGGCTGATAGCATTGGTGAGGTTCGTTGAGAAAATGCAGGCCCTTTGAAGTCATACTTCATGGTACACATTCCATGGGGCCCAACTCTCCAGGTTTAAGGGATTCTTCCTTCAGCTAAAACATGCATGGGAAACCCACAGTATGGTGCACCGTGTGACCAGGAAACGTTTTCAAATGCATCTCAGTTTTCGAGCCCTTTTACTCGGGTTCACGATTCAAGACCCTTTACTAATACTCTCCCCACTTAGAGAGTCAGTGCCTTTAACCTCATGTTTGGCACAGTTTGCAATTTCTGCACAAGATAAACAAGAATAGGGAGAACCAATGAGAGACTAGCTCTAGGTGTCTGCACGTTCAAATATAACGCTCATTTCCCACCAGGAAGAGGAATTTACCAAAGGATCAGCGTGCTGAGCCGGAACCAGATTAGGGCATGAAGCAATCCTGCGGGTTTGCGGCCAGCTCACAAGAAAGTGAGTAGAAGAAAGGAGCTCAGGGGCACTGTCATTCACAAACCTGCAGAGTTATAAATGACAGCTATTGTCCAAAAATATATTGAAGTAAGGCTGCGTAGAGGACTTGAAAGCGGGGCAGAATTGCAGGAAAACGATTTCAGGGGCAGACTGGAATTGCGTTTAAAGCATAGGGAAAGAGACAGAAAGTCGACAATGATGCACTTGGTCAAAAAGGGCCTATGCGTTTTTTCCTGAATATATTCAGGAAAAAAACACATACGCCCTTTTTGGTCAAACAAGCAAGCGTGTAAAGAAATCTGCATTACAATGAAGTCTCACTGCCCCCCTGTCAAAAGGGACATCTGAAAAAAGTGAAAAATCCAGAAAGGCAGGACAGGCCATGGAGAACAGGGAGCCTTGTTATGCTGATGGGCGGGATGTAAATTGCCAACAGCCACTCAGGAGAAGTGTATGGTTTTCCTCAAACACCTAAAAAACTAAGCAACGGAGCCTACGGCACTTCAACTTATGGTTCTAGAGCTTAGGGAAATTAAAATCAAAAAGACACAGCCACCCATAAATTTTGGACGGCTCTGCTTACAAGAACCTCGTTTACGGTACAAGTGAAATATCCCAGAAAGCGAAAAATGGATAAAGAAGTTGTTGTACGTACGTACAATGGAATATCACTCAGCAATGAAATCTATGTCATGAGGCCCGTCGCGGCATAATGAGTGGATTCAGGTACGATGATTCTAAGTTAACTAAGTCACACAGAAAAAGAAACACCATAAGATATCTCAAATACACGGAATGTAAACATGGCTGCAAATGAACTCAATTACAAAACAGAAAAGGGTCTCAAATTTAGAAAACCAACTTATGCTTGCTTATGGGGAAAGGTGAGTTGTGGTGCTGCATAAAACCAGAGATTGAAATTAGCACAGATACCTTTCCATAAGCAAGTATGTAATAGTCAGGTCCTACTCCTTGCTCCACGAAATGGACTCAACACCCCATATTCAATGCCTAGGAATATACCTGACTAGTAAGAATCTGAAAACCCATGGATTTATATGTCTGCATAAGAGAATCAAGCATGTGTACAGCGGCATAAACGCAGCAGTGAAAATCCGATAAATCCAATTATAAAAATAAATTACAAAAACAAAACACAATGACAGTGAAATAGAGAGCAATTCTTAAATAATTCATTCAGGGATTGTGATGCAACGTGGATTAACCACACCTACACCCCGAGCTGAGTGAGACATAAGGCTGGACACTTCGGGCTGATAGCATTGGTGACGTTCGGTGAGCCAAGGCAAGCCTTTGAAGTCATACTGCATGGTACCCATTCCATGGGTCCCAACTCTCCAGGTTTAAGAGATTCTTCCTTTAGCTAAAACATGCATGGGCAACCCAGAATATGGTCGACCGTGTGACCGGGAAACCTTTTTAAATGCATCTCAGTTTTCGTCCCCTCGTACTCGGTTTTACCATTCCAGACGCTTTACTAACACTCTCCCCACTTGGAGAGTCAGTGCCTTTAACCTCCTGTTTGGCACAGTTTGGAATTTCTGCGCAAGATGAACAGGAATAGGGAGAACCAATGAGAGATTAGCTGTAGGTGTCTGCACGAACAAATTTAATGCTCATTTCCCACCAGGAAGAGGAATTAGCCAAAGGCTCAGCATGCCGTGCCGGAACCAGATTAGGGCCTGAAGCAATCCTGCGGTTTTGCGGCCAGCTCACAAGAAAGCGAGTTGAAGAAAGGAGCTCAGGGACACTGTAATTCACAAACCTGCAGAGTTATAAATGACAGCTATCGTCCAAAAATATATTGAAGTAAGGCTGCAAAGAGGACTTGAACGCGGGGCAGAATTCCAGGAATAAGATTTCAGGAGGTAGACGGGAAGTCCTCTGAAAGTATAGGAGAAGAGGCAGAACCTCGACAATGATGCACTTGGTCAAAAAGGGCATATGCGTTTCTTCCAGGGCCCTTATTAAAGAGGGTAGGAGGCTCCCAGCATGCTTCAGTGGCCAACAGAGGGCCTACGTCGCCAAGGCGTCATGAGCCATCAGGCAAGAGTGACCTCACATCAGAGGGCCCACCTCACAGAAGGGTAAGGAACCCAGTCAGGATCAGACTCTCACCAGAGTGCCCACATAAGCAAGGGGCTGGGAACCAGGCAGGAGTGTCCTCACGCCCGTGGGGCCACATCATCGAAAGTTGAGGTACCCAGCACATGTGGCCTCAAACCAGAGGACCCACATCACCATGGGTCTCGGAGCGAGGCAGGCAGGATTAACCTCAAAACACATGGCCCATTGTATAAAAAAGGTGAAGAATCCAGCAGTTGGAACATCCCAGCTGGCGGCCCAGAGCACCGAGGCTATGGGATCCAGGCAGTGATGAACTCACAACAGAGGGCCCTCATCATGATACTGTAAGCAACCCAGCCGTTGTAACCTCAGAGCACAAGGCCCACATCCCCATGGGGAAGGGAACCAAGCAGGAGTGTCATCGCACCAGTGGGCACACATCAGAAAATGTGGGGAGCCCAGCAGTTAGGGCCGGACGCCAGAGGGCCCTCATCACTGAGGAGAGGAGGCTCCCAGCAAGCTCCAACTGCTACCAGAAGGCCGACGTCGCCAATGCGGGGTGTGCCAGCCAGGCAGGAGTGACCTCACAGCAGAGGGCCCACCTCACAGAAGGGTGAGGAACCCAGCCAGGATCATACTCTCACCAGAGGGCCCACATCATCAAGGGGATAGGAACCAGGCAGGAGTGTCCTCACACTAGTGGGGCCACATCATCGAAAGGCGAGGGACCCAGCATACGTGACCTCAAACCAGAGGACACACATCACCAAGGGGCTGGGAGTGAGGCAGGCAGCAGGAGTCTCAAAACAGAAGGCCCATAGAAGAAAAAAGGTGAGGAATCCCGCAGTTGGAACCTCCCAGCAGGTGGCCAGGAGCAGCGAGGCTATGGGATCCAGGCCTGACTGAACTCAAAACAGAGGGCCCTCATCATGAAACTGTGAGCAACCCAGCCGTTGGGACCTTAGAGCAGAAGGCCCACATTCCCATGTGGTTGGGAACCTGGCAGAAGTGTACTCGCACCACAGGGCGCACATCAGAGAATTTTGGGAGCCCAGAAGTTAGGGCCTGACGCCAGAGAGCCCTCATTACAAAGGGGAGGAGACCCCAAGCAGGCACCAACTCCCAACTGAGGGCCCATGTCGCCAAGGTGACGTGCGACAGCCAGGCAGGAGTGACCTCACAGCTGAGGGCCTACCTCAGAGAATGGTGAGGAACCCAGTTCACACCAGGGTGGCCACATCATAGAAAGGTGAGGAACCCAGCACATGTGGCCTAAACCAGAGGATCCAGATCTCCAAGGGGCTCGGAGTGAGGCAGACAGGAGTAGCCTCACAACACAGGGCCAATAGAATAAAAAAGCTGAGGAATCCTGCAGTGGGAAACTCCCAGCAGGCGGCCCAGAGCACCGAGTCTATGCGATCCAGGCCGCAGTGAACTCACAGCAGAGGGCCCACATCATGAAACTGTGAGCAACCCAGCCAGTGGGACCTCAGAGCAGAAGGCCCACATCCCCATGGGGATGGGAACCTCGCAGGAGTGTCCTCGCACAACTTAGCACGTATCAGAAAATGTGGGAACCCAGCAGTTATGGCCTGACGCCAGAGGGCCCTCATCACGGAGGAGAGGAGGCTACCAGCAGGCTCCAAATGCCACCAGAGGGCCGACGTCACCAATGGAACGGGAGCAAGCCAGGCAGGAGTTACCTCACAGCAGAGGGCCCACCTCACAGAAGTGTGAGGAGCCCAAACAGGATCAGACTCTAACCAGAGCGCCCACATCACCAAGGGGATGGAAACCAGGCAGGAGTGTCCTCACACCAGTGGGGCCACATCAGCGAAAGGTGAGGAACACAGCACATGTGGCCTCAAACAAGGGGACACACATCACGAAAGGGCTGGGAGTGAGGCATGCAGGAGGAGACTCACAACAGAGCGCCCATAGAATAAAAAAGGTGAGGAACCCCGCAGTTGGAAGCTCCAAGCAGGTGGCCCAGAGCACCGAGGCTATGGGATCCATGCCGGAGTGAACTCACAGCAGAGGGCCCACATTCTGACACTGTGAGCAACCCAGCCGTTGGGACCTCAGAGCAGAAAGCCCACATCCCCATGGGGATGGGACCCTGGCTGGAGTGTACTCGCACGACAGGGCGCACATCAGAAAATGTTGGGAGCCCATGAGTTAGGGCCTGACGCCAGAGGGCCCTCATTACCGAGGGGAGGAGACTCCCAGCAGGCACCAACTCCCAACTGAGGGCCCACATCGCCAAGGTGACGTGTGCCAGCCAGGCAGGAGTGACCTCACAGCAGAGGGCCCACCTCCCAGAAGTGTGAGCAGTCCAGACAGGATCAGACTCTCACCAGAGGGCCCCCATCACCAAGGGGATGGGAACCAGGCAGGAGTGTCCTCACACCAGTGGGGCCACATCATCAAAAGATGAGGAACCCATCACATGTGGCCTCAAACCAGAGGACACACATCACCAAGGGGCTGGGTGTGAGGCAGGTGTCTGGAGGGGCACATTTAACTCTAATTTCCCACCAGGAAGTGGAATGAACCAAAGTCTCAGAGTGCCGTGCCGGACCCTGATTACGGCCTGAAGCAAACCTGCGGTTCTGTGGCCAGTTTTCAAGGAAACGAGTTAAGAAAGCAAATCACGGGCACTGTAATTCACAAACCTGCAGAGTTATAAATGACAGCTATTGGCAAAAATATATGGAAGTAAGTCTGCAAAGAGGACTTGAAAACGAGGCAGAATTGCAGGAATCATATTTCAGGAGGTAGATTGGAATTGCATTTAAAGCATGTGAAAAGCGGCAGATCTTTGACAGTGATGCACTTGGACAAAAGTGCGTAAACATTTTTTCCTGAATATATTCAGGAAAAAGCACATATGCCCTTTTTGGCCAACCAAGCACTCGAGAAATGGAAATCCGCACTACAATGAAGTCTCATTTCCCATTCGTCAAAAGGGCCATCTGAAAAAGTGTAAAAACCAGAAACACAGGACAGGCCATGGAGAACAGGGAGCCTTGTTATGCTGATGGGCGGGATGTAAATTGCCAACAGACACTCTGGAGATGTTTATGGTGTATCTTGAAACATCTGAAAAACAAAGCTACAGACCCTAGGGCACTTCCACTTTTGGCCCTATAGCTTAGGAAAATTAAAATCAACAAGACACAGCCAACACAAAATTTAGGGCTGCTGTGTTTACAAGAACCTTGAGTCCAGTACAAATTAAATATCCCAGAAAGAAAAAAATGGATAAAGGAGTTGTGCTACTTACGTACAACGGAATATCACTCAGCAATGAAATCAATGTCATCAGGCCTGTAGCAGCAAATTGAGTGGATTTAAGTATGATGATTCTAAGAGAAATAGGTCACACAGAGAAAGATAATTATCATAAGATATCACTAATAGAGAGAGTGTAAACTTGGCTACACATAAACTGAATTCCAAAACCGAACAGAGTCTCACATTTAGATAAAAACTTATGCTTGCTTAAGGGGAAAGTTGAGTTGGGGTGCTGTATAAAACCAGAGATAGAAATTAGCACAGATACCTTTCCATAAGCCAAATATGTACTAGACAAGACCTACTCTTTGCTCAACGAAATAGACTCATCCATGGTGTATCACCTCACACCTGTTAGAATGGGCATCATCAGAAAATCTACAAACAACAAATGCTGGAAAGGGTGTGGAGATAAGGAACCCTCTTCCACTATTGTTGGGAATGTAAATTGATACAGTCACTGTGGAGAACATTATGGAGTTTCTTATAAAACTAAGAATAGAATTACCATATGATACAGCAATCCCACTACTGGGCATATACCCAGACAAAACCATAAATCAAAAAGAGACATTCACCGCAATGTTCATTGCATCACTATTTACAATATCCAGGTAATGGAAGCAACCTAAATGCCCACAGACAGACGAATGCATAAAGATGTGGTACATATATAAAATGGAATATTACTAAGCCATAAAAAGGAATGAAATTGGGTCATTTGTAGAGACGTTGATGGATCTAGAGACTGTCATACAGAGTGAAGTAAGTCAGAAAGAGAAAAACAAATCTTGTCTATTAATGCATATATGTGGAACCTAGAAAAATTGTACAGATGAACCGTTTTGCAAGGCAGAAATAGAGCAACAGATGTAGACAACAAACGGATGGACACCAAGGGGGGAAAGCTGTTGGGGGGTGGTGGTGGGAGGAGTTGAGAGATTGGGATTGGCATGTATACATTTATATGTATAAAATAGATAACCAAAAAGAACCTGCTGTATAAAAAAATAAAATTCAAATTACAAAAAGTAAAACAGAAAAAATATTCTTCCCTTCACATACATGTATTTATATGAATAAATTATTTCCATGCTTATATCTGTAAATACAAAAAAGAGGAATAAAATCTACCTTGAACCAAAAACGAAAAAAAGAAAAAAAAACAGAACCCACCAGTTACACAGAGGAAAACCGTATCAGGGCACGTGCTCCAGTTGTAAACAATTCTGAAGTTGGTCAGTGGTGGGGAATCATCTCCCATTCAGCCAGCAGGCCCCACGCAACAAGCGTCCTCATTGCAAAGCTGAGGGACCGTGCCGAGGCATCTGTGAGTAAACGTGGGCTGAGCCCCAGGCCAGCTGCTGCTGAAATGTTCCCACCCTTCCCAGGTAAAACACCTGAATATGTACAAGGACTTGAAAGCCTAGAGGAAGGGCCATGGAGCCACATGAGTGACAGCATGCCAGCCGACTTGGTGCCTGCAGGCCAGCCAGGATGGTCCTGGCCCTGGGTGCTCTTCTGGAAGCTTTCCATTTCCCTGCCTGAGATACCCCTGCTGTCCCGGCCCCCACTGCTTTCTTCCTCACTCACCTCTGCCCAGGGAGAAATTCCAGCGGCAGGTATGGGTGACACATCCTCTTCTTTAGCAGGTGGCATCTTGGCAACTGCTGCAGAAAGTCCAGCAGAGCCCCACTCACACTGGGCCACCCACAAAGCCGTGGCCTCTCACTCCCTCCCACCAGTCCAGCCCCAAGACTGCTGACAGGGCAGAGAAAATGGCGTCAGGCACAGCTGCAGGGGCTCTTGCTGCCTGGAGCGGTGTTTATATTGATCTGAACCCAGGCACACCTGGGGAGGGCTGGCCGGCACGGTCGGGCTTCCCAGGCCAGCCAATAATCACCCCTCAGGGGCTCACAGTTGCAGAAACTGGAACTTGCTGAATCGGCCAGGTCCAAGGAACAGGTGTGGGCTCCTGAGAGTCAGGATAGACAAGGGGCTGCAGCTCTGGCTTGTTTTCTAATTATATTATCTGGCCCATGAGTGGGAGACAACTTCAAGAAAACCCTCTCCTAATGAGAGGAACCCAGGAGTCAGGGAGAGGAGGAGTGGCTGGTGGGTGGAGACAGAGGCCTGGTGCCCCGGGTGCAGTGGAAGTCTCTGGAAGACCAGGTGGAGGGAGGCCACACAGAGTGATGCTCAGGGTCACAGACCTGTCGGAGCTGCTGTTTGTTAGTTCAAGTCCTGCTCTGAGGTGCTCTGTGTCAGATCTGAGTGACAGGTGAGTTGGGAGTGCTCTGCAATGAGGGCGATATGCACGGTTCCTGTGTTCCCAGCCCTGCCATGGTACCTGCAAGGGTAGCTCTGTATCCTGGGAGGGGCCTGACCACGGGAGCCCCATGGGCTGCAGGGGAACCTGCCCAGGGAACCCCATATCCTGGGAGGGGCCTGAACACGAGAGCCCCGTGGGCTGGGGTGGGGGTGGGGTACCTGCCCAGGTGAGCTCCATATCCTGGGATTGGCCTGACCTCGAGAGCCCCATGGGCTGCTGGAGTCCTGGTAAAGGATGTCAGGACAGTCAGTGAAGCCACCGAGGATATACCTCCAGTAGTTCCTAAATCCTACACCCTGCTGGTCATTCTACCAACCACCAGGACATGGTACTCTGTATTAGTCTTCAATGATGCCTTCTTTTGTATTCTATTAGTCCCAGAGTCACAAGAAATTTTGGCTTGTGAGTGGCAGGACTCAACATACAACTAAAACAATACTTCCGGACCGTGTTGCCCCAAGGGTTCAAAAATTCCCACACCATCTTTGGGGAAAGCTCAGCTAAAGAACTAAAAGTTCTACCTCTGGAAAAGGAAACACTCCTTCAATATGCAGATGACATTCTGATCGCCAGCCCTACTAAGGAGACCTCTGAACTACCAAGCCAATAAAGGATACAAGTTGTCCAAGAAAAAGCTCAAATATCACAGACTACGGTGACCTGCCTGGGCTTCATTCTCACAGAAGGTCGGAGAAGCCCATCCCAGGAAAGGGAAGAAACAATTTACAGCCTTACCCATTTCTGAAACTAGAAGACAGCTTAGGGGTTCCTGGGGAGGCCAGGGTTTGCTGCTTCTGGATCCCTAACTACAGTCTACTAGCTGGGCCTCTATATGAAACACTGAAAGGAAAAGATGATGATCCTATTGAATAGAATGCAGAAGTGGCCTTTCACGAATGGAAAGAGCAGTCAATTCAGACCCTTGCCCTGGAACTCCCTAATTTAGCTAAACCCTTTGACCTTTACATTCCTGGTGAACGGTGAATCGCCATTGGAGTATTAGTGCAAAACCTGGGACCACTTGAAATGGAACAATGCAAGAATGCGATCCAGGTAGGATAAACTACGGTCACCAAGGGGCTTGGCCCACCGCCACATCTGGCCAAGATACTGGCAGTATCTGAAAACCTGGAAATCAGCAGCCCAAAAGGCCACCTCCATCCTAAGGGAAAAGGACCCCACGTGGTGATCCTAACACCCAACCATGCCCTGAAGTTGCAGGGTTGGCTCCGTGGGCACACTGACCTTGAGTGAGCAGGCCCTCCAACTCCAACCTCCATAGAGATAACCAGGGCAAAGGGGCACAATGACGACTCGTGTGAAGGTGTCTGCACGGGCAAATTTAACGCTCATTTCCCACCAGGAAGAGGAATTAACCAAAGGCTCAGCATGCCGTGCCGGAACCAGATTAGGGCCTGAAGCAATCCTGCGGGTTTGCGGCCAGCTCACAAGAAAGCGCGTTTAAGAAAGGAGCTCAGGGGCACTGTAATTCAAAAACCTGCAGAGTTATAAATGACAGCTATCATCCAAAAATATATTGAAGGAAGGCTGCGAAGAGGACTTGAGAGTGAGGCAGAATTGCAGGAAAACGATTTCAGGGGGTAGACTGGAATTGCATTTAAAGCATAGGAAAAGAGGCAGAACGTCGACGATGATTCAGTTGGCCAAAAAGGGCGTATGCGTTTTTTCCTGAATACAGGAAATTTTCCTGAATTCAGGAAAAAACGCATACGCCCTTTTTGGCCAACCAAGCAAGCATGTTAAAGAAATCTGCACTACAATGAAGTCTCAATGACCCCGGTCAAAAGCGCAATCTGAAAAGGGCGTAAAATCCAGAAAGACAGCACAGGCCATGGAGAACATGGAGCCTTGTTATGCTGATGGGCGAGATGTAAATTGCCAACAGCCACTCTGGAGAAGTGTATGGTGTTTCCTGAAACACCTAAAAAACAAAGCAACGGAGCCTATAGCACTTCCACTTATGGTCCTATAGCTTAGGGAAATTAAAATCAAAAACACACAGCCACCCCAAAGTTTCAGAGGGCTCTGTTTACAAGAACCTCATCTACGGTACAAGTTAAATATCCCAGAATGTGAAAAATGGATAAAGAATTTGTGGTACGTACGTAAAATGGAATCTCACACAGCAATGAAATCTATGTCATCAGGCCCGTCGCGGCATAATGAGTGGATTCAGGTACGATGATTCTAAGTGAAATAAGTCACACAGAAAATGAAACATCATAAGATATCACTAATACATGGAATGTAAACTTGGCTACACATGAACTGAATTACAAAACAGAACAGGGTCTCAAATTTAGAAAACCAACTTATGCTTGCCTAAGGGGAAAGGTGAGTTGGGGTGCTGCATAAAAGCAGAGATAGAAATTAGCACAGATACCTTTCCATAAGCCAAATATGTAATAGTCAAGACCTAGCCCTTGCTTAGCGAAATGGACTAAACACCCCATATTCAACGCCTAGGATTACACATGACTAGTAAGAATCTTCAAACCCATGGATTTATATGTCTCTGTAAGAGACTCAAGTGTGTGTACAGCGGCATGAATGCAGCAGAGAAAATCCGATAAAATCCATTATCAAAGTGAATTACAAAAACAAACACAATGACAGTGAAATAGAGAGCATTTCTTAAATAATTCATTCAGGGCTTGTGATGCAACCTGGATTTACCACATCTACACCCAGAGCTGAGTGAGACATAAGGCTGGACACTTCGGGCTGATAGCATTGGTGAGGTTTGATGAGCAAATGCAGACCCTTTGAAGTCATACTGCATGGTACCCATTCCATGGGTCCCAACTCTCCAGGTTTAAGGGATTCTTCCTTCAGCAAAAACATGCATGGGAAACCCACAGCACAGTGCACTGTGTGACCGGGAATCGTTTTCAAATGCATCTCAGTTTTCGTTCCCTTTTACTCGATTTCAGCATTCCAGACCCTTTACTAACACTCTCCCCACGTGGAGAGTCAGTGCCTTTAACCTCCTGTTTGGCACAGTTTGCAATTTCTGCGCAAGCTGAACAGGAATAGGGAGAACCAATGAGAGACTAGCTGTAGGTGTCTGCACGGGCAAATGGAACGCTCATTTCCCAGCAGGAAGAGGAATTAACCAAAGGCTCAGCATGCCGTGCTGGAACCAGATTAGGGCCTGAAGCATTCCTGTGGGTTTGCGGCCAGCTCACAAGATAGCGAGTTGAAGAAAGGAGCTCCGGGGCACTGTAATTCCCAAACCTGCAGAGTTATAAATGACAGCTATCGTCCAAAAATATATTGAAGGAAGGCTGCGAAGAGGACTGGAAAGCGGGGCAGAATTGCAGGAAAACGATTTCAGGGGGTAGACTGGAATTGCATTTAAAGCATAGGAAAAGAGGCAGAACGTCGACAATGATGCACTTGGCCAAAAATGGCGTATGCGTTTTTTCCTGAATATATTCAGGAAAAAACGCATATGCCCTTTTTGGCCAACCAAGCAAGCATGTTAAAGAAATCTGCACTACAAAGAAGTCTCACTGCCCCCAGGTCAAAAGGGCCATCTGAAAAAAGTGTAAAATCCAGAAAGACAGCACAGGCCATGGAGAACAGGGAGCCTTGTTATGCTGATGGGCGGGATGTAAATTGCCAACAGCCACTCCGGAGAAGTGTATGGTGTTTCCTGAAACACCTAAGAAACAAAGCAACGGAGACTACGGCACTTCCACTTATGGTCTTAGAGATCACGGAAATTAAAATCAAAAACAGACAGCCACCCCAAAGTTTCAGAGGGCTCTGTTTACAGGAATCTCGTCTACGGTACAAGGTAAATATCCCAGAATGTGAAAAATGGATAAAGAAGTTGTGGTACACACATTCAATGGAATATCACTCAGCAATGAAATCTATGTCATCAGGCCCATTGTGGCATAATGAGTGGATTCAGGTACGATGATTCTAAGTGAAATAAGTCACACAGAAATTGAAACATCATAAGATATCACTAATACACGGAATGTAAACTTGGCTACACATGAACTGAATTACAAAACAGAACAGGGTCTCAAATTTAGAAAACCACCTTATGCTTGCTTAAGGGGAAAAGTGAGTTGGGGTGCTGCATAAAACCAGAGATAGAAATTAGCACAGATACCTTTCCATAAGCCAAATATGTAATAGTCAAGACCTACTACTTGCTCAACGAAATGGACTAAACACCCCTTATTCAACGCCTAGGAATACACCTGACTAGTAAGTATCTTCAAACCCATGGATTTATATATCTCCATAAGAGACTCAAGTGTGTGTACAGCGGCATGAATGCAGCAGAGAAAATCCGATAAATCCCATTATCAAAATGAATTACAAAAACAAACACAATGACAGTGAAATAGAGAGCAATTCTTAAATAATTCATTCAGGGCTTGTGATGCAAACTGGATTTACCACATCTACAACCAGAGCTGAGTGAGACATAAGGCTGTACACTTCAGGCTGATAGCATTGGTGAGGTTCGTTGAGAAAATGCAGACCCTTTGAAGTCATACTGCATGGTACCCATTCCATGGGTCCCAACTCTCCAGGTTTAAGGGATTCTTCCTTCAGCTAAAACATGCATGGGAAACCCACAGTATGGTGCACCGTGTGACCGGGAAACCTTTTCAAATGCATCTCAGTTTTCGTCCCCTTTTACTCGGGTTCACGATTGAAGACCCTTTACTAATACTCTCCCCACTTAGAGAGTTAGTGCCTTTAACCTCCTGTTTGGCACAGTTTGCAATTTCTGCGCAAGATGAACAAGAATAGGGAGAACCAATGAGAGACTAGCTCTAGGTGTCTGCACGTTGAAATATAACACTCATTTCCCACCAGGAAGAGGAATTTACCAAAGGATCAGCATGCTGTGCCGGAACCAGATTAGGGCATGAAGCAATCCTGCGGGTTTGCCGCCAGCTCACAAGAAAGCGAGTAGAAGAAAGGAGCTCAGGCGCACTGTCATTCACAAACCTGCAGAGTTATAAATGTCAGCTATTGTCCAAAAATGTATTGAAGTAAGGCTGCGTAGAGGACTTGAAAGCGGGGCAGAATTGCAGGAAAACGAGTTCAGGGGCAGACTGGAATTGCATTTAAAGCATAGGGAAAGAGACAGAAAGTCGACAATGATGCACTTGGTCAAAAAGGGCGTATGCATTTTTTCCTGAATATATTCAAGAAAAAACACATACGCCCTTTTTGGCCAAACAAGCAAGCGTGTAAAGAAATCTGCATTACAATGAAGTCTCACTGCCCCCATGTCAAAAGGGACATCTGAAAAAAGTGAAAAATCCAGAAAGGCAGGACAGGCCATGGAGAACAGGTAGCCTTGTTATGCTGATGGGCGGGATGTAAATTGCCAACAGCCAGTCTGGGGAAGTGTATGGTGTTTCCTCAAACACCTAAAAAACTAAGCAACGGAGCCTACGGCACTTCAACTTATGGTTCTATAGCTTAGGGAAATTAAAATCAAAAAGACACAGCCACCCATAAATTTTGGACGGCTCTGCTTACAAGAACCTCATTTACGGTACAAGTGAAATATCCCAGAAAGCAAAAAATGGATAAAGAAGTTGTTGTACGTACGTACAATGGAATATCACTCAGCAATGAAATCTATGTCATGAGGTCCATCGCGGCATAATGAGTGGATTCAGGTACGATGATTCTAAGTTAACTAAGTCACACAGAAAAAGAAACACCATAAGATATCTCAAATACACGGAATGCAAACATGGCTGCACATGAACTCAATTACAAAACAGAAAAGGGTCCCAAATTTAGAAAACCAACTTATGCTTGCTTAAGGGGAAAGGTGAGTTGTGCTGCTGCATAAAACCAGAGATTGAAATTAGCACAGATACCTTTCCATAAGCAAATATGTAATAGTCAGGACCTACTCCTTGCTCCACGAAATGGACTCAACACCCCATATTCAATGCCTAGGACTATACCTGACTAGTAAGAATCTGAAAACCCATGGATTTATATTTCTCCATAAGAGAATCAAGCATGTGTACAGCGGCATAAACGCAGCAGTGAAAATCCGATAAATCCCATTATCAAAATAAATTACAAAAACAAAACACAATGACAGTGAAATAGAGAGCAATTCTTAAATAATTCATTCAGGGCTTGTGATGCAACCTGGATTTACCACATCTAAACCCCGAGCTGAGTGAGACATAAGGCTGGACACTTCGGGCTGATAGCATTGGTGACGTTTGGTGAGCAAAGGCAACCCTTTGAAGTCATACTGCATGGTACCCATTCCATGGGTCCCAACTCTCCAGGTTGAAGGGATTCTTCCTTTAGCTAAAACATGCATGGGCAACCCAGAATATGGTCCACCGTGTGACCGGGAAACCTTTTTAAATGCATCTCAGTTTTCGTCCCCTCGTACTCGGTTTTACCATTCCAGACGCTTTACTAACACTCTCTCCACTTGGAGAGTCAGTGCCTTTAACCTCCTGTTTGGCACAGTTTGGAATTTCTGCGCAAGATGAACAGGAATAGGGAGAACCAATGAGAGATTAGCTATACGTGTCTGCACGAACAAATTTAACGCTCATTTCCCACCAGGAAGAGGAATTAGCCAAAGACTCAGCATGCTGTGCCAGAACCAGATTAGGGCCTGAAGCAATCCTGCGTTTTTGCGGCCAGCTCACAAGAAAGCGAGTTGAAGAAAGGAGCTCAGGGGCACTGTAATTCACAAACCTGCAGAGTTATAAATGACAGCTATCGTCCAAAAATATATTGAAGTAAGGCTGCAAAGAGGACTTGAACGCGGGGCAGAATTCCAGGAATACGATTTCAGGAGGTAGACGGGAAGTCCTCTGAAAGTATAGGAGAAGAGGCAGAACCCCGACAATGATGCACTTGGTCAAAAAGGGCATATGCGTTTCTACCAGGGCCCTTATTAAAGAGGGTAGGAGGCTCCCAGCATGCTTCAGTGGCCAACAGAGGGCCTACGTCGCCAAGGCGACGTGAGCCATCCAGGCAGGAGTGACCTCACATCAGAGGGCCCACCTCACAGAAGGGTAAGGAACCCAGTCAGGATCAGACTCTCACCAGAGTGCCCACATAAGCAAGGGGCTGGGAACCAGGCAGGAGTGTCCTCACACCCGTGGGGCCACATCATCGAAAGTTGAGGTACCCAGCACATGTGGCCTCAAACCAGAGGACCCACATCACCATGGGTCTCGGAGCGAGGCAGGCAGGATTAACCTCAAAACACATGGCCCATTGTATAAAAAAGGTGAGGAATCCAGCAGTTGGAACATCCCAGCAGGCGGCCCAGAGCACCGAGGCTATGGGATCCAGGCAGTGATGAACTCACAACAGAGGGCCCTCATCGTGATACTGTAAGCAACCCAGCCGTTGTAACCTCAGAGCACAAGGCCCACATCCCCATGGGGAAGGGAACCAAGCAGGAGTGTCATCGCACCAGTGGGCACACATCAGAAAATGTGGGGAGCCCAGCAGTTAGGGCCGGACGCCAGAGGGCCCTCATCACTGAGGAGAGGAGGCTCCCAGCAAGCTCCAACTTCTACCAGAAGGCCGACATCGCCAATGCGGGGTGTGCCAGCCAGGCAGGAGTGACCTCAGAGCAGAGGGCCAACCACACAAAAGTGTGAGGAACCCAAAGAGGATCAGACTCTCACCGGAGGGCCCACATCACCAAGGGAATGGAAACCAGGCAGGAGTGTCCTCACACCAGTGGGGCCACATCACCGAAATGTGACGGACCCAGCACACGTGGCCTCAAACTACAGGACACACATCACCAAGGGGCTGGGAGTGAGGCAGGCAGGAGGAGCCTCCAAACAGAGGGCCCATAGCGTAAAAAAGGTGAGGAATCCCGCAGTTGGAACCTCCCAGCAGGTGGCCAGGAGCAGCGAGGCTATGGGATCCAGGCCTGACTGAACTCAAAACAGAGGGCCCTCATCATGAAACTGTGAGCAACCCAGCCGTTGGGACCTTAGAGCAGAAGGCCCACATTCCCATGTGGTTGGGAACCTGGCAGAAGTGTACTCGCACCACAGGGCGCACATCAGAGAATTTTGGGAGCCCAGAAGTTAGGGCCTGACGCCAGAGAGCCCTCATTACAAAGGGGAGGAGACCCCAAGCAGGCACCAACTCCCAACTGAGGGCCCATGTCGCCAAGGTGACGTGCGACAGCCAGGCAGGAGTGACCTCACAGCTGAGGGCCTACCTCAGAGAATGGTGAGGAACCCAGTTCACACCAGGGTGGCCACATCATAGAAAGGTGAGGAACCCAGCACATGTGGCCTAAACCAGAGGATCCAGATCTCCAAGGGGCTCGGAGTGAGGCAGACAGGAGTAGCCTCACAACACAGGGCCAATAGAATAAAAAAGCTGAGGAATCCTGCAGTGGGAAACTCCCAGCAGGCGGCCCAGAGCACCGAGTCTATGCGATCCAGGCCGCAGTGAACTCACAGCAGAGGGCCCACATCATGAAACTGTGAGCAACCCAGCCAGTGGGACCTCAGAGCAGAAGGCCCACATCCCCATGGGGATGGGAACCTCGCAGGAGTGTCCTCGCACAACTTAGCACGTATCAGAAAATGTGGGAACCCAGCAGTTATGGCCTGACGCCAGAGGGCCCTCATCACGGAGGAGAGGAGGCTACCAGCAGGCTCCAAATGCCACCAGAGGGCCGACGTCACCAATGGAACGGGAGCAAGCCAGGCAGGAGTTACCTCACAGCAGAGGGCCCACCTCACAGAAGTGTGAGGAGCCCAAACAGGATCAGACTCTAACCAGAGCGCCCACATCACCAAGGGGATGGAAACCAGGCAGGAGTGTCCTCACACCAGTGGGGCCACATCAGCGAAAGGTGAGGAACACAGCACATGTGGCCTCAAACAAGGGGACACACATCACGAAAGGGCTGGGAGTGAGGCATGCAGGAGGAGACTCACAACAGAGCGCCCATAGAATAAAAAAGGTGAGGAACCCCGCAGTTGGAAGCTCCAAGCAGGTGGCCCAGAGCACCGAGGCTATGGGATCCATGCCGGAGTGAACTCACAGCAGAGGGCCCACATTCTGACACTGTGAGCAACCCAGCCGTTGGGACCTCAGAGCAGAAAGCCCACATCCCCATGGGGATGGGACCCTGGCTGGAGTGTACTCGCACGACAGGGCGCACATCAGAAAATGTTGGGAGCCCATGAGTTAGGGCCTGACGCCAGAGGGCCCTCATTACCGAGGGGAGGAGACTCCCAGCAGGCACCAACTCCCAACTGAGGGCCCACATCGCCAAGGTGACGTGTGCCAGCCAGGCAGGAGTGACCTCACAGCAGAGGGCCCACCTCCCAGAAGTGTGAGCAGTCCAGACAGGATCAGACTCTCACCAGAGGGCCCCCATCACCAAGGGGATGGGAACCAGGCAGGAGTGTCCTCACACCAGTGGGGCCACATCATCAAAAGATGAGGAACCCATCACATGTGGCCTCAAACCAGAGGACACACATCACCAAGGGGCTGGGTGTGAGGCAGGTGTCTGGAGGGGCACATTTAACTCTAATTTCCCACCAGGAAGTGGAATGAACCAAAGTCTCAGAGTGCCGTGCCGGACCCTGATTACGGCCTGAAGCAAACCTGCGGTTCTGTGGCCAGTTTTCAAGGAAACGAGTTAAGAAAGCAAATCACGGGCACTGTAATTCACAAACCTGCAGAGTTATAAATGACAGCTATTGGCAAAAATATATGGAAGTAAGTCTGCAAAGAGGACTTGAAAACGAAGCAGAATTGCAGGAATCATATTTCAGGAGGTAGATTGGAATTGCATTTAAAGCATGTGAAAAGCGGCAGATCTTTGACAGTGATGCACTTGGACAAAAGTGCGTAAACATTTTTTCCTGAATATATTCAGGAAAAAGCACATATGCCCTTTTTGGCCAACCAAGCACTCGAGAAATGGAAATCCGCACTACAATGAAGTCTCATTTCCCATTCGTCAAAAGGGCCATCTGAAAAAGTGTAAAAACCAGAAACACAGGACAGGCCATGGAGAACAGGGAGCCTTGTTATGCTGATGGGCGGGATGTAAATTGCCAACAGACACTCTGGAGATGTTTATGGTGTATCTTGAAACATCTGAAAAACAAAGCTACAGACCCTAGGGCACTTCCACTTTTGGCCCTATAGCTTAGGAAAATTAAAATCAACAAGACACAGCCAACACAAAATTTAGGGCTGCTGTGTTTACAAGAACCTTGAGTCCAGTACAAATTAAATATCCCAGAAAGAAAAAAATGGATAAAGGAGTTGTGCTACTTACGTACAACGGAATATCACTCAGCAATGAAATCAATGTCATCAGGCCTGTAGCAGCAAATTGAGTGGATTTAAGTATGATGATTCTAAGAGAAATAGGTCACACAGAGAAAGATAATTATCATAAGATATCACTAATAGAGAGAGTGTAAACTTGGCTACACATAAACTGAATTCCAAAACCGAACAGAGTCTCACATTTAGATAAAAACTTATGCTTGCTTAAGGGGAAAGTTGAGTTGGGGTGCTGTATAAAACCAGAGATAGAAATTAGCACAGATACCTTTCCATAAGCCAAATATGTACTAGACAAGACCTACTCTTTGCTCAACGAAATAGACTCATCCATGGTGTATCACCTCACACCTGTTAGAATGGGCATCATCAGAAAATCTACAAACAACAAATGCTGGAAAGGGTGTGGAGATAAGGAACCCTCTTCCACTATTGTTGGGAATGTAAATTGATACAGTCACTGTGGAGAACATTATGGAGTTTCTTATAAAACTAAGAATAGAATTACCATATGATACAGCAATCCCACTACTGGGCATATACCCAGACAAAACCATAAATCAAAAAGAGACATTCACCGCAATGTTCATTGCATCACTATTTACAATATCCAGGTAATGGAAGCAACCTAAATGCCCACAGACAGACGAATGCATAAAGATGTGGTACATATATAAAATGGAATATTACTAAGCCATAAAAAGGAATGAAATTGGGTCATTTGTAGAGACGTTGATGGATCTAGAGACTGTCATACAGAGTGAAGTAAGTCAGAAAGAGAAAAACAAATCTTGTCTATTAATGCATATATGTGGAACCTAGAAAAATTGTACAGATGAACCGTTTTGCAAGGCAGAAATAGAGCAACAGATGTAGACAACAAACGGATGGACACCAAGGGGGGAAAGCTGTTGGGGGGTGGTGGTGGGAGGAGTTGAGAGATTGGGATTGGCATGTATACATTTATATGTATAAAATAGATAACCAAAAAGAACCTGCTGTATAAAAAAATAAAATTCAAATTACAAAAAGTAAAACAGAAAAAATATTCTTCCCTTCACATACATGTATTTATATGAATAAATTATTTCCATGCTTATATCTGTAAATACAAAAAAGAGGAATAAAATCTACCTTGAACCAAAAACGAAAAAAAGAAAAAAAAACAGAACCCACCAGTTACACAGAGGAAAACCGTATCAGGGCACGTGCTCCAGTTGTAAACAATTCTGAAGTTGGTCAGTGGTGGGGAATCATCTCCCATTCAGCCAGCAGGCCCCACGCAACAAGCGTCCTCATTGCAAAGCTGAGGGACCGTGCCGAGGCATCTGTGAGTAAACGTGGGCTGAGCCCCAGGCCAGCTGCTGCTGAAATGTTCCCACCCTTCCCAGGTAAAACACCTGAATATGTACAAGGACTTGAAAGCCTAGAGGAAGGGCCATGGAGCCACATGAGTGACAGCATGCCAGCCGACTTGGTGCCTGCAGGCCAGCCAGGATGGTCCTGGCCCTGGGTGCTCTTCTGGAAGCTTTCCATTTCCCTGCCTGAGATACCCCTGCTGTCCCGGCCCCCACTGCTTTCTTCCTCACTCACCTCTGCCCAGGGAGAAATTCCAGCGGCAGGTATGGGTGACACATCCTCTTCTTTAGCAGGTGGCATCTTGGCAACTGCTGCAGAAAGTCCAGCAGAGCCCCACTCACACTGGGCCACCCACAAAGCCGTGGCCTCTCACTCCCTCCCACCAGTCCAGCCCCAAGACTGCTGACAGGGCAGAGAAAATGGCGTCAGGCACAGCTGCAGGGGCTCTTGCTGCCTGGAGCGGTGTTTATATTGATCTGAACCCAGGCACACCTGGGGAGGGCTGGCCGGCACGGTCGGGCTTCCCAGGCCAGCCAATAATCACCCCTCAGGGGCTCACAGTTGCAGAAACTGGAACTTGCTGAATCGGCCAGGTCCAAGGAACAGGTGTGGGCTCCTGAGAGTCAGGATAGACAAGGGGCTGCAGCTCTGGCTTGTTTTCTAATTATATTATCTGGCCCATGAGTGGGAGACAACTTCAAGAAAACCCTCTCCTAATGAGAGGAACCCAGGAGTCAGGGAGAGGAGGAGTGGCTGGTGGGTGGAGACAGAGGCCTGGTGCCCCGGGTGCAGTGGAAGTCTCTGGAAGACCAGGTGGAGGGAGGCCACACAGAGTGATGCTCAGGGTCACAGACCTGTCGGAGCTGCTGTTTGTTAGTTCAAGTCCTGCTCTGAGGTGCTCTGTGTCAGATCTGAGTGACAGGTGAGTTGGGAGTGCTCTGCAATGAGGGCGATATGCACGGTTCCTGTGTTCCCAGCCCTGCCATGGTACCTGCAAGGGTAGCTCTGTATCCTGGGAGGGGCCTGACCACGGGAGCCCCATGGGCTGCAGGGGAACCTGCCCAGGGAACCCCATATCCTGGGAGGGGCCTGAACACGAGAGCCCCGTGGGCTGGGGTGGGGGTGGGGTACCTGCCCAGGTGAGCTCCATATCCTGGGATTGGCCTGACCTCGAGAGCCCCATGGGCTGCTGGAGTCCTGGTAAAGGATGTCAGGACAGTCAGTGAAGCCACCGAGGATATACCTCCAGTAGTTCCTAAATCCTACACCCTGCTGGTCATTCTACCAACCACCAGGACATGGTACTCTGTATTAGTCTTCAATGATGCCTTCTTTTGTATTCTATTAGTCCCAGAGTCACAAGAAATTTTGGCTTGTGAGTGGCAGGACTCAACATACAACTAAAACAATACTTCCGGACCGTGTTGCCCCAAGGGTTCAAAAATTCCCACACCATCTTTGGGGAAAGCTCAGCTAAAGAACTAAAAGTTCTACCTCTGGAAAAGGAAACACTCCTTCAATATGCAGATGACATTCTGATCGCCAGCCCTACTAAGGAGACCTCTGAACTACCAAGCCAATAAAGGATACAAGTTGTCCAAGAAAAAGCTCAAATATCACAGACTACGGTGACCTGCCTGGGCTTCATTCTCACAGAAGGTCGGAGAAGCCCATCCCAGGAAAGGGAAGAAACAATTTACAGCCTTACCCATTTCTGAAACTAGAAGACAGCTTAGGGGTTCCTGGGGAGGCCAGGGTTTGCTGCTTCTGGATCCCTAACTACAGTCTACTAGCTGGGCCTCTATATGAAACACTGAAAGGAAAAGATGATGATCCTATTGAATAGAATGCAGAAGTGGCCTTTCACGAATGGAAAGAGCAGTCAATTCAGACCCTTGCCCTGGAACTCCCTAATTTAGCTAAACCCTTTGACCTTTACATTCCTGGTGAACGGTGAATCGCCATTGGAGTATTAGTGCAAAACCTGGGACCACTTGAAATGGAACAATGCAAGAATGCGATCCAGGTAGGATAAACTACGGTCACCAAGGGGCTTGGCCCACCGCCACATCTGGCCAAGATACTGGCAGTATCTGAAAACCTGGAAATCAGCAGCCCAAAAGGCCACCTCCATCCTAAGGGAAAAGGACCCCACGTGGTGATCCTAACACCCAACCATGCCCTGAAGTTGCAGGGTTGGCTCCGTGGGCACACTGACCTTGAGTGAGCAGGCCCTCCAACTCCAACCTCCATAGAGATAACCGGGGCAAAGGGGCACCATGACGACTCGTGTGAAGGTGTCTGCACGGGTAAATTTAACGCTCATTTCCCACCAGGAAGAGGAATTAACCAAAGGCTCAGCATGCCTTGCCAGAACCAGATTAGGGCCTGAAGCAATCCTGCGGGTTTGCGGCCAGCTCACAAGAAAGCGCGTTGAAGAAAGGAGCTCAGGGGCACTGTAATTCAAAAACCTGCAGAGTTATAAATGACAGCTATCATCCAAAAATATATTGAAGGAAGGCTGTGAAGAGGACTTGAAAGCGGGGCAGAATTGCAGGAAAACGATTTCAGGGGGTAGACTGGAATTGCATTTAAAGCATAGGAAAAGAGGCAGAACGTCGACAATGATTCAGTTGGCCAAAAAGGGCGTATGCGTTTTTTCCTGAATACAGGAAATTTTCCTGAATTCAGGAAAAAACGCATACGCCCTTTTTGGCCAACCAAGCAAGCATGTTAAAGAAATCTGCACTACAATGAAGTCTCAATGCCCCCCGGTCAAAAGCGCAATCTGAAAAAAAGTGTAAAATCCAGAAAGAAAGCACAGGCCATGGAGAGCATGGAGCCTTGTTATGCTGATGGGCAAGATGTAAATTGCCAATAGCCACTCTGGAGAAGTGTATTGTGTTTCCTGAAACACCTAAAAAACAAAACCACGGAGCCTATAGCACTTCCACTTATGGTCCTATAACTTAGGAAAATTAAAATCAAAAACACACAGCCACCCCAAAGTTTTGGATGGCTCTGTTTACAAGAACCTCCTCTACGGTACAAGTTAAATATCCCAGAATGTGAAAAATGGATAAAGAAGTTGTGGTATGTACCTAAAATGGAATCTCACTCAGCAATGAAATCTATGTCCTCAGGCCCGTCGCGGCATAATGAGGGGGTTCAGGTACGATGATTCTAAGTGAAATGAGTCACACAGAAAATGAAACATCATAAGATATCACTAATACACGGAATGTAAACTTGGCTACACATGCACTGAATTACTAAACAGAACAGCGTCTCAAATTTAGAAAACCAACTTATGCTTGCTTAAAGGGAAAGGTGAGTTGGGGTGCTGCATAAAACCAGAGATAGAAATTAGCACAGATACCTTTCCATAAGCCAAATATGTAATAGTCAAGACCTAGCCCTTGCTCAACGAAATGGACTAAACACCCCATATTCAAGTCCTAGGATTACACATGACTAGTAAGAATCTTCAAACCCATGGATTTATATGTCTCCGTAAGAGACTCAAGTGTGTGTACAGAGGTATGAATGCAGCAGAGAAAATCCGATAAAATCCATTATCAAAATGATTTACAAAACAAACACAATGACAGTGAAATAGAGAGCAATTCTTAAATAATTCATTCAGGGCTTGTGATGCAACCTGGATTTACCACATCTACACCCAGAGCTGAGTGAGACATAAGGCTGGACACTTCGGACTGGTAGCATTGGTGAGGTTCGATGAGCAAATGCAGACCCTTTGAAGTCATACTCCATGGTACCCATTCCATGGGTCCCAACTCTGCAGGTTTAAGGGATTCTTCCTTCAGCTAAAACATGCATGGGAAACCCACAGTACAGTGCACTGTGTGACCAGGAAACCTTTTCAAATGCATCTCAGTTTTCGTCCCCTTTTACTCGGGTTCACCATTCCAGACCCTTTACTAACACTCTCCCCACTTGGAGAGTCAGTGCCTTTAACCTCCTGTTTGGCACAGTTTGCAATTTCTGCGCAAGATGAACAGGAATAGGGAGAACCAATGAGAGACTAGCTGTAGGTGTCTGCACAGGCAAATGAAACGCTCATTTCCCACCTGGAAGACGAGTAAACCTAAGGCTCAGCATGCCGTGCTGGAACCAGATTAGGGCCTGAAGCATTCCTGCGGATTTGTGGCCAGCTCACAAGAAAGCGAGTTGAAGAAAGGAGCTCCAGGGCACTGTAATCCACAAACCTGCAGAGTTATAAATGACAGCTATCGTCCAAAAATATATTGAAGGAAGGCTGCGAAGAGGACTGGAAAGCGGGGCAGAATTGCAGGAAAACGATTTCAGGGAGTAGACTGGAATTGCATTTAAAGCATAGGAAAAGAGGCAGAACGTCGACAATGATGCACTTGGCCACAAAGGGCGTATACGTTTTTTCCTGAATAAATTCAGGAAAGAACGCATATGCCCTTTTTGGCCAACCAAGCAAGCATGTTAAAGAAATCTGCACTACAAAGAAGTCTGACTGCCCCCAGGTCAAAAGGGCCATCTGAAAAAAGTGTAAAATCCAGAAAGACAGCACAGGCCATGGAGAACAGGGAGCCTTGTTATGCTGATGGGCGGGATGTAAATTGCCAACAGCCACTCTGGAGAAGTGTATGGTGTTTCCTGAAACACCTAAGAAACAAAGCAACGGAGACTACGGCACTTCCACTTACGGTCTTAGAGATCACGGAAATTAAAATCAAAAACAGACAGCCACCCCAAAGTTTCAGACGGCTCTGTTTACAGGAATCTCGTCTATGGTACAAGTTAAATATCCCAGAATGTGAAAAATGGATAAAGAAGTTGTGGTACACACATTCAATGGAATATCACTCAGCAATGAAATCTATGTCATCAGGCCCATCGTGGCATAATGAGTGGATTCAGGTACGATGATTCTAAGTGAAATAAGTCACACAGAAAATGAAACATCATAAGATATCACTAATACACGGAATGTAAACTTGGCTACACATGAACTGAATTACAAAACAGAACAGTGTCTCAAATTTAGAAAACCACCTTATGCTTGCTTATGGGGAAAAGTGAGTTGGGATGCTGCATAAAACCAGAGATAGAAATTAGCACAGATACCTTTCCATAAGCCAAATATGTAATAGTCAAGACCTACTACTTGCTCAACGAAATGGACTCAACACGCCATATTCAACGCCTAGGAATACACCTGACTAGTAAGTATCTTCAAACCCATGGATTTATATGTCTCCATAAGAGACTCAAGTGTGTGTACAGCGGCATGAATGCAGCAGAGAAAATCCGATAAATCCCATTATCAAAATGAATTACAAAAACAAACTCAATGACAGTGAAATAGAGAGCAATTCTTAAATAATTCATTCAGGGCTTGTGATGCAACCCGGATTTACCACATGTACAACCAGAGCTGAGTGAGACATAAGGCTGTACACTTCGGGCTGATAGCATTGGTGAGGTTCGTTGAGAAAATGCAGGCCCTTTGAAGTCATACTGCATGGTACCTATTCCATGGGTCCCAACTCTCCAGGTTGAAGGGATTCTTCCTTCAGCTAAAACATGCATGGGAAACCCACAGTATGGTGCACCGTGTGACCAGGAAACCTTTTCAAATGCATCTCAGTTTTCGTCCCCTTTTACTCGGGTTCACGATTGAAGACCCTTTACTAATACTCTCCCCACTTAGAGAGTCAGTGCCTTTAACTTCCTGTTTGGCACAGTTTGCAATTTTTGCGCAAGATGAACAAGAATAGGGAGAAGCAATGAGAGGCTAGCTCTAGGTGTCTGCACGTTCAAAATAACACTCATTTCCCACCAGGAAGAGGAATTTACCAAAGGATCAGCATGCTGTGCCAGAACCAGATTAGGGCATGAAGCAATCCTGCGGGTTTGCGGCCAGCTCACAAGAAAGCGAGTAGAAGAAAGGAGCTCAGGCGCACTGTCATACACAAACCTGCAGAGTTATAAATGTCAGCTATTGTCCAAAAATGTATTGAAGTAAGGCTGCGTAGAGGACTTGAAAGCGGGGCAGAATTGCAGGAAAACGAGTTCAGGGGCAGACTGGAATTGCATTTAAAGCATAGGGAAAGAGACAGAAAGTCGACAATGATGCACTTGGTCAAAAAGGGCGTATGCGTTTTTTCCTGAATATATTCAAGTAAAAGCACATACGCCCTTTTTAGCCAAACAAGCAAGCCTGTAAAGAAATCTGCATTACAATGAAGTCTCACTGCCCCCCTGTCAAAAGGGACATCTGAAAAAAGTGAAAAATCCAGAAAGGCAGGACAGGCCATGGAGAACAGGGAGCCTTGTTATGCTGATGGGCGGGATGTAAATTGCCAACAGCCACTCTGGAGAAGTGTATGGTGTTTCCTCAAACACCTAAAAAACTAAGTAACGGAGCCTACGGCACTTCAACTTATGGTTCTATAGCTTAGGGAAATTAAAATCAAAAAGACACAGCCACCCATAAATTTTGGACGGCTCTGCTTACAAGAAGCTCATTTACGGTACAAGTGAAATATCCCAGAAAGCGAAAAATGGATAAAGAAGTTGCTGTACGTACGTACAATGGAATATCACTCAGCAATGAAATCTATGTCATGAGGCCCGTCGCGGCATAATGAGTGGATTCAGGTACGATGATTCTAAGTTAACTAAGTCACACAGAAAAAGAAACACCATAAGATATCTCAAATACACGGAATGCAAACATGGCTGCACATGAACTCAATTACAAAACAGAAAAGGGTCTCAAATTTAGAAAACCAACTTATGCTTGCTTAAGGAGAAAGGTGAGTTGTGGTGCTGCATACAACCAGAGATTGAAATTAGCACAGATACCTTTCCATAAGCAAATATGTAATAGTCAGGACCTACTCCTTGCTCCACGAAATGGATTCAACACCCCATATTCAATGCCTAGGAATATACGTGACTAGTAAGAATCTGAAAACCCATGGATTTATATGTCTCCATAAGAGATTCAAGCATGTGTACAGCGGCATAAACGCAGCAGTGAAAATCCGATAAATCCCATTATCAAAATAAATTACAAAAACAAAACACAATGACAGTGAAATAGAGAGCAATTCTTAAATAATTCATTCAGGGCTTGTGATGCAACCTGGATTTACCACATCTACACCCCGAGCTGAGTGAGACATAAGGCTGGACACTTCGGGCTGATAGCATTGGTGACGTTCGGTGAGCAAAGGCAACCCTTTGAAGTCATACTGCATGGTACGCATTCGATGGGTCCCAACTCTCCAGGTTGGAGGGATTCTTCCTTCAGGTAAAACATGCATGGGCAACCCAGAATATGGTCCACCGTGTGACCGGGAAACCTTTTTAAATGCATCTCAGTTTTCGTCCCCTCGTACTCGGTTTTACCATTCCAGACGCTTTACTAACACTCTCCCCACTTGGAGAGTCAATGCCTTTAACCTCCTGTTTGGCACAGTTTGGAATTTCTGCGCAAGATGAACAGGAATAGGGAGAACCAATGAGAGATTAACTGTAGGTGTCTGCACGAACAAATTTAACGCTCATTTCCCACCAGGAAGAGGAATTAGCCAAAGGCTCAGCATGCCATGCCGGAACCAGATTAGGGCCTGAAGCAATCCTGCGGTTTTGCGGCCAGCTCACAAGAAAGCGAGTTGAAGAAAGGAGCTCAGGGGCACTGTAATTCACAAACCTGCAGAGTTATAAATGACAGCTATCGTCCAAAAATATATTGAAGTAAGGCTGCAAAGAGGACTTGAACGTGGGGCAGAATTCCAGGACTACGATTTCAGGAGGTAGACGGGAAATCCTCTGAAAGTATAGGAAAAGAGTCAGAATGTCGACAATGATGCACTTGGTCAAAAAGGGCATATGCGTTTTTCCAGGGCCCTCATTAAAGAGGGTAGGAGGCTCCCAGTATGCTTCAGTGGCCAACAGAAGACCCCCGTCGCCAAGGCGATGTGAGCCAGCCATGCAGGAGTGACCTCACATCAGAGGGCCCACCTCACAGAAGGGTAAGGAACCCAGGAAGGATCAGACCCTCACCAGAGTGCCCACAACAGCAAGGGGCTGGGAACCAGGCAGGAGTGTCCTCACACCCGTGGGACCACATCATCGAAAGTTGAGGTACTCAGCACATGTGGCCTCAAACCAGAGGACCCACGTCACCATGGGTCTCGGAGCAAGGCAGGCAGGATTATCCTCCCAACACATGGCCCATTGTATAAAAAAGGTGAGGAATCCAGCCGTTGGAACATCCCAGCAGGCGGCCCAGATCACCGAGGCTATGGGATCCAGACAGTGATGAACTCACAACAGAGGGCCCTCATCGTGATACTGTAAGCAACCCAGCCGCTGTG
Source organism: Delphinapterus leucas (assembly GCF_059928025.1). Lineage (NCBI taxonomy): Eukaryota > Metazoa > Chordata > Mammalia > Artiodactyla > Monodontidae > Delphinapterus > Delphinapterus leucas. The sequence goes on along the minus strand of NW_028322232.1, from coordinate 12,618,281 downwards.
ACCTCAGAGCACAAGGCCTACATCCCCATGGGGGAGGGAACCAAGCAGGAGTGTCATCGCACCAGTGGGCACACATCAGAAAATGTGGGGAGCCCAGCAGTTAGGGCCAGACGCCCGAGGGCCCTCATCACTGAGGAGAGGAGGCTCCCAGCAAGCTCCAACTGCTACCAGAGGGCTGACGTCGCTAATGCGGTGTGTGCCAGCCAGGCAGGAGTGACCTCAGAGCAGAGGGCCAACCACACAAAAGTGTGAGGAACCCAAAGAGGATCAGACTCTCACCAGAGGGCCCACATCACCAAGGGGATAGGAATCAGGCAGGAGTGTCCTCACACCAGTGGGGCCACATAATCGAAAGGTGAGGGACCCAGCACACGTAGCCTCAAACCAGAGGACACACATCACCAAGGGGCTGGGAGTCAGGCAGGCAGGAGGAGTCTCAAAACAGAGGGCCCATAGAAGAAAAAAGGTGAGAAATCCCGCAGTTGGGACCTCCCCGCAGGCAGCCAGGAACAGCGAGGCTATTGGATCCAGGGCGGAGTGAACTCACACCAGAGGACCCTCATCATGAAACTGAGCAACCCACCGTTGGGACCTCAGAGCAGAAGGCCCACATTCCCATGGGGTTGGGAACCTGGCAGGAGTGTAGTCGCACCACAGGGCGCACATCAGAAAATTTTGGGAGCCCAGGAGTTAGGGTCTGACGCCAGAGGGCCCTCATTACCGAGGGGTGGAGACCCCCAGCAGGCACCAACTCCCAACTGAGGGCCCACGTCGCCAAGGTGATGTGTGCCAGCCAGGCAGGAGTGACCTCACAGCAGAGGGTCTACCTCACAGAAGGGTGAGGAAACCAGCCAGGATAAGACTCTCACCAGAGAGCCCACATCACCAAGGGGATCGGAAAAAGGCAGCAGTGTCCTCACACCAGTGTGGCCACATTATAGAAAGGTGAGGAACCCAGCACATGTGGCCTAAACCAGAGGACCCACATTTCCAAGATGCTCCGAGTGAGGCAAGCAGGAGTAGCCTAACAACACAGGGCCCACAGAATAAAAAATGTGAGGAATCCAGCAGTTTGAACCTCCCAGCAGGTGGCCCAGAGCACGGAGTCTATGGGATCCAGGCCACAGTGAACTCACAGCAGAGGGCCCACATCATGAAACTGTGAGCAACCCAGCCGGTGGAACCTCAGAGCAGAAGACCCACATCCCCATGGGGATAGGAACCTCGCAGGAGTGTCCTCGCACAACTTAACACGTATCAGAAAATGTGGGAACCCAGCAGTTAGGGCCTGACGCCAGAGGGCCCTCATCACCGAGGAGAGGAGGCTACCAGCAGGCTCCAAATGCCACCAGAGGGCCGACGTCACCAAGGCAATGGGAGCAAGCCAGGCAGGAGTTACCTCACAGCAGAGGGCCCACCTCACAGAAGTGTGAGGAACCCAACCAGGATCAGACTCTAACCAGAGGGCCCACATCACCAAGGGGATGGAAACCAGGCAGGAGTCTCCTCACACCAGTGGGGCCACATCAGCCAAAGGTGAGGAACACAGCACATGTGGCCTCAAATAAGGGGACACACATCACAAAAGGGCTGGGAGTGAGGCATGCAGGAGGAGACTCACAACAGAGGGCCCATAGAATAAAAAGGTGAGGAACCCCACCGTTAGAAGCTCCAAGCAGGTGGCCCAGAGCACCGAGGCTATGGGATCCATGCCGGAGTGAACTCACAGCAGAGGGCCCACATTCTGACACTGTGAGCAACCCAGCCGTTGGGACCTCAGAGCAGAAAGCCAACATCCCCATGGGGATGGGACCCTGGCAGGAGTGTACTCGCACGACAGGGCGCACATCAGAAAATTTTGGGAGCCCATGAGTTAGGGCCTGACGCCAGAGGGCCCTCATTACCGAGGGGAGGAGACTCCCAGCAGGCACCAACTCCCAACTGAGGGCCCACATCGCCAGGGTGACGTGTGCCAGCCAGGCAGGAGTGACCTCACAGCAGAGGGTCTACCTCACAGAAGGGTGAGGAATCCAGCCAGGATCAGGCTCTCACCAGAGGGCCCCCATCACCAAGTGGATGGGAACCAGGCAGGAGTGTCCTCACACCAGTGGGCCCACATCAATAAAGGTGAGGAAACCGGCACATGTGGCCTCAAACCAGAGGACCTACATCACAAAGGGGCTGGGAGTGAGTCAGGAAGGAGGAGCATGAAAACACAGAACCCAAAGAATAGAAAAGGTAAGGAATTCAGCAGTAGGAACCTCCCAGCAGGCGGCTCAGAGCACAGAGTCTATGGGATCTAGGCCTGAGTGAACTAACACCAGAGAGCCAACATCATGAAACGGTGAACAACACAGGTGTTGGGACCTTAGAGCAGAAGGCCCACATGCCCATGGGGATGGGAACCTGGCAGGAGTGCCCTCGCACCACTTAGGACGTATCAGAAAATGTGGGAACCCAGCAGTTAGGGCCTGATGCCAGAGGGCCTCATCACCGAGGGGAGGAGGCTCCCAGCAGGCTCCAACTGCCACCAGAGGTCTGACGTCGCCAAGGCGGGGTGTGCTAGCCAGGCAGGAGTGACCTCAGAGAAGAGGGCCCACCTCACAGAAGTGTGAGGAACCCAACCAGGATCAGACTCTCGCCGGAGGGACCACATCACCAAGGGGATGGGAAGCAGGCAGGAGTGTCCTCACACCAGTGGGGCCACATCATCAAAAGATGAGGAACCCATCACATGTGGCCTCAAACCAGAGGACACACATCACCAAGGGGCTGGGAGTGAGGCAGGTGTCTGGAGGGGCACATTTAACTCTAATTTCCCACCAGGAAGAGGAATTAACCAAAGGCTCAGAGTGCCGTGCCACACCCTGATTACGGCCTGAAGCAAACCTGCGGTTTTGTGGCCAGCTTTCAAGGAAGCGAGTTAAGAAAGGAAATCACGGGCACTGTAATTCACAAACCTGCAGAGTTATAAATGACAGCTATTGGCAAAAATATATTGAAGTAAGTCTGCAAAGAGGACTTGAAAACGAGGCAAAATTGCAGGAATCATATTTCAGGAGGTAGATTGGAATTGCATTTAAAACATGTGAAAAGTGGCAGATCTTTGACAGTGATGCACTTGGACGAACAGTGCGTATACATGTTTTCCTGAATATATTCAGGAAAAAACGCATATGCCCTTTTTGGCCAACCAAGCACTCGAGCAATGGAAATCCGTACTACAATGAAATCTCATTTCCCATTCGTCAAAAGGGCCATCTGAAAAAAGTGTAAAAACCAGAAACACAGGACAGGCCATGGAGAACAGGGAGCCTTGTTATGCTGATGGGCGGGATGTAAATTGCCAACAGACACTCTGGAGATGTTTATGGTGTATCCTGAAACATCTGAAAAACAAAGCTACAGAGACTAGGGCACTTCCACTTTTGGCCCTATAGCTTAGGAAAATTAAAATCAACAAGACACAGCCAACACAAAATTTAGGGCTGCTGTGTTTACAAGAACCTCGAGTCCAGTACAAATTAAATATCCCAGAAAGAAAAAAATGGATGAAGGAGTTGTGCTACTTACGTACAACGGAATATCACTCAGCAATGAAATCAATGTCATCAGGCCTGTAGCAGCAAATTGAGTGGATTTAAGTATGATGATTCTAAGAGAAATAGGTCACACAGAGAAAGATAATTATCATAAGATATCACTAATAGAGGGAGTGTAAACTTGGCTACACATAAACTGAATTACAAAACCGAACAGTCTCAAATTTAGATAAAAACTTATGCTTGCTTAAGGGGAAAGTTGAGTTGGGGTGCTGTATAAAACCAGAGATTGAAATTAGCACACATACCATTCCATAAGCCAAATATGTAATAGACAAGACCTACTCTTTGCTCAACGAAATAGACTCATCCATGGTGTATCACCTCACACCTGTTAGAATGGGCATCATCAGAAAATCTACAAACAACAAATGCTGGAAAGGGTGTGGAGATAAGGAACCCTCTTCCACTATTGTTGGGAATGTAAATTGATACAGTCACTGTGGAGAACATTATGGAGTTTCTTATAAAACTAAGAATAGAATTACCATATGATACAGCAATCCCACTACTGGGCATATACCCAGACAAAACCATAAATCAAAAAGAGACATTCACCGCAATGTTCATTGCATCACTATTTACAATATCCAGGTAATGGAAGCAACCTAAATGCCCACAGACAGACGAATGCATAAAGATGTGGTACAAATATAAAATGGAATATTACTAAGCCATAAAAAGGAATGAAATTGGGTCATTTGTAGAGACGTTGATGGATCTAGAGACTGTCATACAGAGTGAAGTAAGTCAGAAATAGAAAAACAAATCTTGTATATTAATGCATATATGTGGAACCTAGAAAAATTATACAGATGAACCGTTTTTTAAGGCAGAAATAGAGCAACAGATGTAGACAACAAACGTATGGACACCAAGGGGGGAAAGCTGTTGGGGGGTGGTGGTGGGAGGATTGAGAGATTGGGATTGGCATGTATACATTTATATGTATAAAATAGATAACCAAAAAGAACCTGCTGTATAAAAAAATAAAATAAAATTCAAAATTACAAAAAGTAAAACAGAAAAAATATTCTTCCCTTCACATACATGTATTTATATGAATAAATTATTTCCATGCTTATATCCGTAAATACAAAAAAGAGGAATAAAATCTACCTTGAACCAAAAATGAAAAAAAGAAAAAAAAAACAGAACCCACCAGTTACACAGAGGAAAACCTTATCAGGGCACTTGCTCCAGGTGTAAACAATTCTGTAGTTGGCCAGTGGTGGGGAATCATCTCCCATTCAGCCAGCAGGCCCCACGCAACAAGCGTCCTCATTGCAAAGCTGGGGGACCGTGCCAAGGCATCTGTGAGTAAATGTGGGCCGAGCCCCAGGCCAGCTGCTGCTGAAATGTTCCCACCCTTCCCAGGTAAAACACCTGAATATGTACAAGGACTTGAAAGCCTAGAGGAAGGGCCATGGAGCCACATGAGTGACAGCATGCCAGCCGATTTGGTGCCTGCAGGCCAGCCAGGATGGTCCTGGCCCTGGGTACTCTTCTGGAAGCTTTCCATTTCCCTGCCTGAGATACCCCTGCTGTCCGGGCCCCCACTGCTTTCTTCCTCACTCACCTCTGCCCAGGGAGAAATTCCAGAGGCAGGTATGGGTGACACATCCTCTTCTTTAGCAGGTGGCATCTTGGTAACTGCTGCAGAAAGTCCAGCAGAGCCCCACTCACACTGGGCCACCCACAAAGCCGTGGCCTCTCACTCCCTCCCACCAGTCCAGCCCCGAGACTGCTGACAGGGCAGAGAAAATGGCGTCAGGCACAGCTGCAGGGGCTCTTGCTGCCTGGAGTGGTGTTTATATTGATCTCAAACAGGCACACCTGGGGAGGGCTGGCCGGCACGGTCAGGCTTCCCAGGCCAGCCAATAATCACCCTTCAGGCACTCACAGTTGCAGAAACTGGAACTTGCTGAATCGGCCAGGTCCAAGGAACAGGTGTGGGCTCCTGAGAGTCAGGATAGACAAGGGGTTGCAGCTCTGGCTTGTTTTCTAATTATATTATCTGGCCCATGAGTGGGAGACAACTTCAAGAAAACCCTCTCCTAATGAGAGGAACCCAGGAGTCAGGGAGAGGAGGGGTGGGTGGTGGGTGGAGACAGAGGCCTGGTGCCCCGGGTGCAGTGGAAGTCTCTGGAAGACCAGGTGGAGGGAGGCCACACAGAGTGATGCCCAGGGTCACAGACCTGTTGGAGCTGCTGTTTCTTAGTTCAAGTCCTGCTCTGAGGTGCTCTGTGTCAGATCTGAGTGACAGGTGAGCTGGAAGTGCTCTGCAATGAGGGCGATGTGCACGGTACCTGTGTGCCCAGCCCTGCCAGGGTAACTGCAAGGGTAGCTCTGTATCCTGGGAGGGGCCTGACCATGAGAGCCCCATGGGCTGCAGGGGAACCTGCCCAGGGAACCCCATATCCTGGGAGGGGCCTGAACAGGAGAGCACCGTGGGCTGCGGTGGGGGTGGGGTACCTGCCCAGGTGAGCTCCATATCCTGGGATTGGCCTGACCTCGAGAGCCCCATGGGCTGCTGGAGTCCTGGTAAAGGATGTCAGGACAGTCAGTGAAGCCACCGAGGATAGACCTCCAGTAGTTCCTAAATCCTACACCCTGCTGGTCATTCTACCAACCACCGGGACATGGTATTCTGTATTAGTCTTCAATGATGCCTTCTTTTGTATTCTATTAGTCCCAGAGTCACAAGAAATTTTGGCTTGTGAGTGGCAGGACTCAACATACAACTAAAACAATACTTCTGGGCCGTGTTGCCCCAAGGGTTCAAAAATTCCCACACCATCTTTGGGGAAAGCTCAGTTAAAGACCTAAAAGTTCTACCTCTGGAAAAGGAAACACTCCTTCAATATGCAGACGACATTCTGATCGCCAGCCCTACTAAGGAGACCTCTGAACTACCAAGCCAATAAAGGATAGAAGTTGTCAAATAAAAAGCTCAAATATCACAGACTACGGTGACCTGCCTGGGCTTCATTCTCACAGAAGGTCGGAGAAGCCCATCTCAGGAAAGGGAAGAAACAATTTACAGCCTTACCCATTTCTAAAACTAGAAGACAGCTTAGGGGTTCCTGGGGAGGCCAGGGTTGGTGCTTCTGGATCCCTAACTACAGTCTACTAGCTGGGCCTCTATATGAAACACTGAAAGGAAAAGATGATGATCCTTTTGAATAGAATCCAGAAGTGGCCTTTCAAGAATGGAAAGAGCAGTCAATTCAGACCCTTGCCCTGGAACTTCCTAATTTAGCTAAACCCTTTGACCTTTACATTCCTGGTGAATGGTGAATCGCTATTGGAGTATTAGTGCAAAAACTGGGACCACTTGAAATGGAACAATGCAAGAATGCCATCCCGGTAGGATAAACTACGGTCACCAATGGGCTTGGCCCACCGCCACATCTGGCCAAGATACTGGCGGTATCTGAAAACCTGGAAATCAGCAGCCCAAAAGGCCACCTCCCTCCTAAGGGAAAAGGACCCCACGTGGTGATCCTAAGCCCCAACCATGCCCTGAAGTTGCAGGGTTTGCTCCGTGGGCACACTGACCTCGAGTGAGGAGGCCCTCCAACTCCAACCTCCAGAGAGATAACCGGGGTAAAGGGGCACCATGACGACTCATGTGACCATCACTTGACCTGGAGTTTCTCTCATAAAACAACAAGAGTGTGTCCCAAAAGAGTAGACTACTGCTTGCAGGACTTACTGCACCCAGAGCGGACCTAATAATCTTGGCGGGGGAAGCGTATATCACGCTGTCACCATAGAAGAGCCTACAGACACTGTGATGATGGTGGCCAATAAGACCGGCTGGACTCCTGTTTACTTCAAAAGGCTGTTGACTCAGTGGCCATCATGGTCCTTCATCACCACTGACCCTGGACTGTCTGGGAGTTGAGCAGGCAGGGTCCTGACACCTGGTGCTCTTTTTACGTTAATTCAGGGGCCTAATTGAAGAAAGTGCAGACTACTGGTCAGAGCATCTAGGCTGGCAGAAAGGGTCAGCCTAAGGTGGCCGAACAAATGCAGGGCGGGGTGAAACTGGACCTCACAGCGTCACTGCACATCTCCTTCCTGGACCCTTAAAGGTCATTAGAATCTATAACGCTTCCAATACTGGTGCTCAGGTGGACGAGCGGGGAGGCAGGAGGCCTGGGGACAATCAACGTCACCTGGAGGCTGCTGGGGAGAAGTTCTGACCCTCGCCCACGGGTATGAGGGCTCCTAACTCAGCACTCAGCAGTTACAGAAGAAGGGTCTGCACCCTCAGCACTCTAAGAATGAGGAAGGGGAAAAAAGGCAGAAGAGGGCTTTTTCCCAGGCAAAGCCCCTTAAAAATCCCTGGGAGATAAAAATAGAATCTGGGCAATAAAATAAAGTCTAACCTTTTTTATCCTTTGTGCTTTGTCTAATTTCACGTGCTCCTAGGGTCCCGCATACAGAGGTTCAACAGCCGGCACTTCAGACCAGATTTCCTAGTGCGGAATGGCTGGGTCGACACCTCAGCTCCTGGGACACAGTGCACACTCCGCGATATAGAGCCTGAGCTGCAGCCAACCGGGCCCTCGAGAGCTCCGCCCCCTCCCTCCCACTGACTCTGACAGGATCTCTACACAGCAGCCCAGCCCACAGCCCACGGGGTAGCACATGCTCTCACCTCTCCATTCTCTGATCAAAATATAAAGTTTCCTTTGCTTCTGAACCAAACTCAGTCTCAATCTGTTGGCTCCAATGACACTGGGCAGGGGGACACTTGTTGGGGTCCACTCTGGAGGATCAGTAACAGAAATTGAGAACATTGTAACTTCAATGAACAGATGTTTGAGCCAAACTGTAATTAACATAGAACAGTGTATAAGGCTCGGGTAAAATAAGATGTTTCTAACACTCCCATTTGATATTTCCATCACTTTATTATAAGCAAGTTCAGTGAAAAGGTTTGTCTTATTTGTCAGGTCAATATTAGAGAAACGAAGTGATTTCTTTCCAAGGATGTACATCTAAAAATCTTGGTTAAAACTTCAATCTTGTTTTAAATGCTTTTCCATTGAAAATGATACCTCTCTTTCAGTTCCCCCAATTCTGAGAAGTATAAAATCTTATAATTTATTATTACCAAAGGGGAAAGGTGGGAGGAGGGATAAATTAACAGTTTGGGATTAACACATACACACTGCTATGTATAAAATCGATCATCAACAAGGAACTACTGTATAGCCCCGGGAACTACACTCAATATTTTACAATAACCTATAAGGGGAAATAATCTGAAAAAGAATAGATATTTTTATTGACATCATCTATTAATGACAGTTAAAATGGAACCTAAGGGAAGCCGGTGGTGAGTGCTTCTGACCCTGAAGACTTCAATCATCTAAAGTTTGGACTCTGCCTACTTCCCAAGGCCCTTAATGAACATATGTGTAGCCGTAGCTTAAAAAATTCCCCAGTTTGGGTTGTGGAGAGACACTGATTTTGTAAAAGCCCTGGTGTTCTCCTCACATGAATGGGACACTTCCTACAGCTAAAACATGCCTGTCACACCCAGAGGATGGTATACCATCTGATCGGGAAGAGTTTGGAAAAGGCATCTCATCTCCTCATCTCCTGGTGCTCGGGTTCATCCCTCCAGCATCTTTACGAACAGTCTCCCCACTTGGAGATGTCAGCACTGTCAACATCCTGTTGCAGACAGTTTGGAATTTGTCCAGAGGATGAAGCAGAAGGAGGAGGAACAATGAGACACAAGTCCTAGGTGTTCGGACAGGCACATGTCACTCTTATTTCCAATCAGGAAGACGAATTGACCAAAGGCTAGGGTTGCCCATGGAAACAGAATAGGGCTTGAGGAAATTCCGCTGCTTTGTGGCCAGTTCCCATAAACAGAAGTTGAAAAATGGAACTCAGGGACACTAAAATTCACGAAACTGCAGAGTTGAAAATATCTATCACTGAAAAATGTCTTGAGGAAAGTCAGAGGAAAGGACTTGTAAGCAACGGAGAATGGCAGGAAAGGGATTGGAAGAGGTAGAAAGGACTCGCCATTAAGCACAAGAAAAGGGGCTGAACATTGCCAACATTGCAATTGGCCAAAAAGGGTGTATGCGTCTTTTTCTGTATGTATTCAAGAAAAGGGTATACACTTTTTTAGCCAACCAAACAGGTGGGCACTGGAAATCAATACTACAAAACATATCACTTCGCATCAGTCAGAAGAGCCTTCCTCATAAAGTGTAAACACCAAAAATGCAGGACAGGGCAAGGAGAAAAGGGAGCTCTCTGAGGCTTATACTGGAAATGTATATTGCCAACGGTCACTCTGGAGAAGTGTATTGTGTTTACTAAAGCATCTAAAAAATGAGCTACAGAGCACAGGGCACTTGCACTCATGGACGTATATCTTGGGAAAAACAAAAATCGAGAGGACACAGGCACCCCAATATTTACCACCTCTATGTTTAAAAGATCCTCGACTAGGATATAATTTATAAGTCTCTGGAGGGAAAAAATGGATAGAGATGTGACACTTATGTAGAGTGGAATATTACTCAGCCTGGAAATCAATGAAATATGGCCAGTTGTAACAACCACAGAGGAGTTACGTATGATCATTCGAAGTCACATAATTCAAAAAGAAAAAGACACACGATATTACTAATACATGGAATGTAAACGTGGCTACAAATGAACTGAATTACTAAACAGAACAGGGTCTCAAATTTAGAAAACCAACATATGCTTGCTTAAGGATAAAGGAGAGTTGGGGTGCTGCATAAAACCAGAGATAGAAATTAGCACAGATACCTTTCCATAAGCCAAATATGTAATAGTCAAGACCTACCAGTTGCTCAACGAAATGGACTAAACACCCCATATTCAACGCCTAGGAATACACCTGACTAGTAAGAATCTTCAAACCCATGGATTTATATGTCTCTGTAAGAGAATCAAGGGTGTGTATAGATTTATGAACGCAGCAGAGAAAATCCGATAAATCCAATTATCAAAATGAATTACAAAAACAAAACACAATGACAGTGAAATAGAGAGCTATACTTAAATAATTCATTCAGAGCTTGTGATGCAACCGGGATTAACCACATCTGCACCAAGAGCTGAGTGAGACATAAGGTTGGACACTTCGGGCGGATAGCACTGGTGAGGTACGATGAGCAAATGCAGACCCTTTGAAGTCATACTGCATGGTACCCATTCCATGGGTCCAAACTCTCCAGGTTTAAGAGATTCTTCCTTCAGCTAAAACATGCATGGGAAACACAATGTATGGTACACCGTGTGAGTGGGAAGCGTTTTCAAATGCATCTCAGTTTTCGTCCCCTTTTACACGGGTTCACCATTCCAGACCCTTTACTAACACTCTCTCCACTTGGAGAGTCAGTGCCTTTAACCTCCTGTTTGGCACAGTTTGGAAATTCTGCGGAAGGTGAACAGGAATAGGGAGAACCAATCAGGGAATAGCTGTAGGTGTCTGCACGTGCAAATTTAATGCTCATTTCCCACCAGGAAGAGGAATTAACCAAAGGCTCAGCATGACGTGCCGGAACCAGATTAGGGCCTGAAGCAATCATGTGGGTTTGCGGCCAGCTCACAAGATAGCGAGTTGAAGAAAGGAGCTCAGGGGCACTGTAATTCAAAAAACTGCACAGTTATGAATGACAGCTATCGTCCAAAAATGTATTGAAGTAAGTCTTCGAAGAGGACTTGAAAGCGGGGCAGAATTTCGGGAAAACAATTTCACGGGGTGGACTGGAATTGAACTTAAAGCATAGGAAAAGAGGCAGAATGTCAAAAATGATGCACTTGGTCAAAAAGGGCGTATGAGTTTTTTCCTGAATATATTCAGGAAAAAACGCATACGCCCTTTTTGGCCAACCAAGCAAGCGTGTAAAGGAAATCTGCACTACAACGAAGTCTCACTGCCCCCCAATCAAAAGGGCCATCTGAAATAAGTGTAAAATCCAGAAAGGTAGCACAGGTCCTGGAGAACAGGGAACCTTATTATGCTGATGGGCGTGATGTAAATTGCCAACAGCCACTCTGGAGAAGTGTATGGTGTTTCCTGAAACACGTAGGAAACAAAGCAACACAGCCTATGGCACTTCCACTTAGGGTCCTATAGCTTAGGGAAATTAAAATCAATAACACACAGCCACCCCAAAGTTTGGGACGGCTCTGTTTACAAGAACATCATCTACGGTGCAAGTTAAATATCCGAGAAAGCAAAAAATGGATAAAGAAGTTGTGGTACGTATGTACAATGGAATATCACTCAGCAATGAGATCTACGTCATCAGGCCCGTAGCGGCATAATGAGTGGATTCAGGTACGACGATTCTACGAGAAATAAGTCACTCAGAAAAAGAAACATCATAAGATATCACTAATACAGGGAACGTAAACTTGGCTACACATGAACTGAATTACAAAACAGAACAGGGTCTCAAATTTAGAAAACCAATTTATGCTTGCTTATGGGGAAAGGTGAGTTGGGGTGCTGCATCAAACCAGAGATTGAAATTAGCACAGATACCGTTCCATAAGCCAAATATATAATAGACAAGACCTACTCCTTGCTCAACGAAATGGACTCAACACCCCATATTCAACGCCTGGGAATATACCTGACAAGTAAGAATCTTAAGACCCATGGATTTATATGTCTCCATAAGGAAAACAAGCGTGTGTACAGCGGCTGAAACGCAGCAGTGAAAATCCGATAAATCCAATTATCAAAATAAATTTCACAAACAAAACACAATGACAGTGAAATAGAGAGCAATTCTTAAATAATTCATTCAGGGCTTGTGATGCAACCTGGATTTACCACATCTACACCCAGAGCTGGTTGAGACATAAGGCTGGACACTTCGGGCTGATAGCATTGGTGAGGTTCGGTGAGCAAAGGCAGACCCTTTGAAGTCATACTGCATGGTAGCCATTCCATGGGTCCCAACTCTCCAGGTTTCAGAGATTCTTCCTTCAGCTAAAACAAGCAAGGGAAACCCAGAGTATGGTCCACCGTGTGATTGGGAAACGTTTTCAAATGCATCTCAGGTTTCGTCCCCTGGTACTCGGGTTCACCGTTCCAGACGCTTTACTAACACTCTCCCCACTTGGAGAGTCAGTGCCTTTAACCTCCTGTTTGGCACAGTTTGCAATTTCTGCGCAAGATGAACAGGAACAGGGAGAACCAATGAGAGACTAGCTGTTGGTGTGTGCACGGGCAAATGGAACCCTCATTTCCCACCAGGAAGTGGAATTAACCAAAGGCTCAGCGTGCCCTGCCGGAACCAGATTAGGGCCTGAAGCAATCCTGCGGTTTTGCGGCCAGCTCACAAGAAAGCAAGTTGTAGAAAGGAATTCAGGGGCACTGTAATTCACAAACCTGCAGAGTTATGAATGACAGCTATCGTCCAAAATGTATTGAAGTAAGTCTTCGAAGAGGACTTGAAAGCGGGGCAGAATTTCAGGAAAACCATTTCAGGGTGTAGACAGGAATTGCACTTAAAGCATAGGAAAAGAGGCAGAATGTCGACAATGATGCAGTTGGCCAAAAAGTGCATATGCGTTTTTTCCTGAATATATTCAGGAAAAAACGCATACGCCCTGTTTGGCCAACCAAGCAAGCATGTAAAGGAAATCTGCACAATGAAGTCTCACTGCCCCCCGGTCAATAGGGTCATCTGAAAAAAGTGTAAAATCCAGAAAGGCAGGACAGGTCATGGAGAACAGGGAGCCTTGTTATGCTGATGGGCGGGATGTAAATTGCCAACAGCCACTCTGGAGAAGTGTATGGTGTTTCCTGAAACACGTAGGAAACAAAGCAACACAGCCTATGGCACTTCCACTTCTGGTCCTATAGCTTAGGGAAATTAAAATCTAAAAAACACAGCCACCCCAAAGTTTGGGACGGCTCTGTTTACAAGAACCTCTTCTACGGTACAAGTTAAATATCCGAGAAAGCAAAAAATAGATAAAGAAGTTGTGGTATATACGTACAATGCAATATCACTCAGCAATGAGATCTACGTCATCAGGCCCGTAGCGGCATAATTAGTGCATTCAGGTACGACGATTCTATGAGAAATAAGTCACACAGAAAAAGAAAGATCATAAGATATCACTAATACACGAAACGTAAACTTGGCTACACATGAACTGAATTACAAAACAGAACAGGGTCTCAAATTTAGAAAACCAACTTATGCTTGCTTATGGGGAAAGGTGAGTTGGGGGGCTGCATGAAACCAGAGATTGAAATTAGCACAGATACCGTTCCATAAGCCAAATATATAATAGACAAGACCTACTCCTTGCTCAACGAAATGGACTCAACACCCCATATTCAACGCCTGGGAATATACCTGACAAGTAAGAATCTTAAGACCCATGGATTTATATGTCTCCATAAGGAAATCAAGCGTGTGTACTGCGGCCTAAACGCAGCAGTGAAAATCCGATAAATCCCATTATCAAAATAAATTTCACAAACAAAACACAATAACAGTGAAATAGAGAGCAATTCTTAAATAATTCATTCAGGGCTTGTGATGCAACCTGGATTTACCACATCTACACCCAGAGCTGGGTGAGACATAAGGCTGGACCCTTCCGGCTGATAGCATTGGGGAGGTTCGGTGAGCATACGCAGACCCTTTGAAGTCATACTGCATGGTAGCCATTCCATGGTTCCCAACTCTCCAGGTTTAAGGGATTCTTCCTTCAGCTATAACATGCATGGGATACCCAGAGTATGGTCCACCGTGTGATTGGGAAACGTTTTCAAATGCATCTCAGGTCTCGACCCCTGGTACTCGGGTGCAACCTTCTAGACGCTTTACTAACACTCTCCCCACTTGGAGAGTCAGTGCCTTTAACCTCTTGTTTGGCACAGTTTGCAATTTCTGTGCAAGATGAACAGGAATAGGGAGAACCAATGAGAGACTAGCTGTAGGTGTCTGCACGGGCAAATGGAACGCTCATTTCCCACCAGGAAGAGGAATTAACCAAAAGCTCAGCGTGCCCTGCCGGAAACAGATTAGGGCCTGAAGCAATCCTGCGGTTTTGCGGCCAGCTCACAAGAAAGCGAGTTGAAGAAAGGAGCTCAGGGGCACTGTAATTCACAAACATGTAGAGTTATGTATGACAGCTATCGTCCAAAAATGTATTGAAGTAAGTCTTCGAAATGGACTTGAAAGCGGGGCAGAATTTCAGGAAAACGATTTCAGGGGGTAGACTCTAATTGCACTTAAAGCATAGGAAAAGAGGCAGAATGTCGACAATGATGCACTTGGCCAAAAACGGCGTATGCGTTTTTTCCTGAATATATTCAGGAAAAAAACGCATACGCCCTTTTTGGCCAACCAAGCAAGCGTGTAAAGGAAATCTGCACTAAAATGACGTCTCACTGCCCACCGGTCCAAACGGCCATCTGAAAGAAGTGTAAAATCCAGAAAGGCAGGACAGGTCATGGAGAACAGGGAGCCTTGTTATGCTGATGTGCGGGATGTAAATGGCCAACAGCCACTCTGGAGAAGTGTATGGTGTTTCCTGAAACACGTAGGAAACAAAGCAACACAGCCTATGGCACTTCCACTTAGGGTCCTATAGCTTAGGGAAATTAAAATCAAAAACACACAGCCACCCCAATGTTCGGGACGGCTCTGTTTACAAGAACCTAGTCTACAGTACAAGTTAAATATCCGAGAAAGCAAAAAATAGATAAAGAAGTTGTGGTACGTACGTACAATGGAATATCACTCAGCAATGAAATCTACGTCATCAGGCCCGTAGCGGCATAATAAGTGGATTCAGGTACGAAGATTCTACAAGAAATAAGTCACACAGAAAAAGAAACATCATAAGATATCACTAATACACGGAACGTAAACTTGTCTACACATGAACTGAATAACAAAACAGAACAGGGTCTCAAATTTAGAAAACCAACTTATGCTTGCTTATGGGGAAAGGTGAGTTGGGGTGCTGCATAAAACCAGAGATTGAAATTAGCACAGATACCGTTCCATAAGCCAAATATATAATAGACAACACCTACTCCTTGCTCAACGAAATGGACTCAACACCCCATATTCAACGCCTGGGAATATACCTGAGAAGTAAGAATCTTAAGACCCATGGATTTATATGTCTCCATAAGGAAATCAAGCATGTGTACAGTGGCCTAAACGCAGCAGTGAAAACCCGATAAATCCCATTATCAAAATAAATTTCACAAACACAACACAATGACAGTGAAATAGAGAGCAATTCTTAAATAATTCATTCAGGGCTTGTGATGCAACCTGGATTTACCACATCTACACCGAAAGCTGGTTGAGACATAAGGCTGGACACGTCAGGCTGATAGCATTGGTGAGGTTCGTTGAGCAAAGGCAGACCCTTTGAAATCATACTGCATGGTAGCCATTCCTTGGGTCCCAATCCTCCAGGTTAAGGGATTCTTCCTTCAGCTAAAACATGCATGGGAAACCCAGAGTATGGTCTACCGTGTGATTGGGAAACGTTTTCAAATGCATCTCAGGTTTCGTCCCCTGGTACTCGGGTTCACCGTTCCAGACGCTTTACTAACACTCTCCCCACTTGGAGAGTCAGTGTCTTTAACCTCCTGTTTGGCACTGTTTGCAATTTCTGCAAAACATGAACAGGAATAGGGAGAACAAATGAGAGACTAGCTGTAGGTGTCTGCACGGGCAAATGGAACGCTCATTTCCCACCAGGAAGAGGAATTAACCAAAGGCTCAGCATGCCCTGCCGGAACCAGATTAGGTCCTGAAGCAATCCTGCAGTTTTGCGGCCAGCTCACAAGATAGCGAGTTGAAGAATGGAGCCCAGGGGCACTGTAATTCACAAACCTGCAGAGTTATGAATGACAGCTATCGTCCAAAGATTTATTGAAGTAAGTCTTCGAACAGGAATTGAAAGTGGGGCAGAATTTCAGGAAAACGATTTCATTGGGTAGACTGGAATTGCACTTAAAGCATAGGAAAAGAGGCATAATGTCCACAATGATGCACTTGGCAAAAAAGGGCGTATGCGTTTTTTCCTGAATATATTCAGGAAAAAATGCATACGCCCTTTTTGGCCAACCAAGCAAGCGTGTAAATGAAATCTGCACTACAATGAAGTCTCACTGCCCCCTTTCAAAAGGGCCATCTGAAACAAGTGTAAAATCCAGAAAGGCAGGACAGGTCATGGAGAAAACGGAGCCTTGTTATGCTGATGGGCGGGATGTAAGTTGCCAACAGCCACTCTGGAGAAGTGTATGGTGTTTCCTGAAACACATAGGAAACAAAGCAACACAGCCTATTGCACTTCCACTTAGGGTCCTATAGCTTAGGGAAATTAAAATCAAAAACAAACAGCCACCCCAAACTTTGGGACGGCTCTGTTTACAAGAACCTCGTCTACGGTACAAGTTAAATACCCAAGAAGGCAAAAAATGGATAAAGAAGAGGTGGTACGTACATACAATGGAATATCACTCAGCAATGAGATCTACGTCATCAGGCCCGTAGCGGCATAATGAGTGGATTCAGGTACGACGATTCTACGAGAAATAAGTCACACAGAAAAAGAAACATCATAAGATATCACTAATACACGGAACGTAAACTTGGCTACACATGAACTGAATTACAAAACAGAACAGGGTCTCAAATATAGAAAACCAACTTATGCTTGCTTATGGGGAAAGGTGAGTTGGGGCGCTGCATCAAACCAGAGATTGAAATTAGCACAGATACCGTTCCATAAGGCAAATATATAATAGACAAGACCTACTCCTTGCTCAACGAAATGGACTCAACACCCCATATTCAACTCCTGGGAATATACCTGACAAGTAAGAATCTTAAGACCCATGGATTTATATGTCTCCATAAGGAAATCAAGCGTGTGTACAGCGGCCTAAAAGCAGCAGTGAAAATACGATAAATCCCATTATCAAAATAAATTTCACAAACAAAACACAATGACAGTGAAATAGAGAGCAATTCTTAAATAATTCATTCAGGGCTTGTGATGCAACCTGGATTTATCACATCTACACCCAGAGCTGGGTGAGACATAAGGCTGGACACTTCGGGCTGATAGCATTGGTGAGGTTCGGTGAGCAAACGCAGACCCTTTGAAGTCATACTGCATGGTAGCCATTCCATGGGTCCAAACTCTCCAGGTTTAAGGGATTCTTCCTTCAGCTAAAACATGCATGGGAAACCCAGAGTAATGTCCATCATGTGATTGGGAAACGTTTTCAAATGCGTCTCAGGTTTCGTCCCCTGGTACTCGGGTTCACCGTTCCAGACGCTTTACTAACACTCTCCCCAATTGGAGAGTCAGTGCCTTTAACCTCCTGTTTGGCACAGTTTGCAATTTCTGCGCAATATGAACAGGAATAGGAACAACCAATGAGAGACTAGCTGTAGGTGTCTGCACGGGCAAATGGAACGCTCATTTCCCACCAGGAAGAGGGACTAACCAAAGGTTCAGCGTGCCCTGCCGGAACCAGATTAGGGCCTGAAGCAATACTGCGGTTTAGCGGCCAGCTCACAAGAAAGCGAGTTGAAGAAAGGAGCTCAGGGGCACTGTAATTCACAAACCTGCAGAGTTATGAATGACAGCTATGGTCCAAAAATGTATTGAAGTAAGTCTTCGAAGAGGACTTGAAAGCGGGGCAGAATTTCAGGAAAACGATTTCAGGGGGTAGAATGGAATTGCACTTAAAGCATAGGAAAATAGGCAGAATGTCCACAATGATGCACTTGGCCAAAAAGGGCGTATGCGTTTTTTCCTGAAAAAACGCATACGCCCTTTTTGGCCAACCAAGCAAGCGTGTAAATGAAATCTGCACTATAATGAAGTCTCACTGCCCCCCGGTCAAAAGGGCCATCTGAAAAAAGTGTAAAATCCAGAAAGGCAGGACAGGTCATGGAGAACAGGGAGCCTTGTTATGCAGATGGGCGGGATGTAAATTGCCAACAGCCACTCTGGAGAAGTGTATGGTGTTTCCTGAAACACATAGGAAACAAAGCAACACAGCCTATGGCACTTCCACTTATGGTCCTATAGCTTAGGGAAATTAAAATAAAAAACTCACAGCCACCCCAAAGTTTGGGACGGCTCTGTTTACAAGAACCTCGTCTACGGTACAAGTTAAATATCCGAGAAAGCAAAAAATGGATAAAGAAGTTGTGGTACGTACGTACAATGGAATATTACTCAGCAATGAGATCTACGTCATCAGGCCCGTAGCAGCATAATGAGTGGATTCAGGTACGACGATTCTACGAGAAATAAGTCACACAGAAAAAGAAACATCATAAGTTATCACTAATACACGGAACGTAAACTTGTCTACACATGAACTGAATTACAAAACAGAACAGGGTTTCAAATTTAGAAAACCAACTTATGCTTGCTTATGGGGAAAGGTGAGTTGGGGTGCTGGATCAAACCAGAGATGGAAATTAGCACAGATACCGTTCCATAAGCCAAATATATAATAGACAAGACCTACTCCTTGCTCAACGAAATGGACTCAACACCCCATATTCAACTCCTGGGAATATACCTGACAAGAAAAAATCTTAAGACCCATGGATTTATATGTCTCCATAAGGAAATCAAGTGTGTGTACAGTGGCCTAAACGCAGCAGTGAAAATCCGATAAATCCCATTATCAAAATAAATTTCACAAACAAAACACAATGACAGTGAAATAGAGAGCAATTCTTAAATAATTCATTCAGGGCTTGTGATGCAACCTGGATTTACCACATCTACACCCAGAACTGGGTGAGACATAAGCCTGGACACTTCGGGCTGATAGCATTGGTGAGGTTCGGTGAGCAAACGCAGACCCTTTGAAGTCATACTGCATGGTACCCATTCCATGGGTCCCAACTCTCCAGGTTTAAGGGATTCTTCCTTCAGCTAAAACATGCATGGGAAACCCAGAGTATGGTCCACCGTGTGATTGGGAAACGTTTTCAAATGCATCTCAGGTTTCGTCCCCTGGTACTCGGGTTCACCGTTCGAGACCGTTTACTAACACTCTCCCCACTTGGAGAGTAATTGCCTTTAACCTCCTGTTTGGCACAGTTTGCAAATTCTGCGCAAGATGAACAGGAATAGGGACAACCAATGAGAGACTAGCTGTAGGTGTCTGCACGGGCAAATGGAAAGCTCTTTTCCCACCAGGAAGAGGGATTAACCAAAGGCTCAGCGTGCCCTGCCGGAACCAGATTAGGGCCTGAAGCAATCCTGCGGTTTTGCGGCCAGCTCACAAGAAAGCGAGTTGAAGAAAGGAGCTCAGGGGCACTGTAATTCACAAACCTGCAGAGTTATGAATGACAGCTATCGTCCAAAAATGTATGGAAGTAAGTCTTCGAAGAGGACTTGAAAGCGGGGCAGAATTTCAGGAAAACGATTTCAGGGGGTAGACTGGAATTGCACTTAAAGCATAGGAAAAGAGGCAGAATGTCGACAATGGTGCACTTGGCCAAAAAGGGCGTATGCGTTTTTTCCTGAATATATTCAGGAAAAAACGCATACGCCCTTTTTGGCCAACCAAGCAAGCGTGTAAAGGAAATCTGCAGTACAATGATGTCTCACTACCACCGGTCCAAACGGCCATCAAAAACAAGTGTAAAATCCAGAAAGGCAGGACAGGTCATGGAGAAGAGGGAGCCTTGTTATGCTGATGGGCGGGATGTAAGTTGCCAACAGCCACTCTGGAGAAGTGTATGGTGTTCCCTGAAACACGTAGGAAACAAAGCAACACAGCCTATGGCACTTCCACTTACGGTCCTATAGCTTAGGGAAATTAAATTCAAAAACACACAGCCACCCCAAAGTTTGGGACGGCTCTGTTTACAAGAACCTCGTCTACGGTACAAGTTAAATATCCGAGAAAGCAAAAAATGGATAAAGAAGTTGTGGTACGTACGTACAATGGAATATCACTCAGCAATGAGATCCACGTCATCAGGCCCTTACCGGCATAATGAGTGGATTCAGGTACGATGATTCTACGAGAAATAAGTCACATAGAAAAAGAAACATCATAAGATATCACTAATACACGGAACATAAACTTGGCTACACATGAACTGAATTACAAAACAGAACAGGGTCTCAAATTTAGAAAACCAACTTATGCTTGCTTATGGGGAAAGGTGACCTGGGGTGCTGCATAAAACCAGAGATTGAAATTAGCACAGAAACCGTTCCATAAGGCAAATATATAATAGACATTACCTGCTCCTTGCTCAACGAAATGGACTCAACACCCCATATTCAACGCCTGGGATTATACCTGACAAGTAAGAATCTTAAGACCCATGGATTTATATGTCTCCATAAGGATATCAAGCGTGTGTACAGCGGCCTAAACGCATCAGTGAAAATCCGATAAATCTCATTATCGAAATATATTTCAAAAACAAAACACAATGACAGTGAAATAGAGAACAATTCTTAAATAATTCATTCTGGGCTTGTGATGCAACCTGGATTTACCACATCTACACCCAGAGCTGGGTGAGACATAAGGCTGGACACTTCGGGCTGATAGCATTGGTGAGGTTCGGTGAGCAAACGCAGACCCTTTGAAGTCATACTTCATGGTACCCATTCCATGGGTCCCAACTCTCCAGGTTTAAGGGATTCTTCCTTCAGCTAAAACATGCATGGGAAACCCAGAGTAATGTCCACAATGTGATTGGGAAACGTTTTCAAATGCGTCTCAAGTTTCGACCCCTGGTACTCGGGTTCACCGTTCCAGACGCTTTACTAACACTCTCCCCATTTGGAGAGTCAGTGCCTTTAACCTCCTGTTTGGCACAGTTTGCAATTTCTGCGCAAAATGAACAGCAATAGGGACAACCAATGAGAGACTAGCTGTAGGTGTCTGCACTGGCAAATGGAACGCTCATTTCCCACCAGGAAGAGGGACTAACCAAAGGCTCAGCGTGCCCTGCCGGAACCAGATTAGGGCCTGAAGCAATCCTGCGGTTTTGCGGCCAGCTCACAAGAAAGCGAGTTGAAGAAAGGAGCTCAGGGGCACTGTAATTCACAAACCTGCAGAGTTATGAATGACAGCTATCGTCCAAAATTATATTGAAATAAGTCTTTGAAGAGGACTTGAAAGCGGGGCAGAATTTCAGGAAAACGATTTCAGGGGGTAGACTGGAATTGCACTTAAAGCATAGGAAAAGAGGCCGAATGTCCACAATGATGCACTTGGCCAAAAAGGGCGTATGCGTTTTTTCCTGAATATATTCAGGAAAAAACGCATACGCCCTTTTTGGCCAACCAAGCAAGCGTGTAAAGGAAATCTGCACTACAATGAAGTCTCACTACCCCCTGGTCAAAAGGGCCATCTGAAAAACCTGTAAAATCCAGAAAGGCAGGACAGGTCATGGAGAACAGGGAGCCTTGTTATGCTGGTGGTCGGGATGTAAATTGCCAACAGCCACTCTGGAGAAGTGTATGGGTTTTCCTGAAACACCTAGGAAACAAAGCAACACAGCCTATGGCACTTCCACTTATGATCCTATAGCTTAGGGAAATTAAAATCAAAAACACACAGCCACACCAAAGTTTGGTACGGCTCTGTTTACAAGAACCTTGTCTACAGTACAAGTAAAATATCCGAGAAATCAAAAAATTTATAAAGAAGTTGTGGTACGCACGTACAATGGAATATCACACAGCAATGAAATCTACGTCATCAGGCCCGTAGCGGCATAATGAGTGGATTCAGGTACGATGATTCTACAAGAAATAAGTCACACAGAAAAAGAAACATCATAAGATATCACTAATACACGGAATGTAAACTTGGCTACACATGAACTGAATTACAAAACAGAACAGGGTCTTAAATTTAGAAAACCAACTTATTCTTACTTATGGGGAATGTTGAGTTGGGGTGCTGCATAAAACCAGAGATTGAAATTAGCATAGATACCGTTCCATAAGCCAAATATATTATAGACTAGACCTACTCCGTGCTCAACGAAATGGACTCAACACCACATATTCAACGCCTGGGAACATACCAGACAAGTAACAATCGTAAATCCCATGGATTTTTATGTCTCCATAAGGAAATCAAGCGTGAGTACACTGGCCTAAAGGCAGCAGTGAAAATTCGATAAATCCCATTATCAAAATAAATTTAAAAAACAAAACACAATGACAGTGAAATAGAGAGCAATTCTTAAATAATTCATTCAGGGCTTGTGATGCAACCTGGATTTACCACATCTGCACCCAGAGCTGGGTGAGACATAAGGCCGGACACTTCGGGCTGATAGCATTGGTGAGGTTCGGTGAGCAAATGCAGACCCGTTGAAGTCATAGTGCCTGGTATCCATTCCATGGGTCCCAACTCTCCAGGTTTAAGGGATTCTTCCTTCAGCTAAAACATGCATGGGAAACCCAGTGTATGGTCCACCGTGTGATTGGGAAACGTTTTCAAATGCATCTCAGTTTTCGTCCCCTGGTACTAGAGTTCAACATTCCAGACCCTTTAATAACACTCTCCCCACTTGGAGAGTCAGTGCCTTTAACCTCTTGTTTCGCACAGTTTGCAGTTTCTGCGCAAGATGAACAGGAATAGGGAGAACCAATTACAGACGAGCTGTGGGTGTCTGCACGGGCAAATGGAACGCTCATTTCCCACCAGGAAGAGGAATTAACCAAAGGCTCAGCGTGCCCTGCTGGAAACAGATTAAGGGCTGAAGTAATCCTGCGGTTTTGCGGCCAGCTCACAAGAAAGCGAGTTGAAGAAAGGAGCTCAGGGGCACTGCAATTCACAAACCTGCAGAGTTCTGAATGACAGCTATCGTCCTAAAAATGTACTGAAGTAAGTCTTCGAAGAGGACTTGAAAGCGGGGCAAAATTTCAGGAAAACGATTTCAGGGGGCAGACTGGAATTGCACTTAAATCATAGGAAAAGAGGCAGAATGTCGGCCATGATGCACTTGGCCAAAAAGGGCGTATGCGTTTTTTCCTGAATATATTCAGGAAAAAACGCATACGCCCTTTTTGGCCAACCAAGCAAGCGTGTAAAGGAAATCTGCACTACAATGAAGTCTCACTGCCCACCGGTCAAAAGGGCCATCTGAAACAAGTGTAAAATCCAGAAAGGCAGGACAGGTCATGGAGAACAGGGAGCCTTGTTATGCTGATGGGCGGGATGTAAATTGCCAACAGCCACTCTGGAGAAGTGTAGGGTGTTTCCAGAAACATGTAGGAAACAAAGCAACACAGCCTATGGCACTTCCACATATGGTCCTATAGCTTAGGGAAATTAAAATCAAAAACACACAGCGACCGCAAAATTTGGGATGGCTCTGTTTACAAGAACCTTGTCTACAGTACAAGTTAAATATCCGAGAAAGCAAAAACTGGTTAAAGAAGTTGTGGTACTCACGTACAATGGAATAACACTCAGCAATGAAATCTACGTCATCCGGCCCGTAGCGGCATAATGAGTGGATTCAGGCACGATGATTCTACGAGAAATAAGTCACACAGAAAAGAAACATCATAAGATATCACTAATACACGGAATGTAATCTTGGCTACACATGAACTGAATTACAAAACAGAACAGGGTCTCAAATTGAGAAAACCAACTTATGCTTGCTTATGGGGAAAGGTGAGTTGGGGTGCTGCATAAAACCAGAGATTGATATTAGCACAGATACCGTTCCATAAGCCAAATATATAATAGAAAATACCTACTCTTTTCTCAACGAAATGGACTCAACACCCCATATTAAACGCCTGGGAATATACCTGACAATTAAGAATCTTAAAACCCATGGATTTATATGTCTCCATAAGGAAATCATGAGTGTGTACAGCGGCCTAAATGCAGCAGTGAAAATCCGATAAATCCCATTATCAAAATAAATTTCAAAAACAAAACACAATGACAGTGAAATAGAGAGCAATTCTTAAATAATTCTTTCAGGGCTTGTGATGCAACCTGGATTTGCCACATCTACACCCAGAGCTGAGTGAGACATAATGTTGGACACTTCAGGCTGATAGCATTGGTGAGGTTCGGTGAGCAAATGTAGACCCTTTGAAGTCATACAGCATGGTACCCATTCCATGGGTCCCAACTCTCCAGGTTGAAGGGATTCTTCCTTCAGCTAAAACATGCATGGGAAACCCACAGTATGTTGCACTGTGTGACTGGGAAACGTTTTCAAATGCATCTCAGTTTTCCTCCCCTGGTACTCGGGTTCACCATTCCAGAACCTTTACTAACACTCTCCCCACTTGGAGAGTCAGTGCCTTTAACCTCCTGTTTGGCACAGTTTGCAATTTCTGCGCAAGATCATTAGGAATAGGGAGAACCAATGAGAGACTAGCTGTAGGTATCTGCATGGGCAAATTTCACGCTCATTTCCCACCAGGAAGAGGAAATAGCCAAAGGCTCACCATGCCGTGCCGGAACCAGATTAAGGCCTGAAACAATCCTGCGGTTTTGCGGCCAGCTCACAAGAAAGCGAGTTGAAGAAAGGAGCTCAGGGACACTGTAATTCACAAACCTGCAGAGTTATAAATGACAGCTATCGTCCAAAAATATATTGAATTAAGGCTTCAAAGAGGACTTGAATGCGGGGCAGAATTGAAGGAAAATGATTTCAAGGGGTACACTGGAATTGCATTTAAAGCATACGAAAAGAGGGAAAACGTTGACAATGATGCACTTGGCCAAAAAGTGCGTATGCGTTTTTTCCTGAATATATTCAGGAAAAATCGCATACGCCCTTTTTTGCCAACCAAGCAAGCGTGTAAACAAATCTGCGCTACAATGAAGGCTCACTGCCCCCCGGTCAAAAGGGCCATCTGAAAATACTATAAATCCAGAAAGGCAGGACAGGCCATGGAGAAGAGGGAGCCTTGTTATGTTGATGGGCGGTATATAAATTGCCAACTGCCACTCTGGAGAAGTGTATGGTGTTTCCTGAAACACCTAAAAAACAAAGCGATGAACCTTACGACACTTCCACTTATGGTCCTGTAGCTTAGGGACATTAAAATCAAAAACACACATCCACCCCAAAGTTTCGGACGGCTCTATTTACAAGAACCTCGTCTACGGTACTAGATATATATCCCAGAAAGCGAAAAATGGATACAGAAATTGTGTTACGTACGTACAATGGAATATCACTCAGCAATGAAATCTATGTCATCAGGCCCGTAGCGGCATAATGAGTGGATTCAGGTACGACGATTCTACTAGAAATAAGTCACACAGAAAAAGAAATATCATAAGATATCACTAATACAAGGAATTTAAACTTGGCTACACATGAACTGAATTACAAAACAGAACAGGGTCTCAAATTTAGAAAACAAACTTATGCTTGCTTAAGGGGAAATGTGAGTTGGGGTGCTGCATAAAACCAGAGATTGAAATTACCACAGATACCCTTCCATAAGCCAAATATATTAGAGTCAAGGCCTACTCCTTGCTCAACGAAATGGACTCAACACCACATATTCAACGCCTAGGAATATACCTGACTAGTAAGAATCTTACAACCCATGGATTCATATGTCTTCGTAAGAGAATCAAGCGTGTGTACAGCAGCATAAACGCAGCAGTGAAAATCCAATAAATCCCGTTATCAAAATAAATTACAAAAACAAAACACAATGACAGTGAAATAGAGAGCACTTCGTAAATAATTCATTCAGGGCTTGTGATGCAACCTGGATTTACCACATCTACACCCAGAGCTTGGTGAGACATAAGGCCGGACACTTCAGGCTGATAGCATTGGTGAGGTTCGGTGAGGAAATGCAGACCCTTTGAAGTCATACTGCATGGTACCCATTCCATGGGTCCCAACTCTCCAGGTTTAAGGGATTCTTCCTTCAGCTAAAACATGCATGGGAAACCCAGAGTATGGTCCACCGTGTGACCGGTAAACATTTTTAAATGAATCTCAGTTTTCGTCCTCTGGTACTTGGGTTCACCATTCCGGAACCTTTACTAACACTCTCCCCACTTGGAGAGTCAGTGCCTTTAACCTCCTGTTTGGCACAGTTTGCAATTTCTGCGCAAGATGAACAGGAATAGGGAGAACCAATGAGAGACTAGCTGTAGGTACATGCATGGGCAAATTTAACACTCATTTCCCACTAGGAAGAGGAAATAGCCAAAGGCTCAGCATGATGTGCCGGAACCAGATTAGGTCCTGAAGCAATCCTGCGGTTTTGCGGCCAGCTCACAAGAAAGCGAGTTGAAGAAAGGAGCTCAGGGCCACTGCCATTCACAAATCTGCAGAGTTATGAATGACAGCTATCGTCCAAAAATATCTGAAGTAAGGCTGCGAAGAGGACTTGAAAGCAGGGCAGAATTCCAGGAATACGATTTCAGGAGGTAAACGGGAAGTCCTTTGAAAGCATAGTAAAAGAGGCAGAACCTCGACAATGATGCCCTTGGTGAAAAGGGCATATGCGGTTTTTCCAGGGCCCTCATTAAAGAGGGTAGGAGGCTCCCAGCATGCTTCAGTGGCCAACAGAGGGCCCACGTCGCCAATGCGACATGAGCCAACCAGGCAGGAGTGACCTCACATCAGAGGGCCCACCTCACATAAGGGTAATGTACCCAGCCAGGATCAGACTCTCACCAGAGTGCCCACATCAGCTAGGGGCTGGGAACCAGGCAGGAGTGTCCTCACACCCGTGGGGCCACATCATCGAAAGTTGAGGTACCCAACACAGGTTGTCTCAAACCAGAGAACCCACATCACCATGGGTCTCGGATCGAGTCAGGCAGGAGTAGCCTCACAACACAGGGCCAATAGAATAAATAAGCTGAGGAATCCTGCAGTGAGAACCTCCCAGCAGGTGGCCCAGAGCACTGAGTTTATGCGATCCAGGCCACAGTGAACTCACAGCAGACGGCCCACATCATGAAACTGAGCAACCCAGCCGTTGGGACCTCAGAGCAGAAGGCCCACATTCCCATGGGGTTGGGAACATGGCACGAGTGTCCTCACACCACTTAGCACGTATCAGAAAATGTGGGTATCCAGCAGTTAGGGCCTGACGCCAGAGGGCCCTCATCACTGAGGGGAGGAAGCTCCCAGCAGGCTCCAACTGACGCAAGAGGGCTGATGTTGCCAAGGCGGGGTGTGCCAGCCAGGCAGGAGTGACCTCACAGCAGAGGGCCCACCTCACAGAAGGGTGAGGAACCCAGCCAGGATCACACTCTCACCAGAGGACCCACATCACCAAGGGGATAGGAACCAGGCAGGAGTGTCCTCACACCAGTGGGGCCACATCATCGAAAGGTGAGGGACCCAGCACACGTAGCCTCAAACCGGAGGACACACATCACCATGGGGCCTGGAGTGAAGCAGGCAGGAGGAGTCTCAAAACAGAGGGCCCATAGAAGAAAAAAGGTGAGGAATCCCTCAGTTGGAACCTCCCTGCAGTCGGCCAGCAGCAGCGAGGCTATGGGATCCAGGCCGGAGTGAACTCACAGCAGAGGGCCCTCATCATGAAACTGAGCAACCCACCGTTGGGACCTCAGAGCAGAAGGCCCACATTCCAATGGGGTTGGGAACCTGGCAGGAGTGTACTCGCACCACAGGGTGCACATCAGAATATTTTGGGAGCTCAGGAGTTAGGGCCTGACGCCAGCGGTCCCTCATTACCGAGGGGAGGAGACTCCCAGCAGGCACCAACTCCCAACTGAGGGCCCATGTCACCAAGGTGACGTGTGACAGTCACGCAGGAGTGACCTCACAGCAGAGGGCCGACCTCACAGAAGGGTGAGGAACCCAGCCAGGATAAGACTCTCACCAGAAAACCCACATCACCAAGGGGATCGGAACAAGGCAGGAGTGTCCTCATACCAGTGGGGCCACATTATATAAAGGTGAGGAGCCCAACACATGTGGCCTAAACCAGAGGACCCACATTTCCAAGGTGCTCCGAGTGAGGCAGGCAGGAGTAGCCTAACAACACAGAAGCCACAGAATAAAAAATGTGAGGAATCCAGCAGTTTGAACCTCCCAGCAGGTGGCCCAGAGCACGGAGTCTATGGGATCCAGGCCACAGTGAACTCACAGCAGAGGGCCCACATCATGAAACTGAGCAACCCAGCCAGTGGGACCTCAGAGGAGAAGGCCCACATCCCCATGGGGATAGGAACCTCGCAGGAGTGTCCTCGCACAACTTAGAACATATCAGAAAATGTGGGAACCCAGCAGTTAGGGCCTGACGCCAGAGGGCCCTCATCCCGGAGGAGAGGAGGCTACCAGCAGGCTCCAAATGCCACCAGAGGGCCGACGTCACCAACGCAACGGGAGCAAGCCAGGAAGGAGTTACCTCACAGCAGAGGGCCCACCTCACAGAAGTGTGAGGAGCCCAAACAGGATCAGACTCTAACCAGAGCGCCCAAATCACCAAGGCGATGGAAACCAGGCAGGAGTGTCCTCACACCAGTGGGGCCACATCAGCGAAAGGTGAGGAACACAGCACATGTGGCCTCAAACAAGGGGACACACATCACGAAAGGGCTGGGAGTGAGGCATGCAGGAGGAGACTCACAACAGAGCGCCCATAGAATAAAAAAGGTGAGGAACCCCACAGTTGGAAGCTCCAAGCAGGTGGCCCAGAGCACCGAGGCTATGGGATCCATGCCGGAGTGAACTCACAGTAGACGGCCCACATTCTGACACTGTGAGCAACCCAGCCGTTGGGACCTCAGAGCAGAAAGCCCACATCCCCATGGGGCTGGGACCCTGGCAGTAGTGTACTCGCATGACAGGGTGCACATCAGAAAATTTTGGGAGCCCATGAGTTAGGGCCTGACGCCAGAGGGTCCTCATTACCGAGGGGAGGAGACTCCCAGCAGGCACCAACTCCCAACTGAGGGCGCACATCGCCAAGGTGACGTGTGCCAGGCAGGCAGGAGTGACCTCACAGCAGAGGGCCCACCTCCCAGAAGTGTGAGGAATCCAGCCAGGATCAGACTCTCACCAGAGGGCCCCCATCACCAAGGGGGTGGGAACCAGGCAGGAGCGTCCTCACACCAGTGGGGCCACATCAATAAAGGTGAGGAAACCGGCACAGGTGGCCTCAAACCAGAGGACCTACATCACAAAGGGGCTGGGAGTGAGTTAGGAAGGAGGAGCATGAAAACACAGGACCCAAAGAATAGAAAAGGTAAGGAATCCAGCAGTAGGAACCTCCCAGCAGACGGCTCAGAGCACAAAGTCTATGGGATCTAGAACTGAGTGAACTAACACCAGAGAGCCAACATCATGAAACGGTGAACAACACAGGTGTTGGGACCTTAGAGCAAAAGGCCCACATACCCATGGGGATGGGAACCTGGCAGGAGTGTCCTCGCACCACTTAGCATGTATCAGAAAATGTGGGAACCCAGTAGTTAAGGCCTGATGCCAGAGGGCCTCATCACCGAGGGGAGGAGGCTCCCAGCATGCTCCAACTGCCACCAGAGGGCCGACGTCGCCAAGGCGGGGTGTGCCAGCCAGGCAAGAATGACCTCAGAGAAGAGGGCCCACCTCACAGAAGTGTGAGGAACCCAACCAGGATCAGACTCTCGCCGGAGGCACCACATCACCAAGGGGATGGGAAGCAGGCAGGAGTGTCCTCACACCAGTGGGGCCACATCATCAAAAGATGAGGAACCCATCACATGTGGCCTCAAACCAGAGGACACACATCACCAAGGGGCTGGGAGTGAGGCAGGTGTCTGGAGGGGCACATTTAACTCTAATTTCCCACCAGGAAGAGGAATTAACCAAAGGCTCAGAGTGCCGTGCCACACCCTGATTACGGCCTGAAGCAAACCTGCGGTTTTGTGGCCAGCTTTCAAGGAAGCGAGTTAAGAAAGGAAATCACGGGCACTGTAATTCACAAACATGCAGAGTTATAAATGACAGCTATTGGCAAAAATATATGGAAGTAAGTCTGCAAAGAGGACTTGAAAACGAGGCAGAATTGCAGGAATCATATATCAGGAGGTAGATTGGAATTGCGTTTAAAGCATGTGAAAAGCGGCAGATCTTTGACAGTGATGCACTTGGACAAAAAGTGCGTATACATTTTTTCCTGAATATATTCAGAAAAAACGCATATGCCCTTTTTGGCCAACCAAGCACTCCAGCAATGGAAATCCGCACTACAATGAAGTCTCATTTCCCATTCGTCAAAAGGGCCATCTGAAAAAAGTGTAAAAGCCAGAAACACAGGACAGGCCATGGAGAACAGGGAGCCTTGTTATGCTGATGGGCGGGATGTAAACTGCCAACAGACACTCTGGAGATGTTTATGGTGTATCCTGAAACATCTGAAAAACAAAGCTACAGAGCCTAGGGCACTTCCACTTTTGGCCCTATAGCTTAGGAAATTTAAAATCAACAAGACACAGCCAACACAAAATTTAGGGCTGCTGTGTTTACAAGAACCTCGAGTCCAGTACAAATTAAATATCCCAGAAAGAAGAAAATGGATAAAGAAGTTGTGCTACCTACGTACAACGGAATATCACTCAGCAATGAAATCAATGTCATCAGGCCTGTAGCAGCAAATTGAGTGGATTTAGGTATGATGATTCTAAGAGAAATATGTCACACACAGAAAGATAATTATCATAAGATATCACTAATAGAGGGAGTGTAAACTTGGCTACACATAAACTAAATTACAAAACCGAACAGAGTCTCACATTTAGATAAAAATCTTATGCTTCCTTAAGGGGAAAGTTGAGTTGGGGTGCTGTATAAAACCAGAGACTGAAATTAACACACATACCGTTCCATAAGCCAATATGTAATAGACAAGACCTACTCTTTGCTCAACGAAATAGACTCCTCCATGGTGTATCACCTCACACCTGTTAGAATGGGCATCATCAGAAAATCTACAAACAACAAATGTTGGAATGGGTGTGGAGATAAGGAACCCTCTTCCACTATTGTTGGGAATGTAAATTGATACAGTCACTGTGGAGAACATTATGGAGTTTCTTATAAAACTAAGAATAGAATTACCATATGATACAGCAATCCCACTACTGGGCATATACCCAGACAAAACCATAAATCAAAAAGAGACATTCACCGCAATGTTCATTGCATCACTATTTACAATATCCAGGTAATGGAAGCAAACTAAATGCCCACAGACAGACGAATGCATCAAGATGTGGTACAAGTATAAAATGGAATATTACTAAGCCATATAAAGGAATGAAATTGGGTCATTTGTAGAGACGTTGATGGATCTAGAGACTGTCATACAGAGTGAAGTAAGTCAGAAAGAGAAAAACAAATCTTGTATATTAATGCATATATGTGGAACCTAGAAAAATTGTACAGATGAACCGTTTTGCAAGGCAGAAATAGAGCAACAGATGTAGACAACAAACGTATGGACACCAAGGGGGGAAAGCTGTTGGGGGTGGTGGTGGGAGGAGTTGAAATATTGGGATTGGCATGTATACATTTATATGTATAAAAGAGATAACCAAAAAGAATCTGCTTTATAAAAAAATAAAATATTATTCAAAGTTAAAAAAATAAAATTAAAAATATTAAAACAGAAAAAATATTCTTCCCTTCACATACATATATTTATATGAATAAATTATTTCCATGCTTATATCTGTAAATACAAAAAAGAGGAATAAAATCTACCTTGAACCAAAAATGAAAAAAAGAAAAAAAAACAGAACCCACAAGTTACACAGAGGAAAACTGTATCAGGGCACTTGCTCCAGTTGTAAACAATTCTGAAGTTGGTCAGTGGTGGGGAATCATCTCCCATTCAGCCAGCAGGCCCCACGCAACAAGCGTCCTCATTGCAAACCTGGGGGACCGTGCCGAGGCATCTGTGAGTAAACGTGGGCCGAGCCCCATGCCAGCTGCTGCTGAAATGTTCCCACCCTTCCCAGGTAAAACACCTGAATATGTACAAGGACTTGAAAGCCTAGAGGAAGGGCCATGGAGCCACATGAGCAACAGCATGCCAACCGACTTGGTGCCTGCAGGCCAGCCAGGATGCTCCTGGCCCTGGTTGCTCTTCTGGAAGCTTTCCCTTTCTCTGCCTGAGATACCCCTTCTGTCCCGGCCCCCACTGCTTTCTTCCTTCCTCACCTCTGCCCAGGGAGAAATTCCAGCGGCAGATATGGGTGACACATCCTCTTCTTTAGCAGGTGGCATCTTGGCAACTGCTGCAGAAAGTCCAGCAGAGCCCCACTCACACTGGGCCACCCACAAAGCCGTGGCCTCTCACTCCCTCCCACCCGTCCAGCCCCAAGACTGCTGACTGGGCAGAGAAAATGGCGTCAGGCACAGCTGCAGGGGCTCTTGCTGCCTGGAGCGGTGTTTATATTGATCTGAACCCAGGCACACCTGGGGAGGACTGGCCGGCATGGTCAGGCTTCCCAGGCCAGCCAATAATCACCCCTCAGGGGCTCACAGTTGCAGAAAATGGAACTTGCTGAATCGGCCAGGTACAAGGAACAGGTGTGGGCTCCTGAGAGTCAGGATAGACAAGGGGCTGCAGCTCTGGCTTGTTTTCTAATTATATTATCTGGCCCATGAGTGGGAGACAACTTCAAGAAAACCCTCTCCTAATGAGAGGAACCCAGGAGTCAGGGAGAGGAGGGGTGGCTGGTGGGTGGAGGCAGAGGCCTGGTGCCCCGGGTACAGTGGAAGTCTCTGGAAGACCAGGTGGAGGGAGGCCAAACAGAGTGATGCCCAGGGTCACAGACCTGTCGGGGCTGCTGTTTGTTAGTTCAAGTCCTGCTCTGAGGTTCTCTGTGTCAGATCTGAGTGACAGGTGAGCTGGGAGTGCTCTGCAATGAGGGCGATGTGCAGGGTTCCTGTGTGCCCAGCCCTGCCACGGTAACGGCAAGGGTAGCTCTTTATCCTGGGAGGGGCCTGACCACGAGAACCCCGTGGTCTGGGGTGGGGGGTAGGGTACCTGCGCAGGTGATCTCCATATCCTGGGATTGGCCTGACCTCGAGAGCCCCACGGGCTGCTGGAGTCCTGGTAAATGATGTCAGGACAGTCAGTGAAGCCACTGAGGATGTACCTCCAGTGTTTCCTAAATTCTACACCCTGCTGGTCATTCTACCAACCACCAGGACATGGTATTCTGTATTAGTCTTCAATGATGCCTTCTTTTGTATTCTATTATTCCCAGAGTCACAAGAAATTTGGCTTGTGAGTGGCAGGACTCAACATACAACTAAAACAATACTTCTGGGCCGTCTTGTCCCAAGGGTTCAAAAATTCCCACACCATCTTTGGGGAAAGCTCAGTTAAAGAACTAAAAGTTCTACCTCTGGAAAAGGAAACACTCCTTCAATTTGCAGATGACATTCTAATCGCCAGCCCTACTAAGGAGACCTCTGAACTACCAAGCCAATAAAGGATACAGGTTGTCGAAGAAAAAGCTCAAATATCACAGACTACGGTGACCTGCCTGGGCTTCATTCTCACAGAAGGTCGGAGAAGCCCATCCCAGGAAAGGGAAGAAACAATTTACAGCCTTACCCATATCTAAAACTAGAAGACAGCTTAGGGGTTCCTGGGGAGGCCAGGGTTTGGTGCTTCTGGATCCCTAACTACAGTCTACTAGCTGGGCCTCTATATGAAACACTGAAAGGAAAAGATGATGATCCTTTTGAATAGAATCCAGAAGTGGCCTTTCAAGAATGGAAAGAGCAGTCAATTCAGACCCTTGCCCAGGAACTCCCTAATTTAGCTAAACCCTTTGATCTTTACATTCCTGGTGAAAAGTGAATCGCCATTGGAGTATTAGTGCAAAACCTGGGACCACTTGAAATGGAACAATGCAAGAATGCCATGCAGGTAGGATAAACTACAGTCACCAAGGGGCTTGGCCCACTGCCACATCTGGCCAAGATACTGGCGGTATCTAAAAACCTGGAAATCAGCAGCCCAAAAGGCCACCTCCCTCCTAAGGGAAAAGGACCCCACGTGGTGATCCTAACCCCCAACCATGCCCTGACGTTGCAGGGTTTGCTCCGTGGGCACACTGACCTCGAGTGAGGAGGCCCTCCAACTCCAACCTCCAGAGAGATAACCGGGGGCAACGGGGCACCATGACGACTCATGTGACCATCACTTGACCTGGAGTTTCTCTCATAAAACAACAAGAGTGTGTCCCAAAAGAGTAGACTACTGCTTGCAGGACTTACTGCACCCAGAGCGGACCTAATAATCTTGGCGGGGGAAGCGTATATCACGCTGTCACCATAGAAGAGCCTACAGACACTGTGATGATGGTGGCCAATAAGACCGGCTGGACTCCTGTTTACTTCAAAAGGCTGTTGACTCAGTGGCCATCATGGTCCTTCATCACCAGTGACCCTGGACTGTCTGGGAGTTGAGCGGACAGGGTCCTGACACCTGGTGCTGTTTTTACGTTAATTCAGCGGCCTAATTGAAGAAAGCGCAGACTACTGGTCAGAGCATCTAGGCTGGCAGAAACGGCCAGCCTAAGGTGGCCGAACAAATGTGGGGCGGGGTGAAACTGGACCTCACAGCGTCACTGCACATCTCCTTCCTGGACCCTTAAAGGTCATTAGAATCTATAACACTTCCAATACTGGTGCTCAGGCGGACGAGCAGGGAGGCAGGAGGCCTGGGGACAATCAACGTCACCTGGAGGCTGCTGGGGAGAAGTTCTGACCCTCGCTCACGGGTATGAGGGCTCCTAACTCAGCACTCAGCAGTTACAGAAGAAGGGTCTGCACCCTCAGCACTCCAAGAATGAGGAAGGGGACAAAAGGCAGAAGAGGGGTTTGTCCCAGGCAAAGCCCCTTAAAAATCCCTGGGAGATAAAAATAGAATCTGGGCAATAAAATAAAGTCTAACCTTTTTTATCCTTTGTGCTTTGTCTAATTTCACATGCTCCTAGGGTCCTGCATACAGAGGTTCCACACCCGGCACTTCAGACCAGATTTCCTAGTGCAGAATGGCTGGGTCGACACCTCAGCTCCTGGGGCACAGTCAACACTCCGTGATATAGAGCCTGAGCTGCAGCCAACTCTGACAGGATCTCTACACAGCAGCCCAGCCCACAGCCCACGGGGTAGCACATGCTCTCACCTCTCCATTCTCTGATCAAAATATAAAGTTTCCTTTGCTTCTGAACCAAACTCAGTCTTGATCTGTTGGCTCCAATGACACTGGGCAGGGGGACACTTGTTGGGGTCCACTCTGGAGGATCAGTAACAGAAATTGAGAACATTGTAACTTCAATGAACAGATGTGTGAGCCAAACTGTAATTAACATAGAACAGTGTATAAGGCTCGGGTAAAATAAGATGTTTCTAACACTTCCATTTGATATTTCCATCACTTTATTATAAGCAAGTTCAGTGAAAAGGTTTGTCTTATTTGTCAGGTCAATATAAGAGAGACGAAGTGATTTCTTTCCAAGGATGTACATCTAATAATCTTGGTTAAAGCTTCAATCTTGTTTTAAATGCTTTTCCATTGAAAATGGTGCCTCTCTTTCAGCTCCCCCATTTCTGAGAAGTATAAAGTCTTATAATTTATTATTTCCAAAGGGGAAAGGTAAGAGGAGGGATAAATTAACAGTTTTGGATTAACACATACACACTGCTATGTATAAAATCGATCATCAACAAGGAACTGCTGTATAGCACAGGGAACTACACTCAATATTTTGCAATAACCTATAAGGGGAAATAATCTGAAAAAGAATAGATATTTTTATTGACATCATCTATTAATGACAGTTAAAATGGAACGTAAGGGAAGCTGGTGGTGAGTGCTTCTGATCCTGAAGACTTCAATCATCTAAAGTTTGGACTCTGCCTACTTCCCAAGGCCCTTAATGAACATATGTGTAGCCGTAGCTTAAAAAATTCCCCAGTTTGGGTTGCGGAGAGACACTGATTTTGAAAAAGCCCTGGTGTTCTCCTCACATGAATGGGACCCTTCCTACAGCTAAAGCATGCCTGTCACACCCAGAGGATGGTATACCGTCTGATTGGGAAGAGTTTGGAAAAGGCATCTCATCTCCTCATCTCCTGGTGCTCGGGTTCACCCCTCCAGCGTCTTTACTAACAGTGTCCCCACTTGGAGATGTCAGCACTGTCAACATCCTGTTGCAGACAGTTTGGAATTTGTCCAGATGATGAAGCAGAAGGAGGAGGAACAATGAGAGACAAGTCCTAGGGGTTCGGACAGGCACATGTCACTCTAATTTCCAATCAGGAAGACGAATTGACCAAAGGCTAGGGTTGCCCATGGAAACAGAATAGGGCTTGAGGAAATCCCGCTGCTTTGTGGCCAGTTCCCATAAACACAAGTTGAAAAATGGAGCTCAGTGGCACTAAAATTCACGAAACTGCAGAGTTGAAAATATCTATCACTGAAAAATGTCCTGAGGAAAGTCAGAGAAAAGGACTTGTAAGCAACGGAGAATGGCAGGAAAGGGATTGGAAGAGGTAGAAAGGACTCGCCATTAAGCACAAGAAAAGGGGCTGAGCATTGCCAACATTGCTGTTGGCCAAAAAGGGTGTATGCGTCTTTTTCTGTATATATTCAAGAAAAGGGCATACACGTTTTTAGCCAACCAAACAGGTGGGCACTGGAAATCAGTACTACAAAACATGTCACTTCGCATCAGTCAGAAGAGCCGTCCTCATAAAGTGTAAACACCAGAAATGCAGGACAGGGCAAGGAGAAAAGGGAGCCCTGTGAGGCTTATACTGGAAATGTATATTACCAACGGTCACTCTGGAGAAGTGTATTGTGTTTACTAAAGCATCTAAAAGATGAGCTACAGAGCACAGGGCACTTGCACTCATGGACGTATATCTTGGGAAAAACAAAAATCGAGAGGACACAGGCACCCCAATGTATACCGCCTCACTGTTTAAAAGATCCTCGAATAGGATATAACTTAAATGTCTCTGGAGGGAAAAAATAGATACAGATGTGGTGCTCATGTAGAGTGGAATATGACTCAGCCTGGAAATCAATGCAATATGGCCACTTGTAACAACTCCAGAGGAGTTACATATGATCATTCAAAGTCACAGAATTCAAAAAGTAAAAGACATACTATATCACTAATACATGGAATGTAAACTTGGCTACACATGAACTGAATTACAAAACAGAACAGGTTCTCATATTTAGAAAACCAACTTATTCTTGCTTAAGGATAAAGGTGAGTTGGGGTGCTGCATAAAACCAGAGATTGAAATTAGCACAGATACTATTCCATAAGACAAATATGTAATAGTCAAGACCTACTGTTTGCTCAACAAAATGGACTCAACACCACATATTCAACGCCTAGGAATATACCTGACTAGTAAGAATCTTCAAACCCATGGGTTTATATGTCTCCGAAAGAGAATCAAGCGTGTGTACAGCGGCATGAACACAGCAGTGAAAATACGATAAATCCCATTATCAAAATAAATTACAGAAACAAAACACAATGACAGTGAAATAGAGAGCAATTCTTAAATAATTCATTCAGGGTCTGTGATGCAACCTGGATTTACCATATCTACACCTAGAGATGAGTGAGACATAAGGCTGGACACCAGGCTGATAGCACTGGTGAGGTTCGGTGAGCAAATGCAGACCCCTTGAAGTACCCATTCCATGGGTCCCAACTCTCCAGGTTTAAGGGATTCTTCCTTCAGCTAAAACATGCCTTTGAAACCCGCAGTATGGTGCACCATGTGACCGAGAAACGTTTTACAATGCATCTCAGATTTCGTCCCCTTTTACACGGGTTCAACATTCCAGACGCTTTACTAACACTATCCCCACTTGGAGAGTCAGTGCCTTTAACCTCCTGTTTGGCACAGTTTGCAATTTCTGTGCAAGATGAACAGGAATAGGGAGAATCAATGAGAGACTAGCTGTAGGTGTCTGCACGGGCAAATGGAACGCCCATTTCCCACCAGGAAGAGGAATTAACCAAAGGCTCAGCGTGCCCTGCCGGAAACAGATTAGGGCCTGAAGCAATCCTGCGGTTTTGCGGCCAGCTCACAAGAAAGCGAGTTGAAGAAAGGAGCTCAGGGGCACTGTAATTCACAAACTTGCAGAGATATGAATGACAGCTGTCGTCCAAAAATGTATTGAAGTAAGTCTTCGAAGAGGACTTGAAAACGGGGCAGAATTTAGGGAAAACGGTTTCAGGGGGTAGACTGGAATTGCACTTAAAACATAGGAAAAGAGGCAGAATGTCGACAATGATGCACTTGGCCAAAAACGGCGTATGCGGTTTTCATGAATATATTCAGGAAAAAACGCATACGCCCTTTTTGGCCAACCAAGCAAGCGTGCAAAGGAAATCTGCACTACAATGAAGCCTCACTGCCCCCCGGTCAAATGGCCATCTGAAAAAAGTATAAAACCCAGAAAGGCAGGACAGGTCATGGAGAACAGGGAGCCTTGTTATGCTGATGGGCGGGATGTAAATTGCCAACAGCCAATCTGGAGAAGTGTATGGTGTTTCCTGAAACACGTAGGAAACAAAGCAACACAGCCTATGGCACTTCCACTTATGGTCCTATAGCTTAGGGAAATTAAAATCAAAAAGACAGAGCCACCCCAAAGTTTCAGACAGCTCTGTTTACAAGAACCTCGTCTACGGTGCAAGTTAAATATCCGAGAAAGCAAAAAATGGATAAAGAAGTTGTGGTACATACATACAATGGAATATCACTCAGCAATGAAATCTACGTCATTAGGCCCGTAGCGGCATAATGAGTGAATTCAGACGCGATGATTCTACGAGAAATAAGTCACACAGTAAAAGAAACATCATAAGATATCACTAATACACGGAATGTAAACTTGGCTACACACGAACTGAATTACAAAACAGAACAGGGTCTCAAATTTAGGAAACCAACTTATGCTTGCTTATGGGGAAAGGTGAGTTGGGGTGCTGCATAAAACCAGAGATTGAAATTAGCACAGATATCGTTCCATAAGGCAAATATATATTAGACAAGACCTACTCCTTGCTCAACGAAATGGACTCAACACCTCATATTCAACACCTGGGAATATACCTGACAAGTAAGAATCTTAAAACCCATGGATTTATATGTCTCCATAAGGAAATCAAGAGTGTGTACAGCGGCCTAAACGCAGCAGTGAAAATCCGAAAAATCCCATTATCAAAATAAATTTCAAAAACAAAACACAATGACAGTGAAATAGAGAACAATTCTTAAATCATTCATTCAGGGCTTGTGATGCAACCTGGATTTCCCACATCTACACCCAGAGCTGGGTGAGACATAAGGCTGGACACTTCGGGCTGGTAGCATTGGTGAGGTTCTGTGAGCAAACGCAGAACCTTTGAAGTCATACTGCATGGTACCCATTCCCTGGGTCCCAACTCTCCAGGTTTAAGGGATTCTTCCTTCAGCTAAAACATGCATGGGAAACCCAGAGTATGGTCCACCGTGTGATTGGGAAACGTTTTCAAATGCATCTCAGTTTTTGAACCCTGGTACTCGGGTTCACCGTTCCAGACGCTTTACTCACACTCTCCCCACTTGGAGAGTCACTGCCTTTAACCTCCTGTTTGGCACAGTTTGCAATTTCCATGCAAGATGAACAGGAATAGGGAGAACTAATGAGAGACTAGCTGTAGGTGTCTGCACGGGCAAATGGAACGCCCATTTCCCACCATGAAGAGGAATTAACCAAAGGCTCAGCGTGCCCTGCCGGAAACAGATTAGGGCCTGAAACAATCCTGCGGTTTTGCGGCCAGCTCACAAGATAGCGAGTTGAAGAAAGGAGCTCAGGGGCACTGTAATTCACAAACCTGTAGAGGTATGAATGACAGCTATCGTCCAAATATGTATTGAAGTAAGTCTTCGAAGAGGACTTGAAAGCGATGCAGAATTTCGGGAAAAATATTTCACGGTGTAGACTGGAGTTGCACTTAAAGCATAGGAAAATAGGCAGAATGTCGACAATGATGCACTTGGCCAAAAAGGGCATATGCTTTTTTTCTTGAATATATTCAGGAAAAAACGCATAGGCCCTTTTTCGCCAACCAAGCAACCGTGTAAAGGAAATCTGCACTAGAATGAAGTCTCACTGCCCCCCGGTCAAAAGGGCCATCTGAAAAAAGTGTAAAATCCAGAAAGGCAGGACAGGTCATGGAGAACAGGGAGCCTTGTTATGCTGATGGGCGGGATGTAAACTCCCAACAGCCACTCTGGAGAAGTGTATGGTGTTTCCTGAAACACGAAGGAAACAAAGCAACACAGCCTATGGCATTTCCACTTATGGTCCTATAGCTTAGGGAAATTAAAATAAAAAACACACAGCCACCCCAAAGTTTCCGATGGCTATGTTTACAAGAACCTCATCTACGGTATAAGTTAAATATCCGAGAAAGCAAAAAATGGATAAAGAAGTTGTGGTACGCACGTACAATGGAATATCACTCAGCAATGAAATCTACGTCATCAGGCCCGTAGCCCCATAATGAGTGGATTCAGGTACAATGATTCTATGAGAAATAAGTCACACAGAAAAGGAAACATCATAAGATATCACTAATACACGGAATGTAATCTTGGCTACACATGAACTGAATTACAAAACAGAACAGGGTCTCAAATTTAGAAAACCAACTTATGCTTGCTTATGGGGAAAGGTGAGTTGGGGTGCTGCATAAAACCAGAGATTGAAATTTGCACAGATACCGTTCCATAAGCCAAATATATAATAGAAAAGACCTACTCCTTGCTCAACGAAATGGACTCAACACCCCATATTCAACGCCTGGGAAGATACCTGACAAGTAAGAATCTTAAAACCCATGGACTTATATGTCTCCATAAGGAAATCAAGCGTGTGTACAGTGGCATAAACGCAGCAGTGAAAATCCGATAAATCCCATTATCAAAATAATTTCAAAAACAAAACCACAATGACAGTGAAATAGAGAGCAATTCTTATATAATTCATTCAGGGCTTGTGATGCAACCTGGATTTACCACATCTACACCCAGAGCTGGGTGACACATAAGGCTGGACACTTCGGGCTGATAGCATTGGTGAGGTTCGGTGAGCAAACGCAGACCCTTTGAAGTCATACTGCATGGTACCCATTCCATGGGTCCCAACTCTCCAGGTTTAAGGGTTTCTTCCTTCAGCTAAAACATGCATGGGAAACCCACAGTACAGTGCACTGTGTGATTGGGAAACGTTTTCAGATTCATCTCAGTGTTCGTCCCCTGGTACTCGGGTTCACCATTCCAGACGCTTTACTAACACTCTCCCCACTTGGAGAGTCAGTGCCTTTAACCTCCTGTTAGGCACAGTTTGCAATTTCTTCTAAAGATGAACAAGAATAGGGAGAACCAATGAGAGACTAGCTGTAGGTGTCTGCACGGGCAAATGGAACGCTCATTTCCCATCAGGAAGAGGAATTAACCAAAGGCTCAGTGTGCCCTGCGGGAAGGAGATTAAGTCCTGAAGCAATCCTGCGGTTTTGCGGCCAGCTCACAAGAAAGCGAGTTGAAGAAAGGAGCTCAGGGGCACTGTAATTCACAAACTTGCAGAGGTATGAATGACAGCTATTGTCCAAAAATGTACTGAAGTAAGTCTTCGAAGAGGACTGGAAAGCGGGGCAGAATTTCAGGAAAACGATTTCAGGGGGTAGACTGGAATTGCACTTAAAGCATAGGAAAAGAGGCAGAATGTAGACAATGATGCACTTGGCCAAAAAGGGCGAATGCGTTTTTTCCTGAATATATTCAGGAAAAAACGCATACGCACATTTTGGCCAAACAAGCAAGCGTGTAAATGAAATCTGCACTACAATGAAGTCTCAATGCCCCCCGGTCCAAAGGGCCATCTGAAAAAAGTGTAAAATCCAGAAAGGCAGGACAGGTCATGGAGAACAGGGAGCCTTGTTACGCTGGTGGGCGGGATATAAATTGCCAACAGCCACTCTGGAGAAGTGTATGGTGTTTCCTGAAAAACGTAGGAAACAAAGCAACACAGCCTATGGCACTTCCACTTATGGTCCTATAGCTTAGGGAAATTAAAATCAAAAACACACAGCCACCCCAAAGTTTGGTACGGCTCTGTTTACAAGAACCTCTTCTACGGTACTAGTTAAATATCCGAGAAAGCAAAAAATGGATAAAGAAGTTGTGGTACGCACGTACAATGGAATATCACTCAGCAATGAAATCTACGTCATCAGGCCCATAGCGGCAAAATGAGTGGATTCATGTATGATGATTCTACGAGAAAGAAGTCACACAGAAAAAGAAACATCATAAGATATCACTAATACACGGAATGTAATCTTGGCTACACATGAACTGAAATACAAAACAGAACAGGGTCTCAAATTTAGA
Organism: Delphinapterus leucas; assembly: GCF_059928025.1. Taxonomy (NCBI): domain Eukaryota; kingdom Metazoa; phylum Chordata; class Mammalia; order Artiodactyla; family Monodontidae; genus Delphinapterus; species Delphinapterus leucas. The sequence goes on along the minus strand of NW_028322232.1, from coordinate 12,575,167 downwards.
AAACCAACTTATGCTTGCTTATGGGGAAAGGTGAGTTGGTGTGCTGCATAAAACCAGAGATTGAAATTTGCACTGCAACCGTTCCATAAGCCAAATATATAATAGACAAACCTACTCCTTGCTCAACGAAATGGACTCAACACCACATATTCAACGCCTGGGAAGATACCTGACAAGTAAGAATCTTAAAACCCATGGACTTATATGTCTCCATAAGGAAATCAAGCGTGTGTACAGTGGCCTAAACGCAGCAGTGAAAATCCGATAAATCCCATTATCAAAATACATTTCAAAAACAAAACGCAATGACAGTGAAATAGAGAGCAATTCTTAAATAATTCATTCAGGGCTTGTGATGCAACCTGGATTTACCACATCTACACCCAGAGCTGGGTGAGACATAAGGCTGGACACTTCGGGCTGATAGCATTGGTGAGTTTCGGTGAGCAAATGCAGAACCTTTGAAGTCATACTGCATGGTACCCATTCCATGGGTCCCAACTCTCCAGGTTTAAGGGATTCTTCCTTCAGCTAAACCATGCATGGGAAACACAGAGTATGGTCGACTGTGTGATTGGGAAACGTTTTCAAATGCATCTCAGTTTTCATCCCCTGGTACTCGTGTTCACCATTCCAGACGCTTTACTAACACAATCCCCACTTGGAGAGTCAGTGCCATTAACCTCCTGTTTGGCACAGTTTGCAATTTCTGCGCAAGATGCACAGGAATAGGGAGAACAAATGAGAGACTAGCTGTAGGTGTCTGCACGGGCAAATGGAACGCTCATTTCCGACCAGGAAGAGGAATTAACCAAAGGCTCAGCGTGCCCTGCCGGAAAGAGATTTTGGCCTGAAGCAATCCTGCGGTTTTGCGGCCAGCTCACAAGAAAGCAGGTTGAAGAAAGGAGCTCAGGGGCACTGTAATTCACAAACATGCAGAGTTATGAATGACAGCTATCGTCCAAAAATGTCTTGAAGTAAGTCTTCGAAGAGGACTTGAAAGCGGGGTAGAATTTCAGGAAAACGATTTCAGGGTGTAGACTGGAATTGCACTTAAAGCATAGGAAAAGAGGCAGAATGTCGGCAATGATGCACGTGGCCAAAAAGGGCGTATGCGTTTTCTGCTGAATATATTCAGGAAAAAACGCATACGCCCTTTTTGGCCAAGCAAGCGTGTAAAGGAAATCTGCACTACAATGAAGTCTCACTGCCCCCCAGTCAAAACGGCCATTTGATAACAGTGCAAAATCCAGAAAGGCAGGACAGGTCATGGAGAACAGGGAGCCTTCTTATGCAGATGGGCGGGATGTAAATTGCCAACAGCCACTCTGGAGAAGTGTATGGTGTATCCTGAAACACGTAGGAAACAAAGCAACACAGCCTATGGCACTTCCACTTATGGTCCTATAGCTTAGGGAAATTAAAATCAAAAACACACAGCCACCCCAAAGTTTCCGATGGCTCTGTTTACAAGAACCTCGTCTACGGTACAAGTTAAATATCCGAGAAAGCAAAAAATGGATAAAGAAATTGTGGTACGCACGTACAACGGAATATCACTCAGCAATGAAATCTACGTCATCAGGTCCCTAGCGGCATAATGAGTGGATTCAGGTATGATGATTCTACGAGAAATAAGTCACACAGAAAAAGAAACATCATAAGATATCACTAATACACGGAATGTAAACTTGGCTACACATGAACTGAATAACAAAACAGAACAGGGTCTCATATTTAGAAAACCAACTTATGCTTGCTTATGGGGAAAGGTGAGTTGGGGTGCTTCATAAAACCAGAGATTGAAATTAGCACAGATACCGTTCCATAAGCCAAATATATAATAGACAAGACCTACTCCTTGCTCAACGAAATGGACTCAACACCCCATATTCAAAGCCTGGGAAGATACCTGACAAGTAAGAATCTTAAAACCCATGGATTTATATGTTTCCATAAGGAAATCAAGAGTGCGTATAGCGGCCTAAATGCAGCAGTGAAAATCCGATAAATCCCATTATCAAACAAATTTCAAAAACAAAACACAATGACAGTGAAATAGAGAGCAAGGATTAAATAATTCATTCAGGGTTGTTATGCAACCTGGATTTACCACATCTACACCCAGAGCTGGGTGAGACATAAGGCTGGACACTTCGGGCTGATAGCATTGGTGAGGTTCGTTGAGCAAACGCAGACCCTTTGAAGTCATACTGCATGGTACCCATTCCATGGGTCCCAACTCTCCAGGTTTAAGGGATTCTTCCTTTAGCTATAACATGCATGGGAAACCCAGAGTATGGTCCACCGTGTGATTGGGAAACGTTTTCAAATGCATCTCAGTTTTCGAACGCTGGTACTGGGGTTCACCATTCCAGACGCTTTACTAACACTCTCCCCACTTGGAGAGTCAGTGCCATTAACCTCCTGTTTGGCACAGTTTGCAATTTTCGCGCAAGATGAACAGGAACAGGGACAACCAATGAGAGACTAGCTGTAGGTGTCTGCACGGGCAAATGGAACGCTCATTTCCGACCAGGAAGAGGAATTAACCAAAGGCTCAGCGTGCCCTGCCGGAAAGAGATTAGGGCATGAAGCAATCCTGCGGTTTTGCGGCCAGCTCACAAGAAAGCGAGTTGAAGAAAGGAGCTCAGGGGCACTGCAATTCACAAACCTGCAGAGTTATGAATGACAGCTATCGTCCTAAAATGTATTGAAGTAAGGATTCGAAGAGGACTTGAAAGCGGGGCAGAATTTCACGAAAATGATTTCAGGGGGTAGACTGGAATTGCACTTAAAGCATAGGAAAAGAGGCAGAATGTCGACAATGATGCACTTGGCCAAAAAGGGCGTATGCGTTTTTTCCTGAATATATTCAGGAAAAAACGCATACGCCCTTTTTGGCCAACCAAGCAAGCGTGTAAAGGAAATCTGCACTACAATGAAGTCTCACTGCCCCCCGGTCAAAATGGCCATCTGAAAAAAGTGTAAAATCCAGAAAGGCAGGACAGGTCATGGAGAACAGGGAGCCTGGTTATGCTGATGGGCGGGATGTAAATTGCCAACAGCCACTCTGGAGAAGTGTATGGTGTTTCCTGAAACACGTAGGAAACAAAGCAACACAGCCTATGGCACTTCCACTTAGGGTCCTATAGCTTAGGGAAATTAAAATCAAAAATACACAGCCACCACAAAGTTTGGGACGGCTCTGTTTACAAGAACCTCGTCTACGGTACAATTTAAATATCCGAGAAAGCAAAAAATGGATAAAGAAGTTGTGGTACGCACGTACAATGGAATATCACTCAGCAATGAAATCTACGTCATCAGGCCCATAGCGGCATAATGAGTGGAATCAGGTACGATGACTCTATGAGAAATAATTCACACAGAAAAAGAAACATCATAAGATATCACTAATACACGGAGTGTAAACTTGGCTACACATGAACTGAATTACAAAATAGAACAGGGTTTCAAATTTAGAAAACCAACTTATGCTTGCTTATGGGGAAAGTTGAGTTGGGGTGCTGCATAAAACCAGAGATTGAAATTAGCACAGATAACGTTCCATTAGCCAAATATGTAATAGACAAGACCTACTCCTTGCTCAACGAAATGGACTCAACACCCCATATTCAACGCCTGGGAAGATACCTGACAAGTAACAATCTTAAAACCCATGGATTTATATGTCTCCATAAGGAAATCAAGCGTGTGTACAGCGGCCGAAACGCAGCCGTGAAAATCCGATAAATCCCATTATCAAAACAAATTTCAAAAACAAAACACAATGACAGTGAAATAGAGAGCAATTCTTAAATAATTCATTCAGGGCTTGTGATGAACCTGGATTTACCACATCTACACCCAGAGCTGGGTGAGACATAAGGCTGGACACTTCGGGCTGATAGCATTGGTGAGGTTCGTTGAGCAAACGCAGACCCTTTGAAGTCATACTGCATGGTACCCATTCCATGGGTCCCAACTCTCCAGGTTTAAGGGATTCTTCCTTCAGCTAAAACATGCATGGGAAACCCAGAGTATGGTCCACCGTGTGATTGGGAAACGTTTTAAAATGCATCTCAGTTTTCGAACCCTGGTACTCGGGTTCACCATTCCAGACGCTTTACTAAAACTCTCCCCACTTGGAGAGTCAGTGCCTTTAACCTCCTGTTTGGCACAGTTTGCAATTTCTGCCCAAGATGAACTGGAATAGGGAGAACCAATGAGAGACTAGCTGTACGTGTCTGCACGGGCAAATGGAACGCTCATTTCCCACCAGGAAGAGGAATTAAACAAAGGCTCAGCGTGCCCTCCCGGAATAAGATTAGGGCCTGAAGCAATCCTGCGGTTTTGCGGCCAGCTCACAAGAAAGCGAGTTGAAGAAAGGAGCTCAGGGGCACTGTAATTCACAAACCTGCAAAGCTATGAATGACAGCCATCGTCCAAAAATGTATTGAAGTAAGTCTTCGAAGAGGACTTGAAAGCGGGGCAGAATTTCAGGAAAACGATTTCAGGGGGTAGACTGGAATTGCACTTAAAGCATAGGAAAAGAGGCCGTATGTCGACAATGATGCACTTGGCCAAAAAGGGCGTATGCGTTTTTTCCCGAATATATTCAGGAAAAAACGCATACGCCCTTTTTGGCCAACCAAGCAAGCGTGTAAAGGAAATCTGCACTACAATGAAGTCTCACTGCCCCCCGGTCAAAAGGTGCATCTGAAAAAGTGTAAAATCCAGAAAGGCAGGACAGGTCATGGAGAACAGGGAGCCTTGTTATGCTGATGGGCGGGATGTAAATTGCCAACTGCCACTCTGGAAAAGCAAATGGTGTTTGCTGAAACACGTAGGAAACAAAGCAACACAGCCTATGGCACTTCCACTTATGGTCCTATAGCTTAGGGAAATTAAAATCAAAAACACACAGCCACCCCAAATTTTCGGACTGCTCTGATTACAAGAACCTCGTCTACGGTACATGTTAATTATCCCAGAAAGGGAAAAATGGATAAAGAAGTTGTGGTACGTACATACAATGGAATATCACTCAGCAATGAAATTTATGTCATCAGGCCTGTCGTGACAAAATGAATGGATTCAGGTACGATGATTCTAAGTTAAATAAGTCACACAGAAATAGAAACATCATAAGATATCACTAATACTCGGAATGTAAACTTGGCTACACATGAACTGAATTACAAAACAGGGTCTCAAATTTAGAAAACCAACCAATGCTTGCTTAAGGGCAAAGGTGAGTTGGGGTGCTGCATAAAACCAGAGATTGGAATTAGCACAGATACCATTCCATAAGCCAAATACGTAATAGTCAAGACCTACTCCTTGCTCAACGAAATGGACTCAACACCCCATATTCAACGCCTAGGAATATACCTGACTAGTAAGAATCATAAAACCCATGGATTTATATGTCTCCGGAAGAGAATCAAGTGTGTGGACATCGGCATAAATGCAGCAGTGAAAATTTGATAAATCTCATTGTCAAAATAAATTACAAAAACAAAACACAGTGACAGTGAAATAGAGAGCAATTCTTAAATAATTCATTCAGTGCTTGTGATGCAATCTGGATTTACCACATCTACACCCAGAGCTGTGTGAGACATAAGGCTGGACACTTCGGGCTGATAGCATTGGTGAGGTTCGGTGAGCAAATGCAGACCTTTTGAAGTCATACTGCATGGTACCCATTCCATGGGTCCCAACTCTGCAGGTTTAAGGGATTCTTCCTTCTGTTAAACATGCATGGGCAACCCAGACTATGGTCCACCGTGTTACCGGGAAACGTTTTTAAATGCATCTCAGTTTTCGTTCCCTGTTACTCGGGTTCACTATTCAAGATGCTCTACTAACACACTCCCCACTTGGAGAGTCAGTGCCTTTAACCTCCTATTTGGCACAGTTTGCAATTTCTGCGCAAGATCAACAGGAATAGGGAAAACCCATGAGAGACTAGCTGTAGGTGTCTGCACGGGCAAATTTAATGCCCATTTCCCAACAGGAAGAGGAATTAACCAAAGTCTCAGAGTGCCGTGCCGCAACCAAATTAGGGCCTGTAGCAATCCTGCGGTTTTGAGGGCAGCTCACAAGAAAGCGAGTTGAAGAAAAGAGCTCAGGTTCCCTGTCCTTCACAAACCTGCAGAGTTATAAATGACAACTATCGTCCAAAAATACATTGAAGTAGGCTGTGAAGAGGACTTGAAAGTGGGGCAGAATTCCAGGAATATGATTTCAGGAGGTAGACGGGAAGTGCTCTGAAAGCATAGGAGAAGAGGCAGATCCTCGACAATGATGCACTTGGTCAAAAAGTGCATATGCGTTTTTTCTTGGCCTCATTAAAGAGGGTAGGAGGCTCCCAGCATGCTTTCGTGGCCAACAGAGGGCCCACATCACCAAGGCGATGTGAGCCAGCCCGGCAGGAGTGACCTCACATCAGAGGGCCCACCTCACAGAAGGGTAAGGAACCCAACCAGGATCAGACTCTCACCAGAGCGCCCACATCAGCAAGGGGCTGTGAACCAGGCAGGACTGTCATCACACCCGTGGGGCCACAACATCAAAAGTTGAGGTACCCAGCACATTTGGCCTCAAACCAGAGGACCCACATCACCATGGGTCTCGGAGCGAGGCAGGCAGGATTTACCTCACAACATATGGCCCATTGTATAAAAAAGGTGAGGAATCCAGCAGTTGGAACATCACAGCAGGTGGCCCAGAGCACCGAGGCTATGGGATCCAGGCAGTGATGAACTCACAACAGAGGGCCGTCATCATGAAACTGTGAGCAAACCAGCCGTTGTGACCTCAGAGCACAAGGCCCACATCCCAATGGGGAAGGGAACCAAGCAGGAGTGTCATCGCACCAGTGGGCACACATCAGAAAATGTGGGGAGCCCAGCAGTTAGGGCCTGACGCCAGAGGGCTCCCATCACCGAGGAGAGGCGGCTCCCAGCAGGCTCCAACTGCTACCAGAGGGCCGCCATCGCCAATGCAGGATGTGCCAGCCAGGCAGGAGTGACCTCAGAGCAGCGAGCCAACCTCACAAAAGTGTGAGGAACCCAAAGAGGATTAGACTCTCACCACAGGGCCCACATCACCAAGGGAATGGGAACCAGGCTGGAGTGTCCTCACACCAGTGGGGCCTCATCACCGAAATGTGAGTGACCCAGCACACGTGGCCTCAAACCAGAGGACACCCATCACCAAGGAGCTGGGAGTGAGGCAGGCAGGAGGAGCCTCAAAACATAGGGCCCCTAGAATAAAAATGGTGAGGAATCCCACAGTTGGAACCTCCCAGCAGGCGGCCAGGAGCAGCGAGGCTATGGGATCCAGACCTGACTGAAGTCAAACAGAGGGCCCTCATCATGAAACTGTGAGTAACCCAGCCGTTGGGACTTCAGAACAGAAGGCCCACATTCCCATGTGGTTGGGAACATGGCATAAGTGTTCTCGCACCACAGGGCACACATCAGAGAATTTTGGGAGCTCAGAAGTTACGGCCTGACGCCAGAGGGCCCTCATAACAAACGGGAGGAGACTCCAAGCAGGCACCAACTCCCAACGGAGGGCCCATGTCGCCAAGGTGACGTGTGACAGCCAGGCAGGAGTTACCTCACAGCAGAGGGCCCACCTCACAGAAGGGTGAGGAACCCAGCCAGGATCAGACTCTCACCAGAGGGCTCATATCACCAAGGGGATGGGAACCAGGCACAAGTATCCTCACACCAGTGGGGCCACATCATCAAAAGGTGAGGGACCCAGCACACGTGGCCTCAAACCAGAGGACACACATCACCAAGGAGCTGGGAGAGAGGCAGGCAGGAGGAGTCTCAAAACAGAGGGTCCATAGAAGAAAAAAGGTGAGGAATCCCGCAGTTGGAGCCTCCCAGCAGGTGGCCAGGAGCAGCGAGGCTATGGGATCCAGGCCGGAGTGAACTCACACCAGAGGGCCCTCATCATGAAACTGAGCAACCCAACGTTGGGACCTCAGAGCAGAAGACCCACATTCCCATGGGGTTGGGAACCTGGCAGGAGTGTACTCGCACCACAGGGTGAACATCAGAAAATTTTGGGAGCCCAGGAGTTAGGGCCTGACGCCAGAGGGCCCTCATTACCGAGGGGAGGAGACTCCCAGCAGGCACCAACTCCCACCAGAGGGCCGACGTCACCAAGGCGGGGTGTGCCAGCCAGGCAGGAGTGACCTCAGAGAAGAGGGCCCACCTCACAGAAGTGTGAGTAACCTAACCAGTATCAGACTCTCACAAGAGGGCCCACATCACCAAGGGGATGGGAAACAAGCAGGAGTGTCCTCACACCAGTGGGGCCACATCAGCCAAAGGTGAGGAACCCAGCACATGTGGCCTCAAACCAGAGGACACACATCACCAAGGGGCTGGGAATGAGGCAGGTGTCTGGAGGGGCACATTTAACTCTAATTTCCCACCAGGAAGAGGAATTAACCAAAGGCTCAGAGTGTCGTGCCGGACCCAGATTATGGCCTGAAGCAAACCTGTGGTTCTGTGGCCAGCTTTCAAGGAAACGAGTTAAGAAAGGAAATCACGGGCACTGTAATTCACAAACCTGCAGAGTTATAAATGACAGCTATTGGCAAAAATATATGGAAGTAAGTCTGCAAAGAGGACTTGAAAACGAGGCAGAATTGCAGGAATCATATTTCAGGAGGTAGATTGGAATTGCATTTAAAGCATGTGAAAAGCGGCAGATCTTTGACAGTGATGCACTTGGACAAAAGTGCGTATATAGTTTTTCCTGAATATATTCAGGAAAAAACGCATATGCACTTTTTGGCCAACCAAGCACTCCAGCAATGGAAATCCGCACTACAATGAAGTCTCATATCCCATTCGTCAAAAGGGCCATCTGAAAAAAGTGTAAAAACAAGAAACACAGGACAGGCCATGGAGAACAGGGAGCCTTGTTATGCTGATGGGCGGGATGTAAATTTCCAACAGACACTCTGGAGATGTTTATGGTGTATCCTGAAACATCTGACAAACAAAGCTACAGACCCTAGGGCACTTCCACTTTTGGCCCTATAGCTTAGGAAAATTAAAATCAACAAGACACAGCCAACACAAAATTTAGGGCTGCTGTGTTTACAAGAACCTCGAGTCCAGTACAAATTAAATATCCCAGAAAGAAAAAAATGGATAAAGGAGTTGTGCTACTTACGTAAAACGGAATATCACTCAGCAATGAAATCAATGTCATCAGGCCTGTAGCAGCAAATTGAGTGGATTTAAGTATGATGATTCTAAGAGAAATATGTCACACAGAGTAAGATAATTATCATAAGATATCACTAATAGAGAGAGTGTAAACTTGGCTACACATAAACTGAATTACAAAACCGAACAGAGTCTCACATTTAGATAAAACTTATGCTTGCTTAAGGGGAAAGTTGAGTTGGGGTGCTGTATAAAACCAGAGATTGAAATTAGCACACATACCATTCCATAAGCCAAATATGTAATAGACAAGACCTACTCTTTGCTCAACGAAATAGACTCATCCATGGTGTATCACCTCACACCTGTTAGAATGGGCATCATCAGAAAATCTACAAACAACAAATGCTGGAAAGGGTGTGGAGATAAGGAACCCTCTTCCACTATTGTTGGGAATGTAAATTGATACAGTCACTGTGGAGAACATTATGGAGTTTCTTATAAAACTAAGAATAGAATTACCATATGATACAGCAATCCCACTACTGGGCATATACCCAGACAAAACCATAAATCAAAAAGAGACATTCACCGCAATGTTCATTGCATCACTATTTACAATATCCAGGTAATGGAAGCAACCTAAATGCCCACAGACAGACGAATGCATAAAGATGTGGTACATATATAAAATGGAATATTACTAAGCCATAAAAAGGAATGAAATTGGGTCACTTGTAGAGACGTTGATGGATCTAGAGACTGTCATACAGAGTGAAGTAAGTCAGAAAGAGAAAAACAAATCTTGTCTATTAATGCATTTATGTGGAACCTAGAAAAATTGTACAGATGAACCGTTTTGCAAGGCAGAAATAGAGCAACAGATGTAGACAACAAACGTATGGACACCAAGGGGGAAAGCTATTGGGGGCTGGTGGTGGGAGGAGTTGAGAGATTGGGATTGGCATGTATACATTTATATGTATAAAATAGATAACCAAAAAGAACCTGCTGTATAAAAAAATAAAATAAAATCAAAATTAAAAAAGTAAAACAGAAAAAATATTCTTCCCTTCACATACATGTATTTATATGAATAAATTATTTCCATGCTTATATCTGTAAATACAAAAAAGGGGAATAAAACCTACCTTGAAGCAAAAATGAAAAAAAGAAAAGAAAAACAGAACCCACCAGTTACACAGAGTAAAACCGTATCAGGCCACTTGCTCCAGTTGTAAACAATTCTGAAGTTGGTCAGTGGTGGGGAATCATCTCCCATTCAGCCAGCAGGCCCCACGCAACAAGCGTCCTCATTGCAAAGCTGGGGGACAGGGCCGAGGCATCTGTGAATAAACGTGGGCTGAGCCCCAGGCCAGCTGCTGCTGAAATGTTCCCACCCTTCCCAGGTAAAACACCTGAATATGTACAAAGACTTGAAAGCCTAGAGGAAAGGCCATAGAGCCACATGAGCGACAGCATGCCAGCCGACTTTGTGCCTGCAGGCCAGCCAGGATGGTCCTGGCCCTGGGTGCTCTTCTGGAAGCTTTCCATTTCCCTGCCTGAGATACCCCTGCTGTCCCGGCCCCCACTGCTTTCTTCCTCACTCACCTCTGCCCAGGGAGAAATTCCAGCAGCAGGTATGGGTGACACATCCTCTTCTTTAGCAGGTGGCATCTTGGCAACTGCTGCAGAAAGTCCAGCAGAGCCCCACTCACACTGGGCCACCCACAAAGCCGTGGCCTCTGACTCCCTCCCACCAGTCCAGCCCCGAGACAGCTGACAGGGCAGAGAAAATGGCGTCAAGCACAGCTGCAGGGGCTCTTGCTGCCTGGACCGGTGTTTATATTGATCTGAACACAGGCACACCTGTGGAGAGCTGGCCGGCATGGTCAGGCTTCCCAGGCCAGCCAATAATCACCCCTCAGGGGCTCACAGTTGCAGAAAATGGAATTGCTGAATCGGCCACGTCCAAGGAACAGGTGTGGGCTCCTGAGAGTCAGGATAGACAAGGGGCTGCAGCTCTGGCTTGTTTTCTAATTATATTATCTGGCCCATGAGTGGGAGACAACTTCAAGAAAACCCTCTTCTAATGAGAGGAACCCTTGAGTCAGGGAGAGGAGGGGTGGGTGGTGGGTGGAGACAGAGGCCTGGTGCCCCGGGTGCAGTGAAAGTCTCTGGAAGACCAGGTGGAGGGAGGCCACACAGAGTGATGCCCAGGGTCACAGACCTTTTGGAGCTGCTGTTGTTAGTTCAAGTCCTGCTCTGAGGTGCTCTGTGTCAGATCTGAGTGACAGGTGAGCTGGGAGTGCTCTGCAATGAGGGCGATGTGCACGGTTCCTGTGTGCCCAGCCCTGCCACGGTACCTGCAAGGGTAGCTCTGTATCCTGGGAGGGGCCTGACACCGAGAGCCCCATGGGCTGCCGGGGAACCTGCCCAGGGATCCCCATATCCTGGGAGGGGCCTGAACACGAGAGCCCCGTTGGCTGGTGTGGGGGTGGGGTACCTGCCCAGGTGAGCTCCATATCCTGGGATTGGCCTGACCTCGAGAGCCCCATGGGCTGCTGGAGTCCTGGTAAAGGATGTCAGGACAGTCAGTGAAGCCACCAAGGATAGACCTCCAGTAGTTCCTAAATCCTACACCCTGCTGGTCATTCTGCCAACCACCAGGACATGGTATTCTGTATTAATCTTCAATGATGCCTTCTTTTGTATTCCATTAGTCCCAGAGTCACAAGAAATTTTGGCTTGTGAGTGGCAGGACTCAACATACAACTAAAACAATACTTCTGGGCCGTGTTGCCCCAAGGGCTCAAAAATTCCCACACCATCTTTGGGGAAAGCTCAGCTAAAGACCTAAAAGTTCTACCTCTGGAAAAGGAAACACTCCTTCAATATGCAGACGACATTCTGATCGCCAGCCTTACTAAGGAGACCTCTGAACTACCAAGCCAATAAAGGATACAAGTTGTCTAAGAAAAAGCTCATATATCACAGACTACGGTGACCTACCTGGGCTTCATTCTCACAGAAGGTCGGAGAAGCCCATCCCAGGAAAGGGAAGAAACAATTTACAGCCTTACCCATTTCTAAAACTAAAAGACAGCTTAGGGGTTCCTGGGGAGGCCAGCGTTTGCTGCTTCTGGATCCCTAACTACAGTCTACTAGCTGGGCCTCTATATGAAACACCGAAAGGAAAAGATGATGATCCTTTGGAATAGAATCCAGAAGTGGCCTTTCAACAATGGAAAGAGCAGTCAATACAGACCCTTGCCCTGGAACTCCCTAATTTAGCTAAACCCTTTGACCTTTACATTCCTGGTGAACGGCGAATTGCCATTGGAGTATTAGTGCAAAACCTGGGACCACTTGAAATGGAACAATGCAAGAATGCCATCCAGGTAGGATAAACTACGGTCACCAATGGGCTTGGCCCACCGCCACATCTGGCCAAGAGACTGGCAGTATCTGAAAACCTGGAAATCAGCAGCCCAAAAGGCCACCTCCCTCCTAAGGGAAAAGGACCCCACGTGGTGATCCTAACCCCAAACATGCCCTGAAGTTGCAGGGTTTGCTCCGGGGGCACACTGACCTTGAGTGAGGATGCCCTCCAACTCCAACCTCCATAGAGATAACCGGGGCAAAGGGGCACCATGACGACTCGTGTGACCATCACTTGACCCGGAGTTTCTCTCATAAAACAACAAGAGTGTGTCCCAAAAGAGTAGACTACTGCTTGCAGGACTTACTGCACCCAGAGCAGAGCTAATAATCTTGGCGGGGGAACTGTATATCACGCTGTCACCATAGAAAAGCCTACACACACTGTGATGATGGTGGCCAATAAGACCGGCTGGACTCCTGTTTACTTCAAAAGGCTGTTGAGTCAGTGGCCATCATGGTCCTTCATCACCACTGACCCTGGACTGTCTTGGAGTTGAGCAGGCAGCGTCCTGACACCTGGTGCTGTTTTTACGTTAATTCAGGGACCTAATTGAAGAAAGCGCAGACTACTAGTCAGAGCATCTAGGCTGGCAGAAACGGTCAGCCTAAGGTGGCCGAACAAATGCAGGGCGGGGTGAAACTGGACCTCACAGCGTCACTGCACATCTCCTTCCTGGACCCTTAAAGGTCAATAGAATCTATAACACTACCAATACTTGTGCTCAGGCGGACGAGCATGGAGGCAGGAGGCCTGGGGACAATCAACGTCACCTGGAGGCTGCTGGGGAGAAGTTCTGACCCTCGCCCACCGGTATGAGGGCTCCTAACTCAGCACTCAGCAGTTACAGATGAAAGGTCTGCACCCTCACCACTGTAAGAATGAGGAAGGGGACAAAATGCAGAAGAGGGGTTTGTCCCAGGCAAAGCCCCTTAAAAATCCCAGGGAGATAAAATTAGAATCTGGGCAATAAAATAAAGTCTAACCTTTTTTATCCTTTGTGCTTTGTCTAATTTCACATACTCCTAGGGTCCCGCATACAGAGGTTCAACAGCCGGCACTTCAGACCAGATTTCCTAGTGCAGAATGGCTGGGTCGACACCTCAGCTCTTGGGGCACAGTGCAGACTCCACGATATAGAGCCTGAGCTGCAGCCAACTGGGCCCTCGAGAGCTCCGCCCCCTCCCTCCCACTGACTCTGACAGGATCTCTACACAGCAGCCCAGCCCACAGCCCACGGGGTAGCACATGCTCTCACCTCTCCATTCTCTGATCAAAATATAAAGTTTCCTTTGCTTCTGAACCAAGCTCAGTCTCAATCTGTTGGCTCCAATGACAATGGGCAGGGGGACACTTGTTGGGGTCCACTCTGGAGGATCAGTAACAGAAATTGAGAACATTGTAACTTCAATGAACAGATGTGTGAGCCAAACTGTAATTAACATAGAACAGTGTATAAGGCTCGGGTAAAATAAGATGTTTCTAACACTTCCATTTGATATTTCCATCACTTTATTATAAGCAAGTTCAGTGAAAAGGTTTGTCTTATTTGTCAGGTCAATATTAGAGAAACGAAGTGATTTCTTTCCAAGGATGTACATCTAATAATCTTGGTTAAAGCTTCAATCTTGTTTTAAATGCTTTTCCATTGGAAATGATACCTCTCTTTCAGCTCCCCCATTTCTGAGAAGTATAAAATCTTATAATTTATTATAATCAAAGGGGAAAGGTGGGAGGAGGGATAAATTAACAGTTTGGGATTAACACATACACACTGCTATGTATAAAATCGATCATCAACAAGGAACTACTGTATAGCACAGGGAACTACACTCAATATTTTGCAATAACCTAGAAGGGGAAATAATCTGAAAAAGAATAGATATTTTTATTGACATCATCTATTAATGACAGTTAAAATGGAACCTAAGGGAAGCCGGTGGTGAGTGCTTCTGACCCTGAAGACTTCAATCATCTAAAGTTTGGACTCTGCCTACTTCCCAAGGCCCTTAATGAACATATGTGTAGCCGTAGCTTAAAAAATTCCCCAGTTTGGGTTGTGGAGAGACACTGATTTTGAAAAAGCCCTGGTGTTCTCCTCACATGAATGGGACACTTCCTACAGCTAAAACATGCCTGTCACACCCAGAGGATGGTATACCGTCTGATCGGGAAGAGTTTGGAAAAGGCATCTCATCTCCTCATCTCCTGGTGCTCGGGTTCACCCCTCCAGCGTCTTTACGAACAGTGTCCCCACTTGGAGATGTCAGCACTGTCAACATCCTGTTGCATACAGTTTGGAATTTGTCCAGAGGATGAAGCAGAAGGAGGAGGAACAATGAGAGACAAGTCCTAGGTGTTCGGACAGGCACATGTCACTCTAATTTCCAATCAGGAAAATGAATTGACCAAAGGCTAGTGTTGCCCATGGAAACAGTATAAGGCTTGAGGAAATCCCGCTGCTTTGTGGCAAGTTCCCATAAACACAAGTTGAAAAATGGAACTCAGGGACACTAAAATTCACGAAGCTGCAGAGTTGAAAATATCTATCAATGAAAAATGTCCTGAGGAAAGTCAGAGAAAAGGACTTGTAAGCAACGGAGAATGGCAGGAAAGGGATTGGAAGAGGTAGAAAGGACTCGCCATTAAGCACAAGAAAAGGGGCTGAACATTGCCAACATTGCCGTTGGCCAAAAAGGGTGTATGCGTCTTTTTCTGTATATATTCAAGAAAAGGGCATACACTTTTTTAGCCAACCAAACAGGTGGGCACTGGAAATCAATACTACAAAACATATCACTTCACATCAGTCAGAAGAGCCTTCCTCATAAAGTGCAAACACCAGAAATGCAGGACAGGGCAAGGAGAAAAGGGAGCCCTGTGAGGCTTATAGTGGAAATGTATATTGCCAACGGTCACTCTGGAGAAGTGTATTGTGTTTACTAAAGCATCTAAAAAATGAGCTACAGAGCACAGGGCACTTGCACTCATGGACGTATATCTTGGGAAAAACAAAAATCGAGAGGACACAGGCACCCCAATGTTTACCGCCCCTCTGTTTAAAAGATCCTCGACTAGGATATAATTTATATGTCTCTGGAGGGAAAAAATGGACAGAGATGTGGCACTTATGTAGAGTGGAATATTACTCAGCCTGAAAATCAATGAAATATGGCCAGTTGTAACAACCCCAGAGGAGTTACGTATGATCATTCGAAGTCACATAATTCAAAAAGAAAAAGACATACGATATTACTAATACATGGAATGTAAACGTGGCTACAAATGAACTGAATTACAAAACAGAATGGGGTCTCAAATTTAGAAAACCAACTTATGCTTGCTTAAGGATAAAGGAGAGTTGAGGAGCTGCATAAAACCAGAGATTGAAATTAGCACAGATACCATTCCATAAGCCAAATATGTAATAGAAAAAACCTACTCCCTGGTGAACGAAATGGACTCAACACCCCATATTCAGCGCCTAGGAATATACGGGACGAGTAAGAGTCTTAATACCTATGGATTTATATGTCTCCGTAAGAGAATCAAGCATGTGTACAGTGACATAAACGCAGCAGTGAAAATCAGCTAAATCCCATTATCAAAATAAATTTCAAAAACAAAACACAATGACAGTGAAATAGAGAGCAATTCTTAAATAATTCATTCAGAGCTTGTGATGCAACCTGGATTTACCACATCTACACCCAGAGCTGAGTGAGGCATAAGGTTGGACACTTCTGGCTGATAGCATTGGTGAGGTTCGATGAGCAAATGCAGACCCTTTGAAGTCATACTGCATGGTACCTATTCCATGGGTCCCAACTCTCCAGGTTTAAGGGATGCTTCCTTCAGGTAAATCATGCATGGAAATCCCACAGTATGGTCCACCGTGTGACCGGGAAACGTTTCTAAATGCATCTCAGTTTTTGTCACCTGGTACTTGGGATCACCATTCCAGACGCTTTACTAACACTCTCCCCACTTGGAGAGTCAGTGCCTTTAAACTCCTGTTTAGCTCATTTTGCAAATTCTACGCAAGATGAACAGGAATAGGGAGAACCAATGAGAGACTAGCTGTAGGTGTCTGCATGGGCAAATTTAACACTTATTTCCCACCAGGAAGAGGAATTAACCAAAGACTCAGTGTGCCGTGCCGGAACCAGATTAGGGCCTGAAGCAATCCTGCGGTTTTTCGGCCCGCACACAAGAAAGCGAGTTGAAGAAAGGGGCTCAGGGGCACTGTAATTCACCAACCTGCAGAGTTATAAATGACAGCTATCGTCCAAAAATATATTGAACTAAGGCTGCGAAGAGGACTTGAAAGCGGGGCAGAATTGCAGGAAAACGATTTCAGGGGGTAGACTGGAATTGCATTTAAAGCATAGGAAAAGAGGCAGAACGTCGACAATGATGCACTTGGCTAAATAGGGCGTATGTGTTTTTTCCTGAATATATTCAAGAAAAAATGCATACGCCCTTTTTGGCCAACCAAGCAAGCATGTTAAAGTAACCTGCACTACAATGAAGTCTCACTGTCCCCTGGTCAAAAGGGCCATCTGAAAAAAGTGTAAAATACAGAAAGGCAGCACAGCGCATGGAGAACAGGGAGCCTTGTTATGCTGATGGGCGGGATGTAAATTGCCAACAGCCACTCTGGAGAAGTGTATGGTGTTTCCTGAAACACCTAAAAAACAAAGAAACGGAGCTTACGGCACTTCCACTTATGGTCCTACAGTTTAGGGAAATTAAAATCAAAACCACACAGCCACCCCAATGTTTCGGACGGCTCTGTTTACAAGAACCTTGTCTACGGTACAACTTAAATATCCCAGAATGCCAAAATTGGATAAAGAAGTTATGGTACGTACGTACAATGGAATATCACTCAGCAATGAAATCAATGTCATCAGGCCCGTCGCGGCATAATGAGTGGATTCAGGTATAATGATTCTAAGTGAAATAAGTCACACAGAAAAAGAAACATCATAAGTTATCACTAATACACGGAATGTAAACTTGGCTACACATGAACTGAATTACAAGACAGAACAGGGTCTCAAATTTAGAAAACCAACTTATGCTTGCTTAAGGGGAAAGGTGAGTTGGGGTGCTGCATAAAACCAGAGATAGCAATTAGCACAGATACCATTCCATAAGACAAATATGTAATAATCAAGACCTACTCCTTGCTCAACGAAATGGACTAAACACCACATATTCAACGCCTAGGAATACACCTGACTAATAAGAATCTTCAAACCCATGGATTTATATGTCTGCGTAACAAAATCAAGTGTGTGTACAGCGGCATGAATGCAGCAGAGAAAATCCTATAAATCCAATTATCAAAATGAATTACAAAAACAAAGCACAATGACAGTGAAATAGAGAGCAATTCTTAAATAACTCATTCAGGGCTTGTGATGCAACCTGGATTTACCACATCTACACCCAGAGCTGAGTGAGACATAAGGTTGGACACTTCGGGCTGATAGCATTGATGAGGTTCAGCGAGCAAATGCAGACCCTTTGAAGTCATGCTGCATGGTACCCATTCCATGGGTCCCAACTCTCCAGGTTTAAGGGATTCTTCCTTCAGCTAAAACATGCATGGGAAACCCACAGTATGGGGCAATGTGTTACTGGGAAAAGGTTTCCAGTGCATCTCAGGTTTCATCCCCTCTTACTCGGGTTCAACATTCCAGAACGTTTACTAACACTCTCCCCACATAGAGAGTCAGTGCCTTTAACCTCCTGTTTGGCACAGTTTGCAATTTCTGCGCAAGATGAACAGGAATAGGGAGAACCAATGAGAGACTAGCTGTAGGTGTCTGCACGGGCAAATGGAACGCTCATTTCCCGCCAGGAAGAGGAATTAACCAAAGGCTCAGTGTGCCTTGCTGGAAACAGATTAAGTCCTGAAGCAATCCTGCGGTTTTGCGGCCAGCTCACAAGAAAGCGAGTTGAAGAAAGGGGCTCAGGGGCACTCTAATTCACAAAACTGCAAAGTTATAAATGACAGCTATCGTCCAAAAATATATTGAAAGAAGGCTGTGAAGAGGACTTGAAAGTGGGGCAGAATTGCAGGAAAACGATTTCAGGTTGTAGACAGGAATTGCATTTAAAGCATTGGAAAAGAGGCAGAACGTCGACCATGATGCACTTGGCCAAAAAGGGCCTATGCGTTTTTTCCTGAATATATTCAGGAAAAAACGCATAGGCCCTTTTTGGCCAACCAAGCAAGCATGTTAAAGAAATCTGCACTACAATGAAGTCTCACTGCCCCCCGGTCAAAATGGCCATCTGAAATAGGTGTAAAATCCAGAAAGGCAGCACAGCCCATGGAGAACAGGGAGCCTTGTTATGCTGATGGGCGGGATGTCAATTGCCAACAGCCACTCTGGAGAAGTGTATGGTGTTTTCTGAAACACGTAGAAAACAAATCAACACAGCCCATGGCACTTCCACTTATGGTCCTATAGCTTAGGGAAATTAAAATCAAAAACACACAGCCACTCCAAATTTCGGACAGCTCTGTTTACAAGAACCTCGTCTATGGTACAAGCTAAATATCTCAGAAAGCAAAAAATGGATAAAGAAGTTGTGGTACGTACGTAGAATGGTATATCACTCAGCAATGAAATCTATGTCATCAGGCCCGTAGCGGCATAATGAGTGGATTCAGGTAGGATGATTCTACGTGAAATAAGTCACACAGAAAAAGAAACATCATAAGATATCACTAATACACAGAATGTAAACTTGGCTACACATGAAGTGAATTACAAAACACAATAGGGTCTCACATTTAGAAAACCAACTTATGTTTGCTTATGGGGAAAGGTGAGTTGAGGTGCCGCATAAAACCAGAGAATGAAATTAGCACAGATACCGTTCCATAAGCCATATATGTAATATACATGATCTACTCCTTGCTCAACGAAATGGACTCAACATCACATATTCAACCCCAAGAATATACCTGACTAGAACGAGTCTTAAAACCTATGTATTTATATGTCTCCATAAGGGAATCCAGTGTGTTTACAGCGGCATAAACGCAGCATTGAAAATCAGCTAAATCCCATTATACAAATAAATTTTAAAAACTATCACAAAGACTGTGAAATAGAGAGCAATTCTTAAATAATTCATTCATGGTTTGTGATGAAACCTTGGTTTACCACATGCACACCCACAGCTGGGTTAGACATAAGGCTGGACCCTTGGGGTTGATAGGATTGGTGAGGTTCAGTGAGCAAATGCAGACCGTTAGAAGTAATACTGCATGGTACCTATTCCAAGGGTCCCAGCTCTCCAGGTTTAAGGGATTCGTCCTTCAGCTCAAACATGCATGGGGAACGCAGAGTGTGGTCCACCGTGTGATCAGAAAACGTTTTTAAATGCATCTCAGTTTTCCCCCTAGTCCTCGGGTTCACCATTCAAGACACTTTACTAACACTCTCCCCACTTGGAGAGTCAGTGCCTTTAACCTCCTGTTTGGTACATTTTGCAATTTCTGCCGAAGTTGAACAGGAATAGGGAGAACCAATGAGAGACTTGCTGTAGGTTTGTGGACAGGCACATTTAACTCTCATTTCCCTCCAGGAAGAGGAACTAACCACAGGCTCAGCGTGCCATGCTGGAAACAGATTAAGGCCTGAAGCAATCCTGCGGTTTTGCGGCCAATTCACCAGAAAGCGAGTTGAAGAAAGAGGCTCAGGGGCACTGTAATTCACAAACCTGCAGAGTTATAAATGACAGCTATCGTCCAAAAATGTATTCAAGTAAGGCTGCAAAGAGGACTTGAAAACGGGGCAGAATTGCCGGAATGCGATTTCAGGAGGTAGACGGGAATTGCTCTGAAAGCATAGGAAAAGAGGCAAAACCTCGACAATGATGCACTTGACCAAAAAGGGCATATTCGTTTTTTCCAGGGCCCTCATTTACAAGGGTAGGAGGCTCCCAGCATGCTCCAGGGGCCAACAGAAGCCCCACGTTGCCAAGGTGACGTGAGCCAGCCAGCCAGCCACGTGTGACCTCACATCAGAGGGCCCACCTCACATAAGGGTATGGAACCCAGCCAGGATCAGACTCTCACCAGAGAGCCCACATCACCAAGGGGATGGGAACCAGGCAGGAGTGTCCTCACACCCGTGGGGCCACATCATCGAAAGTTGAGGTACCCAGCACATGTAGCCTCAAACCAGAGGACCCACATCACCATGGGTCTCAGAGTGAGGCAGGAAGGGTTAACCTCACAACACATGGCCCACTGTATAAAAAAGGTGAGGAATCCAGCAGTTGGAACTTCCCAGCAGGCGGCCCAGAGCACCGAGGCTATGAGATCCAGGCCACAGTGAACTCACAGCAGAGGGCCCTCATCGTGATACTGTAAGCAACCCAGCCGTTGTGACCTCAGAGCACAAGGTCCACATCCCCATGGGGAAGGGAACCAAGCAGGAGTGTCATCGCACCAGTGGGCACACATCAGAAAAGGTTGGGAGCACAGCAATTAGGGCCTGATGCCAGAGGGCCCTCATCACTGAGGGGACGTGGCTCCCAGAAGGCTCCAACTGCTACCAGAGGGCCGACGTAACCAATGCGGGGTGTGCCAGCCAGGCAGGAGTGACCTCAGAGCAGAGGGCCAACCTCACAGAAGTGTGAGGAAACCAAAGATGATCAGACTCTCACCAGAGGGCCCACATCACCAAGGGAATGGGAACAGGGCAGGAGTGTCCTCACACCAGTGGGGCCACATCACCGAAATGTGAGGGACCCAGCACACGTGGCCTCAAACTAGAGGACACACATCACCAAGGGACTGGGAGTGAGGCAGGCAGGAGGAGCCTCAAAACAGAGGGCCCATAGAATAAAAAAGGTGAGGAATCGTGCAGTTGGATCCTCCCAGCAGCCAGCCAGGAGCAGCGAGGCTATGGGATCCAGGCTGGAATGAACTCACACCAGAGGACCCTCATCATTAAACTGTGAGCAACCCAGCCGTTGGGACCTCAGAGCAGAAGGCCCACATCCACATGGGTATGGGAAACTGGCAGGAGTGCCATCGCACCAGTGGGCACACATCAGAAAATATGGGTACACAGCAGTTAGTGACTGACGCCACAGGGCCCTCATCCCCGAGGGGAGGAGGCTCCCAGCAAGCTCCAACTGCCACCAGAGGGCCGACGTCACCAAGGCAACGGGAGCAAGCCAGGCAGGAGTGACCTCACAGCAGAGGGCCCACCTCCCAGAAGTGTGACGAAACCAGTCAGGATCAGACTCTCACCAGACGGCCCACATCACCAAGGGGATGGGAACCAGGCAGGAGTGTCCTAACACCAGTGGGTCCACATCACTAAAAGGTGAGTAAACCGGCACATATGGCCTGAAACCACAGGACCCACATCACGAAGGGGCTGGGAGTGAGGCAGGCAGGAGGAGCCTCACAACACAGGGCCCAAAGAATAAAAAAGGTGAGGTATCCAGCAGTTGGAACCTCGCAGCAGGCAGCCCAGAGCACAGAGACTATGGGATCCCAGCCTGAGTGAACTAACACCAGAGAGCCTATATCATGGAACTGTGAGCAACCCAGACGTTGGAACCACAGAGCAGAAGGCCCACATCCCCATGGGGATGGGAACCTTACAGGAGTGTCCTGTTATCACTGGGCTCACATCAGATAACGTGGGGAGCCCAGCAGTTATGGCCTGACGCCAGAGGGCCCTCATCACCGAGGGGAGGAGGCTCCCAGTAGGTTCCAACTGCCACCAGAGGGCCGATGTCACCAAGGCAATGGGAAGCCAGGAAGGAGTTACCTCACAGCAAAGGGCCCACCTCACAGAAGTGTGAGGAACCCAGCCAGGATCAGACTCTCACCAGAGGGCTCATATCGCCAAGGGGATGGGAACCAGGCAGAAGTATCCTCAAACCAGTGGGGCCACATCATCGAAAGGTGAGGGACCCAGCACACGTGGCCTCTAATCAGAGGACACACATAAACAAGGGGCTGGGAATGAGGCAGGCAGGAGTAGCCTCAAAACAGATGGCCCATAGAATAAAAAAGGTGAGGAATCCCGCAGTTGGAACCTCCCAGCAGGCGGCCTGGAGTAGCGAGGCTATGGGATCCAGGCTGAGTGAACTCACACCAGAGGGCCCTCATCATGAAACTGTGAGAAACCCAGACGTTGGGACCTCAGAGCAGAAGGCCCACATTCCCATGGGTTTGGGAACCTGACAGGCGTGTACTCGCACCACAGGGTGCACATCAGAAAATTTTGAGAGCCCAGGAGTTAGGGCCTGACACCAGAGAGCCCTCATTACCGAGGGAAGGAGGCTCCCAGCAGGCACCAACACACAATTGAGGGCCCACATCGCCAAGATGACGTGTGCCAGTCAGGTAGGAGTGACCTCACAGCACAGGGCCTACCTAACAGAAGGGTGAGGAAACCAACCAGGATAAGACTCTCGCCAGAGGGCCCACATCACCAAGGGGATCGGAACCACGCAGGAGTGTCCTAACACCAATGTGGCCACATCATAGAAAGGTGAGGAACCCAGCACATGTGGCCTCAAAGCAGAGGACCCACATCTCCAAGGGGCTCAGAGTGAGGCAGGCAGGAGTAGCCTTACAACACAGGGCCCATAGAATAAAAAGATGAGGAATCCAGTAATTGGAAGCTCCCAGCAGGCGGCCCAGGGCACCCAGTCTATGAGATCTAGGCCGCAGTGAACTCACAGCAGAGGGCCCACATCATGATACTGTGAGCAACCCAGCAATTGGGACCACAGAGCAGAAAGCCCACATCCCCATGGGGATGGGAAACTGGCAGGAGTGTCATCGCACCAGTGGGCGCACATCAGAAAATGTGGAGAGCCCAGCAGTTAGGGCCTGATGCCAGCGGGCCCTCATCACCGAGGGGAGGAGGCTCCCATCCCGCTCCAACTGCAACCAGAGGGCTCACTTGGCCAAGGCGATGTGTGCCAGCCAGGCAGGAGTGACCTCACAGCAGAGAGCCCACCTCCCAGAAGTGTGAGGTATCCAGCCAGGATCAGACTCTCACCAGAGGGCCCACATCACCAAGGGGATGGGATCCAGGCAGGAGTGTCCTCACACCAGTGGGGCCACATCACTAAAAGGTGAGGAAACCGGCACATGTAGCCTCAAACCACAGGACCTACATCACCAACGGGGGAAGTGAGGAAGGCAGGAGGAGCCTCACAACACAGGGCACAAAGAATAAAAAAGGTGAGGAATCCAGCAGTTGGAACCTCGCAGCAGGCGGCCCAGAGCACAGGGGCTATGGGATCTAGGCCTGAGTGAACTAACATCAGAGAGCCAACACCATGAAACTGTAAGGAACCCAGGCGTTGGGACCTCAGAGCAGAAGGCCCACATCCCAATGGGGATGGGAACCTGGCAGGAGTGTCCTGGCATCACTGGGCTCACATCAGAAAACGTGGGGAGCACAGCAGTTAGAACCTGACGTCAGAGGGCACTCATCACTGAGGAGAGGAGGCTCCCAGCAGGCTCCAACTGCCACCAGAGGGCCTACGTCTCCAAGGCAATGGGAGCAAGCCAGGCAGGATTTACCTAAGAGCCGAGGGCCCACCTCACAGAAGGGTGAGGAACCCAGCCAGGATCAGACTCTCACCAGAGGGCCCACATCACCAAGGGGATGGGAACCAGGCAGGAGTTTCCTCACACCATTGGGGCCACATCATTGAAGGAGAGGAACCCAGCACATGTGGTCTCGAACCAGAGGACACACATCACCAAGGGGCTGGGAATGAGGCAGGTGTCGGGACGGGCACATTTAACTCTCATTTCCCACCAGGAAGAGGAATTAACCAAACGCTGAGCATGCCATGCCGGAACCAGATTACAGCCTGAAGCAAACCTGCGGTTTTGTGGCCAGCTCACAAGGAAGCAAGTTAAGAAAGGAAATCAGGGGCACTGTAATTCACAAACCTGCAGAGTTATAAATGACAGCTATTGGCAAAAATATATTGAAGTAAGGCTGCAAAGAGGACTTGAAAACGAGGCAGAATTGCAGGAATCAGATTTCAGGAGGTAGATTTGAATTGCATTTAAAGCATATGAAAAGCAGCAGATCTTTGACAGTGATGCACTTGGACAAAAAGAGCGTATGCATTTTTTCCTGAATACATTCATGAAAAAACGCATATGCCCTTTTTTGTCAACCAAGCACTCCAGCAATGGAAATCCGCACTACAATGAAGTCTCTTTTCCCATTCGTCAAAAGGGCCATCTGAAAAAAGTGTAAAAACAAGAAACACAGGACAGGCCATGGAGAACAGGGAGCCTTGTTATGCTGATGGGTGGGATGTCAATTGCCAACAGACACTCTGGAGATGTTTATGATGTATCCTGAAACATCTAAAAAACAAAGCTACAGAGCCTAGGTCACTTCCACTTATGGCTCTATAGCTTAGGAATATTAAAATCAACAAGACACAGCCAACACAAAATTTAGGGCTGCTGTGTTT